>NW_010972504.1:1596707-1606418 GCF_000737465.1 Haliaeetus leucocephalus | reverse complement strand
CCCGCGCAGGGAGCGCGGGCGGCCGCGGAGCGCGGGGAGGAGCCGCCGCCCGCTGCCCTCTCCATTGGCTGCGCCCGCGGGTAAGCGCGGCCTCCTGAGCAGGCGCGCAAATAAAGACTGCACCTGTGGACACCACCTGGAAGGGGGCAGAGCTTCTCCTCTGCGCTCCAGCACTTGTTTTAGGAGCCCCCTGCGCTCTTTGGTGTCTAAGGAGCGCCCTGCGCGCCTTTCCGCTCCTCTGCCTACCTCTCCTCCTCCCCTAGCAAACCTCTCCTCTCCCTCGCTGCCAGTCCGCCCGGCTGCACGGGACAGCCCAACGCTTAGTGCCACCCGAATAAAGGACCATCCGTTTTCTTCTGTTCCACCTCCTCTGGGATTCTGTTCAAAAGAAGGACGAAAAAGAAGACAAGAAAGAGTCCCTGAATTTATTTATCTACCAGCTGTTTTATTTTCGTGTCCTGTCTCCTTAGTCTTTTTTTATTTTGGTTTAAAGTTAAGCAAAGCAGTTGCAAGACGGGATTGGTACCTAGTTAACCAAGACAGGTGAGTGAATGGTACGACCACATGTTCTTATGTATTGTATAAAACTGTTGTGAACTGGGGAGCGTCGTGGCTGGGAGTGACTCTGTATAAAAGGTGGTTTATGTGGAAGGCTGCTGCGTTGGAGAGAAGATGCAGGAGGCTGTAATGAGGTGTATTAATACCGTTCATACAGCAGAAGCACTGCTCATTCCCTATGAACATCAATGCAGCTGCCCTTTGCTGTTTGGAAACTCAGGCCAGGAAACAGCTTTTAGAAGGAAAAATGCAAACATCTTAAACATTTTCTATGGGTATTTTAAGTCATAAATAATGGCAAAGTTATTCAAAGCAGCAATTGATGATACATGGAGAGATATGTCCTAAACTGGCAAGATTTATGTGGTTATCACTGGCCTTTAAGAACAATGTAATGCAATTAGAAGTCATGGAGTTGCTCTGGATTTACACTAGTGCAATGAATACCAGATTGGAGCAGCCATCTAAACTACCATTTGTAAGAATTTAGCTTAGTTTCAAGCAGTCGATTCTTCTCTTGATTTTCTATACAAATCACTTGAAAAATGTTTTCTTACCTATCCAGAGATATCATGAAAAAGTGAAACATTTATGAAAGTAGTCATATTTGTTATTTTTCCTTAAAGTTTTAACTTGCATTAGTTTGACAAGTTTGCCGAGTACTTTGAAGTCCAAAAGTCCTGTATTGCTGTGTGGCATTATGGATACTGAAGTATTAGGCCAGATGAGCTTTCTCCTGAAGAGGCAGAGCTTATCTCTGGGATCAGAGGAGCCAGTGGGCTCAGGTTGCGGATGTCTTTATGCTGGCTGTTGTGTACCAGCAAAAGAGAGGAGTCCAAAGGCCTTTTCACTCACTTTTAAAACAGAGAATCATGAGCTTTGTAAATGACTTCAGCTACTTACTGCTGTAAAATCAGGTTCTTCTCCAAGAGCAATGCGTGGCAGTAAAGCCAACCACAAATTTAACTTACTACTACGTTATAAAATTTGCTCAAAATCAAGAGAAATGCAGAGCTGTTTTCCCTTTAAAAACCACTAACAGCCAGTTTCAAGCAAAGGCTTTGGAAAAGTATGAGGGTAACACTGGAGTAAGGCAGAAGAATGGAAACCCCTGAATGAGCAGCAGAACATGCTTTGAGTATGAACATTTCCTAGAAAAGGCCCAGGCAAATGTCATTTTCAGACATAATACCTGGATCAGGTAGGGGTTGCAGAAAAGTGTCGCCTCTTGAAGTCACACGTGTCAGATCTGAGCTTCAGAAAGCAGTTTTTACTTATGCCTAATTTCAAATACAAGCTTATGTTACAGCAAAACAAATTATTATATATTTTTCTAACCAGGATTATGAGCTACTGGCACTTCTGAGAGCACACAGGGCATTGCAGTGAAAATTTTAAGGGCTTGCAATCACCAGACCTAATGCAAAGTCCATTTAATGTAACAAATGCAAGGAGCTTTGGCTCAGAGCATCTATCTTTATCTCTTAGTTCCCCTATAGACAAAGAAATATAGAAACATTTGCTCACTTTAAAGTTCAGAGAAGTCAGTACAATTTTATCTGACCTTTAGTTAAAGGTTTGCCACTTCTGAGGATGCAGCAGATCTTTACTGCTGCTCAGGTAGATGCAAAAGACTACAGCCTGACTCTCAAAACTTCTCCCCAGGGAGAAGCAAAAACCAAGTGGTATCTCATTAAGAGGTTGAGGGGAAGAGAGAGGGAAAAAAAAAAAAAAAAAAGACCACCACCCAACATACTGGTAACCTTTAATTTACTTTAAATTGGTTGTTCAAGATTGAGGGGTAGTTAGCTGTTGGAGGTAGGTCCCTGGAGCTTGTATTTCAAGTTTTATTACCATTGTTTTAATGTGTAAGATTTTGTTGATAAGCACCTTTACTTAATAATCTGAGCTGTTCCTGAAGGAAGCCAAAACCAGCCTTGCAGCTGTTTATTTTCTCTCCTGGGCATACGGGCTTTGTGAGTTCCAGACACTAAGTGGTTAATAGCTGGAAGCTGTGCATTAGGCATTTATGGTGCTAAAGCCCGTTGTAACTTGCCTGATAAAAGGCATTTCAAATAAGCCAGGATTGCATAGAGGAATTTCAGTTGATGGGTTCCTGCCTAGGCCACCCTTTCTCAGGACTTACCCAAATGCTTTTAACATGTCTTGACAAAATGAAGGGAGAGGCTTCAATGCAGCAACAGACAGCAGGTTTATATTTAAAAGCAGAAGTGAGAGAGAAACACCCTAAGGTATTTATTCTGTTAAATCCTCTATCAGCACCTCCATAGTGGGGGGCTTTTGTGGGTTAGCTTTTTTTTTTTTTTTTTTTAAGTACAGGCAAGCAATTCAGTTCATCTTCAAGTCAGGTTTTTGCATCCCAACCTATCTTTTCCCAAGCAGCAAAGTACAAGCAAATTAAAAGTTGAAACATTAAGTTATGTAAGCACATGGGAAAGTTGCCAAAACACACTGCTACTCAGAGCTGGACCCTTCATTTCACTAGGCTCTTTGAAAGTCCCAGTTTTCCCAGGTATCGAGGAGGCAGAAACTGTGACCTGGGTCCCTTGATGTGGCTTCATGTCCTTGTGAAGCCACCCAAATTGGAAACAATATTTGCCATTCCTTGCTGGGATAGGGTGAACTTTCATTTCACTCATGGGATTTGTATATATCAGAGTAGATTTTTTTTAATGTTTTCAATTCTTCAGATGAGAAGCAACACACAATGCTAAGTATATGCATTATATTCAGACTTCACTATTAATTTTACAGGTAAAAACAGGACATATCTAAAAAGAGTAAAATATTTCAATCTATAATCAGATTCCTTTGCAAGAATCTCAGAAACATCTTTACTACATAGATGCAGGGATGGGTTCGGTTAGTGTCTTGGGGGAAAATATTTCTAACAGTCTTAATTTTCTTTATTTTTGTCTCTTTCACAGATTGGAAGTTCTTTGGAAGAGGCTACACATCTTTTAGAGGGTTTGGATAGTGCTTAGCTTAACTATTTGAATCTTCATAGTGCCTTAGGGCAATCCCATAATATACATAATCCATTTCACAGATGCAGTAAGGTGTGTGCATAAGCAGTGGCAGCCTGGCAATGCCATGTCAGGACAAGTGATGCGTTCCTTGCTCTGCTATCTGCCCATGCTTTACAAGAAGCCTGAAGCAAGCAGACTCCAATTTCCATATCATGTGGGGCTGTGACTAAGTAAGATTATTTCTCCCCTATCTAGGCTAAAGGGAAGTAGCAGCTTAACACATTCTCATTATTGCCAAAGGTCTTTAAAAAGAACCAGCACGTAGAAGAGAATTGCCTACTGGCATTCTTTGGATTTTGCAAATTCAGGGGTTTAAAGCCAGCAGGGACTATAGTGATTATCTTGTTGGACCTCCCTTCTAAAAGCCATAAAAGCTCAAACCCTTAAGCGTTTAATTTGGAGAAGCTCCCAGTTTAAGACCTGCAAAAGACAGGGAATTACCCCATCCTTTGGTAAGTTGTTCCCACAGTTAACACAAAGTTTACCTGGCTACTTTGTTACAGGCAAAAGTAAGTGAATTAAAAACAGGGATGGAGGGGTGGGGGGGGATAAAGAGAGCAAGTGAATGTTTCAGCTCATAGCATCCCCATAAGCACCAACTGTAGAGTTTCATGCCTCCTACATACGATTCAAACATCGCAGGTGTACCAGCTGTGCTTCCCTAAAAGGTATGTTAACATGCGATAAACTTGCCTGCATTTTCCCCGAGTGAAATAAGGATGATCCATGGGTTCTGTTGTCCTTCATTCCACCGGAGTCTGTCTCATACCTAACCAGATTTCAGTGGAGTGAAGCACAAGAGACATGGAGATGAATCAGCAACAAGAGGAACTGCCTCCCACTGACAGAGAAGGGAAACTGCATGGAAATTTGGATACACCAGGCATCCAAACAGAGATCAAGCACGCTGGGAAATGGAGAGGAGCAGTACACCAAGCATTTTAATAACACGAATATTTCTTGCAAGTCTCCAGTAAGAACCCATTTTGAGAATGTACTTACTTTCTGCATAAGATGTAAAGATGAAAAGTATACAAAGATCACAAGCTACTTTCTAGAAGGCTTAAATACCTTATTAGCAGGAAATTAGACCTTAACATGGATAAATTAGATGTGTAAACTCATCGCTTTCAGTCATCTTCCCTCTAGGATGGTATATTCAGTAAAGAAACCAGAATGTACCCTTGTTTCAGTGCACCTGCACCACTCAGTGTGCATTCCCTTGAGGATCTTTCTCCAAAGAATCACATCAGCAATGCCTGCTTCCTTCCAACTCTCCTGCCACAATGCCTTCACAATCTGACAAAGCTCCATTAAGATCTTAGACCCATTTATTTTGTAATAAAATGAATGTAAATAAGATTTAAGTTGAGGGAAAATTTAGATTTTTCAGGCTGAGCATGAGATAGATCTTTTGAGGTGTCAGTGTAAATTCCTCAAAGGTTAATGCAGTTAAACATATTTGATGCATAATAGCATCACATCTAACACTAATCATTCACCTATTGTAACTGCCTTTTCAAAGTCCTCACCTCCCCAAGACAAATGCCCCCAAAAAATGAGGTCTGGCAAATTTAAAACAAAAAACAAATAATGTCGTCCTACCATCAGGACCTATTATTTGCTTTGATAGATTTAGTACCAGATTTCAAGAATTTATTGTCCTGTATTATTTCTCAGCTGCCTGCCTAATCCTTCTTTCCCCCTCCCCTTCTATTTGACTTTAAAAGCATTCAAAAACTACTTGCTGATGGCTTTTCTTACAAACACTGACCACAGAAAGGGTTTGCTCCCCGGAAAGCCAACAGCCAGCTTCCACATACAGTGGTACTGAGCTCTTCCAGTAAGCAGTGCAAGTTCTCAAAGCTTCTGACATTTATTTCCAGGCTCATTCTTAAGCATAACATATACCCTGTGTTGGGTATCTTACAAAAACTGATTTCCCTACTTAGTGTTAATTACAGTTATACTCTATTTCAAATCAAATCATTATAACAGGACCATAACATATTTTCAAACCAGAATGTAGCCAACCCTATACTGTTTCAGTTTTCTATACTTTCTTATCCATCTAATACTCCATCTCTGTAGGTATCTTGAAATACATAACAACCAAGGAGAGCTCTCTATATCTTTTCCTGAAGTATTTCTCTTCAGGGCATCCCAGAAAAACTGAGACCTTAACAAGCCATTCCTTAGAGTTCTGGTAGTGATTAATAGTGGAGGGTAACAAGAACACCGAAAACAAATTGGGGTTTTTCCCCTGTTATCTTTTTTAGTGAGATGAAAGTGAAAGTGTAAGGGGGTAAGTATCATGTGTCAAGCATAAGCAGATGAAAAATGCACAAGTTTGCTTATTTACCAATTAAGGGTAATAAAATAAGGGTACCTACCTTCCCAGTGCCTGGGCAGCAACAGGTCTGGACAGCAGGACCCTCTGCTGGGAAACTGCTTGGTTCTGCTGAAAATCCATTAAAGCACGATAGTGCATTCACCGCCTTCTCACCCTTCCCTCCCCAGCTGGCTTCAGCTTCCCAGGCATAAGAGGCCTTCATTTGAAGGGCACTGAGAGCTCTATGGATGAAGACAGAAACATAGCTGGGTATTAATGATATGCTAAGGAATATTTACAGCACTACCATTAATATATTACTTAGCCATTTGTTCTTTTTTTCCATATTAAGGACATTTTGGCTAACAGCTTTCTATACATTAAAGCAATGAATATAATGAGACAGCAGACAAACTGCCAGAGAAGCACATTGCTATGGACAAGTCTTCGTCAATACACTCTGCAGTTAGCAAAACTCCTTTAAGAGATGACAGGTGCTATGTAAATGCAAGCTCGTTATCAAAGAAACCATGGCTTGTTGCTCACACTGATGCAGCACCAAAGACAGGAAAAACCGTCAAGTTACTCTATAGAGTAATATGTTGCAGTCTAAAGACTGAATATTTCCAGACCTTAGAAAGCAACTGATGATATAGATCTGGCAATTCAGACAAGAACAACTTACTTTCAGGCAAAAGGAATGAGATCGAAGCAGAACAGTCAAAAAAGTACCAGCCACTAGTCTTTGTTCATGCATTTGGAAGCTGCTTCTTGGTGCTGCCAGCACCAGTACTTGGGGCATTATGTTAAACCTATACTTATCAAAGGGGCCTTATTAACACCAGGTACATCCATACAGAGAAACACAGCCCTTTTCTAGCTGCAACCCCCACACACACTTTACTATTTGCAGGCTCACTCACAAAGACACAAGGTTTACATGCATAGAAGAACTTAAAACCCGGCGTGCTTTCCCTCTGCTATTTGTAAACACCAAGTCCTGAATAGTGTCTGTCACTGCAACTTGGTGAGGGAGAACTGGAGAACCTGGTTGAAATGGGGTCATTTGGGGCATATTTATTTGAAATGTTGGTTACCAACAGCCTCAGTATCAACTTCACAGAATACAGAATATAAGCCAGACAAATGTGGTAGCTGAGTCTGTGGAGAGGGACCTCTTTCTGGAAAAGGACACATTAGCAAGAACGGGAACCACACCAACTGCTTTGACTTCAAAGACTGCATTTCTTAGGCCCCAGTTAAAGGCACACAAGCCATGAACAAGCACTTTGATACTGGCGGCTTTCAGCATGCTCTTTGCAACCTCTGAGCCGCTCTACTCCCAGAAAGGGCTTTGGCACAGAAACCACAACACAATCCTCTGCATGTATAAGTCATTTGCTGTATTGAGCTGCATTAAAAAAAAAAAAAAAAAACCAAACAAAAAAAAACCCAAAAAAAAAAAAAAACCCCCCAACCTCAAGCATGGTATAGGCTAGAACTGGTATAGTCAAGGAAAACTATTTCAAATAACTACCCCAAGCAGGGCAGTGCTTTCACACAAGATTCATTTACTGGGCAGCACAGAAGCATGTGCACAGCCACTCCAACTTCCCTGTCAAAAACTAAAACTGGCATGAGCTGAAAGATGCCTGAAATGGCATGAAACCAGGCTAGCTTATACCAGTAAAATATCTGTCCTTTTTGATTCTCTCCCATAGGGAGGAAGATGAGAAATACTACTATTGAGCTGAGCTGAATGCCCAGGGAGACAGACAGGTAGAAAATCTAAAAGTTTTCAACCTTTTTAAGTTACATTTCAGTGTTGTGCCTAAATTCCTTACCTAAAGTCAGTTTTTATTCAGTAGACAGCGAGGCCTCAAATATTCTCTCAATAAACCTTACAGCCTTTTCTTTGAGTTGCTTTAAATAACCGTTGCCTTGTGTCTAGTGTTAACTTTGCAGAGCTCAGAAGTAGAGGGGAGGCTTGGATAAGAGGCCCTTTGGAAACCCTTTACAAATGTAGATTTGATTGACTGACTGATTGAACTTAATTGCAGACATTCTCTTAATTGTACACTTAATTACTGACACTGTGTCAAAAGATTTCTGATGCAGCACCTGGAGGACAACCTTGCAAGTGCCAGTCAAAGCCAGCTGCACAAGACATCAGGGAGGTGCTGCATATCGCTACAGCTTGGAAGGGGAAAAATCATAATATTTTAATAATATACAATTAGGGTTTCACCCACCCTTAAACATGCGTGTGCACATACACACAATCACAAATCTCTTCGCAGGGAGGGCATCTAATACATCAGGAACAGAAAAGAAACAAAGAGTGATAATTATGGGACCATGTGACAGTTCCACCCTTTTGTGGTCTCTCCTAATATCTACAGTATTGTAAGCTGCAGGGGGAGGGCAGTATGCCATCGTTTTTGGCAGGAGTGATACAGCTGCTGGCCACTCTCAATTTAGTAACTCCAGATTTTGTATGTTAAAATTGTAACCAGAAATAAAACCCATGATACTTGTTCAAAGGTTAAAATTGAATATTCTCAGCAGTGATTTTGGGTCACTGCAGGTCTTCCTGAAAAAGCTGTGCATGGAGCAAAGATAACAGCATTCTTACTGTTTGTAATAAGTGTCCACAGGAACTTTGTGATTATGGCTCCTGTACTTCTCAGTAGACAAATTAGTATTTGTGAACACAAAATTTAAACCCATGCTACAACAGCTTGTATGTATAGTGTGTATGATACACAAATAAGCGGAAACTAATCTGCATGCATGCTTTTTTCCCCCACAATATTTTTACCAATAAAGTCACATTTACAAAATCTTGTTATTAACTAGATGTGCCAGTCAACAAAAGTGAACGGCTGCAGGGTATTAGAGATACTTCCACTACTGCTACATGCGAACTGTTGTGGGAATCACAATCGTCATCAGTGCATTTATCCTCACTACATTTCCAAGCAGTAGCTCTGTTATTCCTGCCAAGGATCCAGGCACAGAGACTGACCGACCTATAATTCTTACCTGGGTCTTTGAAAGATTTTCTGGCCAGTGGTCAGGTCACCTACAAGGTCTGTGGAAGAACCAGAGCCAAGTTCTGGGCTAGTGACCAAAGGAGGGATAACTGAAGATAACATTATCCTTACAGCAGTGTTCCCCAGGAAGTTTTTTTAGGGTCATCCCACAGCCCCATGCTGCCTGGCTGCACACTACCACGCACATATAGCTATGCACACTTCTGCTTGAGGTGCCATGAACAAGGTGACATCCTCCCCCTGCAACACATCATGCCTGTTGATAAGTAGACCAGCAGAGCTCCACGTCTCTGTTCAGAAGTACAAGAGGAGGGCAGTAGCTTCAGGTCAGTTATAGCAAGGGAATCACAGATGCAGTTACTGGTACATGCTGCACAAGGGAGGCCAGAGCCATCTCTCACTGCAGCATCAAGACTTCTGCGTTAGGGAGGGAAAAGGCAGCAGCTGAGCACCAAGTGAAAGGCAACAAGACACTGAGATGCAGGGACCAAAGAGAAGCTGAATGATGGCAAGTGGATGAAAAGGGAAGGATGTCTATTGCAAAGCACGGAGGCTGCAGTGGTGTTTACAATCTGGCTTCCTGCATCTGAATCCCCCCCTTCACATCCAGACACATGCAGCAGCTGCTCACACATCTCGTTCAAGGCCATGATATAGAGGCACCAAAACTCTCTGTGAATTAAGGACTGCCAACCTCAGAAAGATTGGGGGGGGG
>NW_010972504.1:1586268-1596697 GCF_000737465.1 Haliaeetus leucocephalus | reverse complement strand
TCGACAAAAACTTTTTAGGAAAACCACAGACCCACCCGCAAGGGGGGGTGGGGGGGGGGGGGGGAGGGGGAGGGAGAATTAAACTTGTTGGAACACTGATTACAAGTTCATGGTAGCACAGAATAGGTTGGGTTGGGCGGGACCTTAAAGATCATCTAGTTCCAAGCCACCTGCCATGGGCAGGGACACCTTCCCCTAAACCAGGTTGCTCAAAGCCCCATCCAACCTGGCCTCAAACACTTCCAGGGATCGGGCAGCCACAACTTCTCCGGGCAACCTGTTCCAGTGCCTCACCACCCTCACTGTAAAGAGCTTCTTCCTTACATCTAATCTAAATCTACCCTCTTTCAGTTTAAAGCCATTACCCCTTGTCCTCTCTCTACACACCCTTGTAAAAAGTCCCTCTCCAGCTTTCCTGTAGACCCCCTTTAGGTACTGGCAGGCTGGTCTGATGTCTCCCCAGAGCCTTCTCTTCTCCAGGCTGAACAACCCCAACACTCTCAGCCTGTCTTCATAGGAGAGGTGCTCCATCCCTCTGATCGTATTCATGGCCCTCCTCTGGACCCATTCCAACACGTCCATGTCCTTATGCTGGGGGTCCCAGAGCTGAACACAATACTCCAGGTGGGGTCTCACCAGAGCAGAGGGGGAGAATCACCTCCCTCAACATGCTGGCCACGCTGCTTTTGGTGCAGCCCAGGATACAGCTGGCTTTCTGGGCTGCAAACACACATTGCCAGGTCACTCCCCCAATAGCTGGAGCTCCCTCTGAAGCACCTCTTAGTCTGGAAGAGTAACAGAAACTGGCACAATCGCTGCTTCTGTTGGGTCAGAGCAAGTCTGAAAACAGTCTGGATATGCAGGCCTGGTTAGAAAAGGGAACATCTTCCAGAAAATAGTAGCTATGGATTTTAAGCATCTCTAAAATCAGGGCTATACAATATGTAGCATATCACAGAGAACCTATAAATACAGCTAGCTCAGGCACTGATACATAGCTACATTCCTCAAAAAAAAAACAAACAAAAAAAACCCAAACACACCCACCAAAAAAAACCAGAGCACACCAAAACTGTACAGACAACTAGCAGAGATCAGAATTGTTTTACATCCACATAAATGCAATTTGCTCAACACACCTGGAGTCTCATTAATTTACCTGTGACATGTTGCTACACTTAATTGCCTTTGACAATTAGTAACATTTCAACACCTCCTTTAATGGCCCAATTATGAGAACGCTTGTCGTCTTTGCAGTAGATAGAAGAAAATAGATGGGTGAATCTCCAATGCAAAACTCCTCTGCAGGTATTTTAATGAAGAGCTTAAAAAACAAACCCCAGAGAGGCCATTCTGACTTTGTCTGGCTCACACTGCGGATAGACAAGCTACATTTGCTCTGCTCTCTGGTCGTGTCCCTCCTGGTGCAGGGCTGTGACAGCCACCACTCTGAGAACTGCACTGTGAAATTAATTACAGGGAAAAGTGCTAAGCATTTGCCTCCCTCCATTCTTGCACTTGATGTTTTATCAATTACTTCTGTATGCCAAACTGCATCCTTTGCAAAATAAATCCCATTTCCAAACTGGGAGAGGCATGATGAGCACAGGAAGACAGGACCACCTCTTCAACTACACAAGCTCCTGCCTGTCTAATGGAAGTCTTTGTTAGACTAAAACTTTGCAGAATTGCTCTGATAAAATACAATTACAATTGCTGGCTGCAGTCTGGTGGCCATTCTCTCTCAGAAATAAGCAGGTAACTTCATACACTACTTCAGGCTGGGCACAAATGCTGGATTTGACAACTACATTGAGCAGAAGAGACTGGGGGAACCTTGCTGCTGTTTGTAAATTTGAAAAATCCCTGCTGATAAATACTGCAGAACTCAGATATAAAATGAGAGCATGAGAGGGAGACTGACAGGTCCAGCCCCACATGCAGTGCTACTGCTGCTAAGCGCAAGCTCATTACTGGGCCCATTCTGCTCCAACAGCAGTGGCAAATGAGTGCACTGCATAAAGACGACTAGGTTTTGCGCACATTTTCAGCTCTGCAACATGCATTAGGATTTTCTATGCTTTCCCTTTTCCTCCTGCTCCTCACACCTTTTCAAGTTCAGTTCTCTCTCCCCAGAGACTCTCAGCTGAGCAGCACAATTCATCCTCAAACTCCTGCAACACTGTTGTCAACTCTCAGTTTCCTTTCAAATCTCTGCTGAACACCACGCTTCCTCTCACTCTGGTACCTGCATTTCTCCTCCTCCAGATTTATTTAGTTTTGTGAATTATCTTGAGCTACAGAGGTTTAAAATCTCCACCATCAATCACTGCAACCCCACTAATATGGTCAAGCAAGTCTGACTTGCACCATGCACACCAGTGACATACCACAAAAGGTTTCACTGAAAGCTTTCCAGCCAGATCTTGCAGGGAGTGTGGGCTCTCACATCACCAGCATAACAACTATTGTTCTTTTGTGTTTCCTTTTTAACAGCAGCTCTTAAATTGTTTGGGTCAGGACATGATCTGGATGCTGATGGGCATTTGCTGACCAGTTTTTGCCTCGGTCCCAGATGACTGGAGAGCAGCAAGCACTGACACAGCTTCGGGAAGCACCCGCAGGGCTGGATGGGGCCACACACTCACTCCAATTTCATCTCTTTGATGCAGTTTTAGCAACAGGCAAAGCCTGTGGTGGGACTTACCACCCAAAATGGGGGGCACAGCTGTAATGACCCATTTCCACCTCTGTTGGAATTTCCTCTGCTGGATATTTTCTTGACAAGTGTACTAATGCCAAGGAAAGCAGCCCATTTCATTCTCACTGCAGGGCAATGTCTCCAAGAAGGAAGGGGATCCCGCCCTCGCTCACAGTGACCTCCGTGTGCTTTCTCTCACTGGAGTTATGCAAACTAGGAGCAAGTCAGAAGAAAGTTCACCAGCCACAAAGCTAGCCCAAACCATCTTCTCCAAAAGAGCCAGTGTAGTCTTAATGCTGAATAAAGTTTAAAAATAAAACAATGTTTTATTAAACTACTATTACATTTTGATTGAATAGCATTTGGACTACATAGGAGCAGACATATTCCTGAAAGTAATTGGTTTTCCACATCTGCTTTCTCTCCTAATTGGACTAATTACTTCAGTGTAGGATCATGTTCACTACTCTCCAGAAAGCAAGAAACCTTGATTTACAGTGAGAAGAGCAGCAATTAGAGAGAATTAATTCATATGGCAACATCTAAATAAATCATATTATGAGAAGACAGCAATGTAATTATTGTGACTGGTGACTCCCTTGTGGAGGAACATCATCCTTAAGCCTAAATCAAGCAGCTCAGTTCTCTGAGGAATCCGCCACAGCTCCTCCAATTTCACAAAGCATGTACTACCAATTTTATTTTTAAGACCTAATTGAGGTGCATTGTCAAAAACAATAGGGTCCAACACTCCTCAGGCAGCTGAGAAAAACAATCAAATCCTTGACAACTCTGTGTTTGTCCTCTGAATCAAATGTGTGTACAACAGCCATGGATAGATAACATATGCTAGCAGCAGCTTCCAATCAAAGGTGCATGAATTTTACAGGTGTAACACCCTCCATGATGAGCCGCCCCATCCAGACAGCTGATTAAAAGGCTTAGTGAGAACATGCTGAACTACAGGATTTCAGAAGATGATGCTGCTCCACACATGAATAATTTATCTTCCTACTTATACATTAGCATTCTGGTCCTACCTTCTTGATGGTGATCAGACACTTCTTTGCTACTATGGCAAGTGGTGAAAGCCATTTTACCAAGGCAGAGCTTCCTTCATCTGCTTGTTATTAGTTCTGTCCTTAATGTCGTTCTTACCAAGTCACTGGGAACTTTGGTGTTCCTCTCACAAATGCCTCCTGCTAAGGAAAATGCTACCTTCCTCTCATATTTTCACGTACTTCCAGAAAAAATCCACAATGACATTTTTGCAGGAGGAAGAGATCATTTCCATACATAAACCAGTCAGCATTGAATCTTCCATCCAAGAGCCCCATGGCTTAGAGTTTGCTATAGCATGAGCTAGCTCTGGGCATGGAGGCAGAACAACCCAGTACTCCACCTCAGTTAATTAGTTCTCTTAATATAGTTGTTCTACTTCCAGAATGTGTCTCTGTACGACTCTCACCCTCTGAATTAGTATTGGGCATTCCCCATTTCAGAGACACTTGCTACTTTTACACATTAAGTAGTCACATTGCCTTACACTGTCATACGACAAGCATAAGCATGACAAGAATTAGCATAATATGATGTTATACTTTATGTCCGCAACCTGACACATCATAAATTCCTTGCACCAGGAAGCCAAGTTTCACATCCAAACAATTACCCTCTTTTAGCAAATGCTTGATCCATTAGGAATTAGGGTGATAAATTTTCAGTTCAGACAGGTAGAAACATATCCATCTCGATTTGCCATTCTTTTGCCACGGCAGATAAATACAATCATCAGTTACAGTGCCTGCTTGCTACAAGCAAGGCTCCATGATTTGGAGGGAAAGGTGTTTAAAACTAAGCTTGGAAAAAAACAAAGCTTGTAGCTTTGTGGTTTTAAGCATACACATTTAGAAGCCTTAGCTCTTTCTGTTATTGTTTACTGCTATTCAAATCTTCTTTCCCTTTCCTTCTGAGGAATTTCCATGGCTGCCATTAAACCTCTAAAGGTTTTCAAAAATCAAGAAAAAAATAAAATCAAATAAAAACAAAGAAGTACCCCCTGCTCTGAGAGTTGATCCAGACTGTCACACATTTGCATACATAAGGTAAGGATCCCTCAGGTTGGATTTTCTATACCCCAAAACTTGGAGGCCATTTATATGCAGAAGAAACACATAATGGGTGTGAAATGCTGCACCCCACTCCAGTTGCTTTCTGTACTCACTGTGTGAGTGTCACAGCTGGTAGAAATTTGAACTTCAATGACAGCGAGCAGTTTAACAGCTCAGAATTGAGCCCACCTCCGCAAACATCTACAGAAAAGATTCAAAGCAGTACAAAACTACCCCATTTGACTTCCCTAGGTTGCTTCATTTTTACACTAGTATTTGTTGCATTATCCTGGCCTAGAAACAGAATAATGGAAAAATGGATCCGATTACTTTGGAAGTATGGAAGAAAGCAGAGATTTTTAATTTATTTTAGCCCTCTATATCCGTAACAAAAATATGGATGCATAATTATCAGAGGTCCTAAAGAAAATGAAGGTCACAGGAACCACATGCACATTAAAAAAAAACAAAAATAAATACATTCAAGTATCACAACAATGTAAGAACTATTTTGAAGGTAAGTGGAACAGCTAATAATTCACAGCCATTATTCTTTTATCATTGTTCAGCTGAAGGTTGAGAAGATTTTAAAACTGTAATTATCAACAATAGATTTGCATTGAAATAAGCTTCTCTGCTGCATTTCTCACTCCTCTCCCCTCCTTCCCCTAAATAAAGAGGTGGAAGCAACAAAGAACACAACATCTTTAATATGACAGAGAAAGATTTTTTTCAAGAAATATCCATGCAGTCAGATATACCAAAAAAGGAAGAAAAGTAGAGCCTGTCTGTTTGGGCATTTTTTTTTTAAATCAAATGAATTAAGAATTTTCTTTGTGTCAGGTTGGTCAAGTAAGAAAAGAGGAGAAACTTACACACACACACACACAATTTAGCCACAGCGATATATCTTTATATCTTTTTAGTCCTTTTGGCCAAGTTTCAGTTATTACTCCTTGTGGGCCACTCTTATGCAGTCACCAGTAACAAGAAGTCTTACACAATTGGGAGTAGTGAAAAGGAAAAAAAAAAAAAATCAGATCCAAGAAACAAGGCTGAACAGCCAGACTGGCTCAGCACAGGAGCAGGCAGGGAGAGGTCTTACCGCACTTTGCAGAGAGGCAGCACCATTCTTCTATCTCCCCAGCCTCCATCACACAGACCAGCGACAGCTCTTCTAATGATAGTTTACCCCCCTCCTTAAAAAATTTAAAATCAATTTTCTAGTAAAGGTATCACAGGCAAGATACTACCCGCTTTGGGTTTGTTTTTCTTTTCTGGTGCTTTCTTCCACCAGTCTCCTAATAACCATGGATTAATGAACAATTACAAGCCTTCATTCTTACTGCCATATAATTCCAAGAAAGGAAGAGCATCTTTCTGGAACATTATGCTTGAAAAACAAAGGAGAGCTTTGACTGTCAAGTCACTGATGTTCCCTCTTCACTTAAAAGCTTTCCAATTTACTTACAAATTATAGTGTTTTTAATGCAAATTAAGCACTAGAGAACATTCTTTCCTTCCCCCAGATTAGCAAGAACCAAATTGACCAAGAAAGCCAAACATGGAATCTGGACTCAATGAATATTCAAAATAATGAGCCTGTTTAATTATTCTGATTGGTGAAGTATGAGGTTATTAAATGCCTCTGAACTGATGACAGGGTTTGAGCATATGGTTTTGCTTTCTGAACACAGAGAAAATGTTTTCTGATACTCTGTGTTCCAGTATTCTTTGTTGAATTAACTATGGAGATGACATACAGCTACACATGCTCAGATACCTTTGGGAAATATCTCTTGCTTCAGAAGCAAATACCACAACATGGAAGGCAGAGACGCTCTAGGAAACGGGAAATGAGAGCACACAATCGACCAATTTCTGCACAAGTTACCTAGCTCATCCTAGCTACTTAGGGGAAAAAAACAAAGTTCATTCAGTTCTGCTTTTGCTCCAACAGGTCACCAAATTTACATCTGCCTGGTAAGTTTTCACTTACTCATGCAGGAAAACCCTAAACCAGAGGGACTTAGTTACAAAATACACTGTACTGAATATGACAAGAAAATACACCAAATTCTCTGTATTTGCTATTAATATTGTGGTAAGCATTATCCAGCTTTCTTACTTTGAACACTGCAAAACCTTTTTAGCCATCAGGCCTCTAAATGCTCGTGAGTTCAACCAGGCAATTATGCCTTCTGTGCCAAAAAGGTATTATATGGCACTTTCCTCCCAATATCCTGCATTGTATTACTGAGGAAAGCACACTCTGCAAAAGGAGAGCATAAACAGGGAAAAGGTGACATGCCCAGAGTCCCCAAACAAGCAGATAGCAAAGTTATCTCCTCGCTCTAACATCAGGGTAAAACTTTACCTGCTCTGCTTTCATAGTATCCATCTGTACAACTCATCTTACTTAAGATACTACCAGGTTGCCTTTGTTCCTTCCCCACTGCACTCAACAGTTTGGACCCTCCCCTTTTATTTTGGGATTTAAATTCCAGAGAGTTTGTGTTTGTTTACAAATACTCTCAGGTTCAGAGGCGCTTATCTCCAGACAGAGGCAAAGAAGGTGAAGAAGCTTCTTCTACTAGAGGTTCTGATTTTTCTAGGTATTGAGCACCTGCTGCTTCTCTCAATTTCATGGACCTTTGGGTCAGTGCTCTCCAATTCCTGACAGTCATCCATATAGGAAAGACTAATTACTCTGAAATAACAAACATGCTTTGCACAGAACTGAGCTGAAGCTTGTGACCCACCCACTCTCCCCATTATAATTTCTATACCACCTCTTTGGCCGGCTCCAGCAGCAAACTTCTTAAAAGACGGCAGTTTCAGGACAGCACAGTGCTCTCACAGGGCCCATGAAGAGGTTACGTGGGTGAAACAAGTTCATATCCCCATGGCAGCTCATTCACACCTCCCGATTCCTAATGCCATCTGCTCCTCCCTGAACCTATTCTTGGCTTTAATTAGAGATTCTGGAACTTCTGGAGACTGAAGGGCAAAGAGGTGAATGAGCGCATCTGGTCCACACCTCCTGGCTTGACATCTTGTACTTTAAACATCCCTAATACCTAATGACTCTGAGCACAGGATGACTGCCTCTGCCCTTTGACATGCACTGAGAAAGGTCAGAATGCCATGGAGAAATTCACTGTTCTTAAGCTTTTTAGTATGGATTCCCATTCTCCTGGTTTCCTATGTTTTGGCTTAGTCAAGTGTGCACCTGACTCCCATCTGCCACCCCATCTCTTGCACTGCACCAACTGCTTCTGTTCCCTCAAGGAGAAAGCTGGAAGCAGCAAAACACAAACCGCTGTGATAATTACGTTGTCGACATCTTTCCTTGAGCTAGCAGGAAGGAGCAGTTGGGGATTCATCTGAATTAAACTCCCCTTTACTCTTCCTTTTCCTCTTGGCTTCTTGCACTCTGATGCAATTATGTACCACGTGAAGAACATTTCAACCCTAAGCCCAAGACAGGTGCTCTGAAACAGTACAGGGCAACACAAGCGAGAACAGAGATCAGGCATTATTACCATGTGGGCTCAGAAGGACCAGACTGGTAAGAGTTTCAGTTGCTGAGCAGATTTCTCCATTATTTTGTCAAGGTGGTTTTTGTCATTTTTTAAAATATTTACGGTTAGCATCTAATTCAGAATGCTTTAAAGAAGCCTGGTGCCTAAGGGTAGGAGCCTAGGCCTTTCCCAGAGACCAGGGCACTCAGCTGCTGTGCTGGTAACACTGCAGTGCTTCCCAGCATGGGCAAAGCCAGCTGCCTCTAGTGGCCACAGGCACCTAAAGCCAGGTCTGCTGTAGTCTATGCACCAGTGTACTGGCAAAACACATCCTTGTGCAGTTTCCACTGAGTTTTCCCACTTCTAGAGGGGCTGGCAAACTTCCCCTCAGAAAAAAAATAAAAATCCAAGCTTTTACCTAACAAGAGTTACTGAACAACAACAACAAAAAACCCGCCACAAAACCCACAAAAGCCAACTAAGCAAACAAAAAGGAGATAAAAGCAGTTTGCTTTAAGGCAGCAGCTTTTCTGAAAGCCCACAGTAAATCTTTAAGATTATCAATAATGAACACATTCAATGTCTTTTTTCGTCTTCTTTTAAATCACTTCTTCCAGTGGAAAGAAAGCAGTCCAGGGGGTTGTTCATATGCGAGCTGCATTTATTATCAAGGGATTGAGACTGCTACAGATGGAGAGAAGTAAAATGAGCCTCGACAAGGCTTGGGAAAAAAAGCACACTGCCACTTTATAGTCCTTCCTCCACGTATTTGTCACAGCACCCCAGTAATGAGCACTGGAATTCATCTCTCTCTAATGACACTCACAGTGGTAGATGTTTTCCCAAATTTAGTCAAGTGACAATACAAAGTCTTTAATATGCAAAGGAGTCCTTTGTGTAACTCACCATAACTTTGGTGTCTTGTCATGCCTTACAGAAATTTCAGGAGAAACAAATTGCAATAATCATAGGAGTGAACAAGTTGGAAGGAACGTGTCATGGCAATAATGAAATCTTCTGTTGATTTCTGTGTATGTGTAGACATACATTACATAAAACTAAACGTAGTTTCATGAATTTCTTATAAATCACAATAATTTAGCCCTATGGAGACCACATACGTATCACACACCCAAGCAGCAGTAAACACAGTTGTCACTTAGTCACTCCCTCTGTTTCTCACCTGCCTCAAATACAAGTATTGTGTCTTAAGCTCTATCTTCTATTCCTGTCACATTAATAGTTTCCTCAACTACCGAGGCAGTATGAAAACCACGGCTCACACTCTTCACATATGTCAGATATTAGCACGTTTAGAAACCAAGAGGACTTCTTTGCAGGATCGTTTCCAAGCAGAAGTGGTGCTGCCAACCCTCACGCTACATAAAGCGCAAGCTGGGCCTCAAAATAATGAAACAGGCTTTGCAATCACAGAATTGAAAGAAGAAACAAATTTGACATTTGAATGTTTTGGGGTTGGGTTGGTTTTTTTTTTTTTGCTTCTAAACTGCTACCTGTACTTCATATTTTCTCAGCCCACGTGTACCAGTGACAAAGCACAGCCCCAGCTGGCGTCAGCAAGCAGGTTCTATGTGAAACTTCACAAAAAGATGAACGCTCACAGGCAAATAAAACACCGAACAGAGGCGTGAAACAGCACGGACGCCCCTGCCGGACGGTGCGGTGCTCGGCCGCCTCCCGGCCCCGCTCCACCACAGGGCCTGGGTGCCGCTCACCGAGCGCCTGGCAAAGCTGCCTTCAGCACAGGGAGCAAGACACCCCCGCAATGGGTGCGAGAAGAGGGCTGACCCCACCCGGGAGGAGACGCCAGCCGCCTGCCTGAACCCACCGCGGAGGGGAAGGCGGCAGAGGAGGAGCACCGCCGGCGCGCCCTGTTTTAAAACTCGCATCCTCGGCCCCGCTGGTGACACCGCCTCTCCCCCGACTCGAGAGCGCCGCGTCCGGACTCACACCACGGCTGACGGGTCTCGCCCTGGCTGTCCTCCACCGGCGCTGGGGGCTCCGTTCCCTCCCGGCGCGGCGGCGGCCGCCATTAGCCGCAGCCGGCGGGCCCGGGTCGCGTCCCCGCTCCG
>NW_010972504.1:1513580-1586258 GCF_000737465.1 Haliaeetus leucocephalus | reverse complement strand
TGGCAGGCGCGAGGCCGGGGCGGCTGGGCGGGGCCTGGGGTTCCCGCCGCCGGCTGCTCCCTCAGGGCCGGGATCCCGGCCTGAGGCGCGGGCCCTGCTGACAGCTCACGGGCTAAAGCGACCCAAAACGCGGAGGGACCGGGCAGAACGACATTTGATGGCAACGACGAGTTGGCAGTGGCGTCGTTCCGCCGGGGATCCCCCAAATCTGCCTGTCCCTGCAGCGCTAGGGGACACCAGCGAACGTCAAACCCGCACCAGAGACGGTCCCGATCTTCAGATAAGTGCAGTTTGTGCTATTTGCCTACCAGCACACTGTCAAATCCATTTTTGGTCATTGCGTGCGATATTAATGCAACTTCCCCCGGTTTTGCTCCTAGCGTTCCCAACCAGCCTATAGCAAGATGCAGTATGGTTTCCCTTTGTCTTAAATAGGGAGGAAATAGAACAAAGTGATGCTCTCCTCCTAGCCTCTAATCATCACATTAGAAAATCCTTCTGGCTAAACATGTTGCAATAAAAGAAAGCCTCATTTTCTCCTGATAATTTTTAATTGATTGCATCTACACCATAGGTAGAGCTGCTTGGCTAGCAAGGGTCCACATCAAACAGTGTCCTATTTGGTTGTGATTTCCCTAGGGCATCTTTTAAACCATTAAAATTTACAAACAACTTGATTTCTTATTAACACAGTTTCTTAATTGCTTCCATGGGAAAAGAGTCAAGTTATTTGCATCTTCCTTCTTAGGGCTCCAGGGCTTTAGTGCAAACATTTAAGGATAAGCTTTTAAATGAAACAAAAGCAGAAGTACTGCTCCAGACCTGGTCCAGGCTCAGATTTGGTGCTGTGGTGCAAATGGAGCCATCTCCTCCTGGCTCACTTGGATACCTGCGCATCCCACAAGGCCATTTTGAACCTCTTTGAGGGTGATGAACTTGACAAATAAAGGGATGGTTCTTGGGTAACAGGTTATTGGCAGCTTACGTCAAGCCAGCTTTTTTTTCCCCCCACATTTGCCAAAAGCTTCAAACAAGGGCAGCACCAGAGACCTCCATCTCCAGAATTTAATACCCAGCAGTAACATTTCAGGAGGTGGCCTGCCCCATTTGAATCTACAGAAAAGCACTGTGTTCACAAAAATCCAGTGTGGCTCTCTCAAGCACGGTATAATACAGAGAGCTTATAGGCAAGTACTTTCTTATTCCAACCAAGTACCTCATCATTTTAATGCATTAATCAAATCTCCGTGGTTCAAGACTGAAGTCCTTGCATTCATCATCAATTCGAGATGAACCATTATTTAGGTTCAGAAAATTACTCACTAAACACAATCAAGCGTTACTTTTCTGAAGTCTTTATAATACAAGTGTTTTCATTGTTAAGAATACCACACAGCAGATCTCCCTTTGGCTTTTCCTCCTGCAGCTGCTGTATCCTCCCAGGTGCCCAGGGCAGGTAGCAGAGACAGGGTGAGCATCTGAAGAGCCACGAGTAAGACTTTATCTCACTTCAGTTTAATGCTTCACCTGGAGTGCACATCTGAAGCAGACACTCCAGCCATGCCATTAGACCAATTTTAGCATTTTCTATCTGCTAGAGGCCCCTTCAAAATCCCACAAGTCTGCTGTGCTGCGCTCCCTCAGGGCAGCTGCGATGCCACCGCAGTGGCACCAGCCTCTGCTCCAGTGATCAGCAGAACTGAAGCTGGAGTTTTCCTTATCCATCTTTTTCCCAGTGGGGAGCTTGGAGGGGGCTATATGAGAGAACAGAAAAACATGTTGCCAGCTGTTAAAATACTTTCCCATGAGGCTTCTGATGGCTGTCAGGGGCCAAGAGGTATATTACCTTAATTCACTGGACAGACTCTACCTGGTACATTTGGTAATGGCATCAGGAAAAGGCAGCAGCCAAAGACCTACGTGGTGCCTTCCAAGGGAGACAGCTCAGACCGACCCTCCTCCCTTCTTGCCCCAAATCCGGGTTCCCCATGGACTTGCAAGCAGTTTAAACTTCTGCTAAGCCTTTTTCAACAGCAAATTGTGTTTCTGTAACATAAATATTTGTGGCGAGTGTTGCATTCTGAGATTTTTCATGTATGCATATCTATTTGAGAAATACTCCAGCAGGGTTTTTGGATCCATCAGCTGTCTGTGGGAACAGATTTAAAGGAAGTATCTACATCTGAAATGGAAATCCCCAACTCCTCCCACACATTTTCCAAGGAGACCAAGCACTGCTCTAGTTGGTTGACTCGTGCACTCTCGCAGTCAAAAAACTTACAGCAAATGGCACCTAATTTGCCATAAGCTGATACATTTCACAAACGCACTTTGCATATAAAGACTAAAATATAAATCCCAGTGCTATATTGAAACTGGATATCACCCAAAAGTCAGGAGTCTATTTCTTGGCTTTAAATATCACTAGGAAATATAAAGGGATCCTTTTAGTTAATACTAATTATTATTCAGTCTATCATTAACAGCAACTGCACACGCTTTGATAGATGGGTTGAGAAGAAGCTTCGGGGTTTTTTACCGATAACATGACTAGTTGCCAAACTTTTCTTACTACTGATAATTAGATCCTGTTAGTCTAGCACCTGCTTCTGCTCCAGCACCAAGTGCAGGGGGCTCCTCACACGAGGGGGATCTGTACCTAGGACAGGAGAGGTCTCTGAGCAGACTTCCCAAAAATTTGAGTAGGCAGGAGCTGCTGCCTGCACAAGGGCAGGGGAATACATTCTTTGCCTCCTTCATCTGAACCAATTTTAATAAGATGACCTTTGCAGAACACCAAACTGCTCCCCTTCTTTCCAGCATATGTAACAACTTACATGCAATAAAATGATTGGCAATGGCAACATTTAGGTTTCCTGCTGATAAACGTGGAATAGCTTAAGGTATGTTTTTGCACTTCAGACACGTCCATCAGGGTATGGCAGAGAAAGCTGGGGCACAGAGAACCCATTACAGAGCCTCTCTCAAAATTCCTGTCAGTTGATTCATACTTCTGTAAAACAAAGACCCTGCTGATGTCTCCTCAGGGCATAAGAAATGTTTATAAAATGCCTATTACACACAGGGATTATGAGCAATTTGGAGATTTATTTTCATACCTAAAATTGATAAAAATCTCTAAAAATGTAAAACATTACTTTAATGAAACGTCAGTTTTGCAATTCCTTTGTTCTAACGTACGATGGAAAACAATGTTCCAGTGACCTCCAGTGGGCAGCAGGGGAAATACACCTATCCTCTGCTTGGTATGGCAGAACTCTTTTTGTTTGCAAAACCTGGAGCAAAGACAGTTGGGCTAAGATGCCTCAGCAGAGGCTGCCCACTTTTATTGCCTGATGAACAAGCAGGCCAAATGGTCTGAGATATCGTCCTTGGCATTTTTATCCAAATAAGCTCAATTAACCTGCACATCCCTCTCATATGTAGGGAACACAGGTGAAAGTCTTCACTGTTCTGACAACAGGATAAAGGGGGGGGAAAATCACATGGAGACCTTGCTGCTCTCTAAGCTTGGGTTCATATCTCCATGGAACACAGAAGACACATGAAATCAACATGAGCCAACATGCATGGAAAGCACAAGACAACTGGATGCTTGATGCCAGAAGCAAAGCAGCATTAACTATTTTCAGCTCAAGAGCATTAATCTACTGGAAGTAGGGACATTTTATTTGTAAATAAATTCATCATTATGGCCTGAGTTCAGACTTCTTCAACTTGTGCACACTGATATAGCATCCTCAATTGTTTTACCCCAAATTTTTTGTATCTCAAGAAATACAAGCCATGAGAAGTCTCCAAAGACATGCTAACCTCTTGAATCTCTCCAGTGGGGATGAGTTATCTTTGCCAAAGTTATGGAACATGTGTGGTCTGCAGAGCAAAGATCGTCTCCATCAGCAGCTGCCATTGTAAGGCTGTGCCATATCTTGTACAAAGCAGCCTGATCCCAAAGAAAACAAAAATGCTGCAGAGTAGTTCACCCTCTCTTCTGTCAACACAATTCAAGGTCTCTTACATCAGCCTCATTACCTGGTTATCTTACTAATGACTTCTGGAGGCAGGCATCAACTGAAACACTTTTAGTCTAAGATTAATCCCTCCCTTACTTTTGTTGGTGGGGGCCAGGGAAGAAAAGGAGGAAGCTAATTTTTAAAGCAGAAGTCCTTCTTATCACCATCTGGCCCTGATGAATAGGGAAAGAACTCCATTGATACATTAATAAATCCAGTATTACAACATAGAACAGGTAGCAGGAAGAATGCATCAGTCATCAACGGAAAATCCTCTGCTAAACTTAGAGGAATGACCTTCAAATTAAGAAAAAAAACAGTAATAGAAGGGGAAAACCTGTGTCACATGACGTATATTCTGGCCCTGATTCAGGAACCATTTGCCGTTTGGAAGGTCAACAGGACTAAACATATTAAAAATCTTCTCCGGATCTCACCTTTCCATAGCCACCATCCAGGCCTAAGACCTGCAGCAAAGCTTATCTGTAAGTGGGTGGCCTGGGCCACCATTCCTTTTAATGCACCTATAGAAACATCCTGCAATTTCTGCAGCTTGTTGGTCCTGGAGACACAAAATACCCACAGGCTATCCCTGGCTCTGCTAACTCAGGTGGATTCCAATAGTCACATAGCCATGCTATGACCCTCGGTATTCTATTTTCTAAGTCATCCCCCAAAACAGAGCAGCACACGCGGAAAACTCTTCTCCCGTACCATATTTCCAAGAGGATTCACACCATTTCTTCCCGATAACGCAAGACAAATAATTGTGCATTTTGCCTGTTTCTTTGTATAATGAAAGAACTAACATTTCCATAAGAAATCATTTAATGTCCCAAAACATCATTCCTCATTGAAATGAAACTTCACGGAAGGGCAATTCTTCATCATGGAAAAAACACTAACACTAGTGCAGGGTCTCTATTTGCTACTGTCTGCACAATATTAATGTAGAAAATAATATATTGGCTTGAATCAATACTTCCCTGACTTGTCCATCCATCAGCTCCCCCTTCGTTTGATAAAAGTCTTTCCATGTCACGTTCTCCCAGACTGATGAGATCACAGTGCCTCTTTCCAGCATGAATGATGGTGTGTAGATGTATAATTGCCCAATAAATCACACCCTCTGGATCAAAGATCTGAGATCCTCTGGGTGCCAAGGAGGCACACCAAACATCATAAAATACAATAAGTTAATTAATTACAGCAAGATTTTTACCACCTTTAGACAGGGTGAGAGTATCACTTGTCACATACAGATATCAAGAAAGATTCAGCCAAAACCACCTTACTGCAGAATTGGGACCTGAAACTATAAACATTTCAGGGTAAGGACTGTGGTGGCAGTGTGGGCAAAGGGCTCCAACACCCTACTGCAACACGGAATCCTGAGAACTACAAATAAGACTGAAGCATCACTGTTGTTCCATGCCCAACACAGTGACTGCTTTAGGAATTCAAGCAGGGCTTCTAGCTGTGAGAGGACTGTCTGCATCTCAGGAATTTCATCACATGAACCACAAGAACAGATTGGGCAAGGCCAGGTAGAACAGGTCTGCAAAAGGTACTTCTTGTTTAGTATCTGATTTCCATTACCAGCCACAAATACCTGCTGGAGCAACCCTTTCCCTGGTGTAACCTCCCTGCACACAGCCCTGGAGCAAGCTGGGATTCCCAAGGTGCCTCTTCCTTTCTGCTGACCTTCACATATCAGCTGCTCGGCATCCCAGCACTACAGAAACAAGGGTTCCAGTTTGTCACAATGGTGGGAAAAAAAATGTGTTTCTGGCTGCTGTCTAGTGGACCTTGTATGGGTGCCACGGGCAGTAGTCACATCACTGGGGCCCTGCTGGCCTCAGGTCACGGGAGTTCACAGGAATAGGTGCTGATAAGATGCATGCTGTGTGCCTGCACCCCACAAAGCTTCCTAACCACAGCAGCAAGGCTGTTTAGAAGACACATGAATTGAAAAATAATATTTCATAGCCACAAGATGCAGGCATTATTTCAATTATTTCTGATAGAATTTGATACCATCAAAGCTTGAAGGAATTAAGACCTTCCTGGCAGTTCCCACCCTTGGCCCAAGTGCAAGCCACGCATCTCCGTATGCTCCATCTCAGACTCGCACCAACAAGCACGTTCACCCAAGCAAGCGAAGCTGCAATCTGCTGACTCGAGCTCAGGAAAAACAGTAGTGCCCAGAACCCTGTGTTTTACACGCATCTGATTCCACAACCTTTAATCCTTTCTGTCAGCCCTGCAAGATCAGGTATTAACATCTCTGTAACCTCTTGTACTAATTAAGATAGCAGATCTTTGGTATTTGCCTCTACTCCGGCTGGAAAGCCAAGCAGTGACAGGTTGCTGAAGTGTTTGTGCATTTCAGTGAGTCGCCCTTGTAAAGCAGAAATTACGACCACACCACAGGAAGCTTTAATAAATGTAAAAAGTATGCAATCATTACAAAATTACTGGAACGAAAAAAACTTGAGCTAAGCTTTGGAAATTAACAGGTGAGAAGCTTGCAGTTCTGGGTGGCAAGCTTGGTGCTATGGAAAGTAGCCACTGTTCCCAAACACTCTGCAGGCACTTATTAGAGACCTAGACACTCTATCGAGCATCTGTCCTTTCTACAAAGCCACATTTAAATGGCCCCAGAGCTTTTACTTCTCCAAAGTATGCATCATATTACAAGCAACCTTAAAAGCAGCAATGGCTTCCAGTAGACTCTGAAAAGAGAAGGCAAGCAGTTCGAGATAGACTCCCTGCTCATGTGTTTGTCTTCTCTGGGCTAAAGTGATTTTTTAGAAGTACTTCAGACATGCAGACACATCCCCAACATTTTAGTATCTAGCTCATTTCTTAGCAAGTCCAGCCCAGACTTTTGCAGCAGTGAGAGGTTTTTCCACTCCAACAAGCTCACCAGCTCATCTCCTCTGTCAGTGACCCCGCTCCTTGCCCACACACCTGGAACAGGGCTGCACAGGCAGGAGCCAAACTCCCCCAACACAGCCTAAGGCTTTTGGATTCAGGCAACACTAACCACATCAGGAAGGTTTGACCCAGCTGTAGATGAGGTTTGAGCTTAAGGCACAGCCCAGGATACAGGATTGAATAAAGTTTAAATCCCAAAAGCTGCTTAAGACTTAGTATTGCTATTTTTTGCCTGTCTGTACCCAGACGTACTGCACTGATGAGAGACTAAGCACTTTCTGAACTTGCAGTTTGAGATACCACAGAGTTACGGGGAAAGGGAGCTATAAAAGATACTTTCTATATAAATATCACCAACTCTCTGCACAAGCAGCATGGGACGCAGATAGGATACAGTTAAGAAGAAACTTCTGCAAAGAGACAAGAGAAACAGAAAGTGGGTTAAACTGGCAGGAACTAGAATGACTCAGGATCTCACTCAACAAAGAGAAACCTCATTGCTTTGCAGTTTCTGTGGTTACATAAAAGAAGCTTGGTAAACAGGTCCCTGTCTCATGCCCCAAGACCAAGGACAAAAGAGTTCCCAACTTCATCCCTTCTCCAGCCTTAAACAGAAAGGTTACTAAACATGAAAAACTTTGTGATTTAGAGAGAAACAATCCTCTCTTCCTCTGATTACTCACTCCAACAAAAACATCAGAGCAAATTTCTTCCAGAATTCCCTAACCACACATTATATCTAAGTTGTGTAGCAGCCAAACACTCAGAGATAACAAAAAAGCAAGAAAATGAGAAGGAAAAAGAAAGTAAAATCTCCAAATACCTCTTCTTGTCCAGCTTTTTCAGCCTTCCAAGGCCCTGAACTTCCATTTCTCTTTTGTTACCCTATCACAGTCTTTGCTAAATGGGGCTTGCTGCACATGTCACTGGTGGAGCCTCCTCATTTCAATGCAATTCACCTTTCTCCTATGATTCTGCATCTCCTTCACCTGCTGGGTCTCAGCTAGGCCAACCCTATCCCAGAGCAGCTGATTTTAATACAACTAATCTGGCCATAGAAGTTCATATCTTTGTACCCAGTGTCCCTGCTCTGCCCTTGGCAAAGATGCAGAATTAAAAAACAACAACAACAAAAGAAAAACAACCAAAAAAACCCCCCTGAAACAAAACCCCAAACAATCTTGGTGGGAAAAAAAAATCGTTCAACTGGAAATTTCATTACTTTTCTAAACATCTCTACTGGATTTCACTTCATGCTAGTCTCTCCTAACTTAACAGCATACTTGGCCAACTTAACCTTTGAAAAGGTTTTTTTATTGATCGACTTACACAGACATTTACATTTCTTGGAGGGAGGAAGAGGCAGGGAAGAAAATTAAATTACTTTGCTTAGTGATCTTAATTATCTGAAATAATTACCTTCAGTCAATTCTCAAACAAGAACTCTCTGGAGAACAGTGTATTTTAGTTTGGATAAAGGAAAAGGAATTGAGTCCAAAAGAATATATTTTGTAACTTATTCAGATATACCTAATTAACCATCTGAGTGAGGATTCCAGTCAAAACTTCTCCATTACATTTAGTTATTAAAAGCTGTCTGGGGGGGGGGGGGACGGGGACACAAAAGGAGGGGTCTAAACAAGCTCTTTACAACTCAAAGGATGATTTTAGCAAAGAACTCAACAAATGGGTGAAAGGAGACCAGAAGTAAAATATTTTTAATAAAAGCGATTCATTTTCTAGCCAGGCCCCGAGAGAGACTTGGTAACTCTAATATTTTGTATACAGCTCTACGCTGGAATGAGCACAAAGATTTTTAGGCTTCCCAGAAATGGGCAGAACTTCATTAAGACCTTTTCAGTGGAACGCAACGGAGACGCTTTGTTCTCTATGCAGCAATGACTGACAGTTTGCAGAGACGTTGACCAATTGAAAGAAATGATCCCTGTTATATTCATTACAGAAAGCACTAAAAAGTCCTCCAAAGAGTTTTCGCATGGATTTGTGCATCCATATGTGTACCCCCCAGCCCAGAGAGCGAGAAAGCAAGTCTTGCTGCTGAATGCTTGTAATAATGAGAGAGAATGGGATTTGGCTTGCTTTGTTTAGCCAAAACCCCATGACTAGATATTTGCAGCTTGGGGCGGTTAGCTTCTCTGCAGAGCCAAGAGCAAGGAAGCAGATGCCAGGGGCTGGCGGAGGTGCTGTATGTCACCCCACCTGAGCAGAGCCTTGTTCCCAGCAGTACGCTTCTTCCCTCACTCTGCTTTAGCTTTTCACAAATTCATAAGGCAGAGGACAATATTACTTTATTTATATGTGAATATATTTAGCAGGAGTGACCCCTTCCAAATATGTAATAGACTCCGACACAGCGGGATATTCTAATTTTGATGCAAAAATTCCCTGTCTGCATCCCTGTGCTACAGTGGCTCTGTCTCACTGCCCTATCGCCTCTCTCCACCTCTGCAGAAAGGGGCTGTGCTTGGGATAGCACATGGGCGCAGGGATGGATTCATGGCTGGGCTCCAGCCAGCTACTGGTCACAGGAACATTTTAATCCAGGGGGTTTATTAGATTAGCGAGGCCAACAGGCCAGTCCGCTGCCAACACACCTAATGTCTCATACAAATAATGGCACTGGAAGGTTCAAAAGTCTGAAAAGTGAAGAGGAAGGATAAATTTATCTTACTTCTTTTTTTTTCTTTCTAAATTGCAAGGAAGTTCTTGGTGGCTATGGCTCTCCTCATTCAGACAAAAGAAAGGAGAACGTTAGTATATAACTGTTGCTTTCCCAGAAAAAATTGTATGCACAGGATCATGCAAACAGGGGTGACATATCTGTCTTAATGCTATTTGACTCATTTCTGTCTTTTGTCAGATTTGTGGAGAACTAAGACTGAAGATGACCTTACACAGTCATCCAGCCCTTACTGAGGTGACGTTAATCTCTGCTGTTTTCCCTTCTGTAAAATAAAATTAATAACTCACTGCGCATCATGTCAGTTAATAGTTATAAGATACTCCAGGTCCCCTAGATGAAGAGTAAAACATTGGTTTTATGCAGGCAGGATAGTTCCTCATCACAGGTAGTTTCTCTCCCAAATTTCCTTGTGCAGAGAAGTTCAGCCTAGCTTGTTAGCCCCCAAGGTAATTCAAGGACTTAAAAGCAGGATACTGTTTAAGGGTTCAATCAAAGCAAACAAACTGCTAAAAATAAATTGGCATCCCATCTGTTGCCAGGCAGGGAATTTAGTCTCAACAGTCAGGGGACAGGATGAAAGGCTGTAATAAACACCTTGAAATGGATATCTGAGAAATTCTGTGGCCTCAGGAAAATGGTCTGAATTTCTCTTCCTTCTCTTACACAAAAAGTTTTAAAATTCGTTTTTCCTAAGGGAGAGAAGTGAGTGTAGGCTTCTGCAGTACGGGGAGGGAAGCAAACAAATATCAAGCCTCAAAGATTAACAACGTTCAAATGAACTTTTGCTGATAAACTTTATTTCATTGGCAGAATGCGAAGCACAGGGAGGGGTGTGACATGACCACAGTGCCAGCCTGTACCTGTACCTGCTCCCAGCAAGCCGTATGGCAAGCAGTGGTTTGAAATCCCATTCCCACAGCATCCTGGGAAACTACCCCATATTCTGCTCTCTCCTGACAGCAAAAGCCATTCTGTAGCAAATCCTTTGCTCAAGGAGTAAATATTTTCCAAATCAACAGCATGCTTATGTACTATAATAGCTGCTATTGCTGCAGCAAAACATACGGTCCCTGTGAAAGTCCATTTCCACAGGAAGAGGTAGAGAACAGTAGCACCCTGCACTATGCTTCAGATAAAAGGTACCCAGAGAACAGTTTGCAGAGAATCATCACTATCTGCTAAAGGTACGTACAAAATACATTAAAAAGAAAACGAAGAGGAAAGGGCAGCAATTAAAGGTCATCTAAAACAAACCGTGTCATCCTGCCAACAGCAGTGTTGCGTGCAGGTGCTCAGCAGGACCAAAACATTGGTAAAAACTGCACATCCCGTGTCCTGCCTGTGACTGGTGCACCCCAGTGCTGGTAGAATTGTTCATTTGGGTTTAATAAATCAAATATGAAGTGGTTTGTGCTGAACAAGAGCACAAAGTAAAAACATGATGAATAAAGAGCTTTCATACTAGTGAGATGCCTGGACATATCATTTTGGGATATCTCTGCAAATTCATTAGTTAGTTCTGGAAACTATCTTCCTTTTGGCAAGTGTCCCTCTTGTCCCCCGAGGAGCTGGCATCCACATCCTCCAGGATACTCACTGTTTGGCTTCTTATGCTGGCAGTGATCTGCATTAATATATCATATGTGATTGGACATATTTTTTCAAGCAGAGTGGGAAGGCAATAGAAAATAATAAGGAGAAAATGCTTTGCTAGGAAGTATCCGGTAGACTCGTCTTTGCTGTTCATCTGCTTCTCTATTAATTATCTGCAGAAAATATTAACATTTTAATTCAGTGAAACACCATGTGAGAATGATTTCAAGTCTGCATTTGCATCTACAGAGGCCTTTCTCTTCCAGAAGGACCACCTTTTCCTAAGAAGCCTGTTTTTCCTGGCTCTGAATCCCATGCCTCCTTCCAGCTCCCATCCTGTCTGTCCTTTTGCCTTTCTTTTTTTCCACACCCAGCTTTACTGTAACTCAAGAGAAGGCAGCACTGATCAAGTCACCCACATGCACACAAGAAATAAAAAATTTGACTCTGTAACCATGAAGCTTTCATATTAAATCCACCCTCACCTTGTGTGGTGGCAGCTCTGGTGTGCTATAACCATCTCATACTTAAAATCTTTTTGTGATTTTCTTCCCATATCCTCATGAAAGCTGCTTAGAGCTTTTGTTGTGATTTGAGCTGTGAGATTATTATGAACCAGAAGCTTGAAATGAAACTTGAAGATGTAAAACAATAAAGATCACAGCCAAGAAACCTATTTACCAAACAAAAACAAAGCAGCTGTTTGAACTCAGGAGAAACTCACAGACCAAGATTAGTGGAGCTCAAAATATACAGACTGGTTTAAGCAGAAAGAAAAAAGTACTAAGTCCCCTCCATGCTGTCTAGAGCTGTTTGTGAGCATGCGGGTGGTGGTAAGCAGGACTTGTATCTCCCCACAGCACGTTGGTACTCTGCATGCCAGCACGGGAGTCGCGAGCAGCATCTCACATAGAAATAACACTTTCATTCCTCGTTTTGCTCCTTCTAAGGTGGCCTCAGGGCAGTTTCTCTTTTACATCTTGCACATTGGTAGGGATGCTCAGAATACCCTGCATTCCTCTCTGCCAATGCCAACCTGAAAACAGACACCTGACAGCTATTTCTAGTTCTTCGCAATATAAATAATGAATGGTTTCATACTGGGAGGAATCAAATGGCACCAGATGACTCTCGTAATAAATCAGGAGAAAGGCAGGTGGTCTCTTGTCTGGCATCTCAAAGCTGATGTGCAGCTTTATGAGGAGTGAGGTGGCTCTGGTACAAAACCCATCAATACAAATCTTAGACGTTAAAAGCTATAGCACTTTTCATGCCGGTTTTAAGTGTTGTCATAATTCTGGTCTCATATGAAAAACCCTTGGCAAAGAAACACACCTGCACCACTCTAACTTTGGGGTTTATGTTTATCACTGTACCCTAAATCATTGTCATTCATTAGGGGAAAACTCTCTTGCTGCCAATTTCACTAAAAAAAATTAGATATTTAGGAGTGGGGAAAATGGACCTAAAAATCATTTTCTTCCACTTGGCCACGTAGGTAGCTTGACTTGCTTTTAGACCTTAATAATAAATAATCATTTTCTCACATTAATAGCTAGGCACCTCTTTCATTGCTGCCATGCAGTCCACGATGTCCGTACATGTGTGCCCATGCAGGATGAGGGGATCCATGGGGTGCCAGAGAAGGGATGCCCCCGCCACAGGCACTGTGCTTTTGTGGTTGTGTGAGGAGCAGAGACTGCAGGTTTGGAAACTGCCCCTGCCTGAAACAACTGTGAAAAGGGTTTAGCTAAATAAAGCCTGTGAACCTGGGGGTGTGCTCATCTGTCTGCCAACAGCTAGCAGCTCCCCGGGCACATCAGCTCTATTCCCTCGCCACCTTCTGTGGTTTTCCTTCCCAGCATGCAAAATGTCAGGGACATTCAACACATATTTGAGTAATTTATCCCTTTCTTTACTCAGCTATTCTAGCCTTATTCTATAATGTGCTTAGAAAACTTTTACTTCTGGGGGGAAAAAAAAAAGAGACTATGTCACCATCTCAATTACCCACTTAGACGGCACGGCTGAGACAGATCGGCGGGTCACCTGAGCAGCAAAGCCATTATCTTCCGTGTACACTGTCAAATTTCATAGGAAGGAGGTGGGAAGGTTCCTTCTGACAAGAAGTGGTTTTGATTTAGTGCTGCTATAACGAACTGCATGGTGTGTTTAAAGATGACAGAGTACCTGGAAAGTAGTCTATTTACCCTTAAGGATAACTGCCATCTCTTTAAACAGTACAGAGAAAAGATTATTTAAATAGGTTTGGATATATTCCCTGTGTCATAGCAGACATGTTAGCTGCCAGCAGCCATCCTACAGCTATTTTCAAATGGTCAGAAAACAGATATTCTGAATAATTACATCTAGCAGGATCCAGGCAGATAAAAATTTCTCCGAACATCACCAAACCGGGGTAATGGCCCGTTACGAGTAACAGCACCTCAGGAAATTATACTAAACCATGTCGCTGGTCATCTTACGCGTTGGTGAGTAAAGCGAACGCTTCCATATCCTGATGGTCAGCCAGGTCTCGTGGGAAACGTGAGGGCAATGTTACAGAGCTCCAATCAAGGGTACTAAAGTGCACTTTACAATTTCAGGCAAAGCCGGCTTTTATCAGTACTCCCACATGCCGAGAGATGGACTCTGTGACTGCTTATGAAATGTTTTGTCATCTAGCTTCCACTTTTCAGCAAGCTGATGAAAAAAAAGCATAAATCCATCAGACATGTTGTCTTACCAACTCCTGATATGTTTTGGCTACTTATAGAGAGTAAGAGAAGTCTTTGGAGCAGATGTGAAATTCAGATCTTGTTTGCTCACTTGTCATCACTCAAAAAGCAAAACAAACACTCCTGCTCTTGCAAAAATTAGCCCTCGTGTCCTGCTGCTCTGCCTCGCCACGCTGCGCCCTTGCTCGATCTCCCCACGGGCGACAGTTCCTTTTGGTCTGTAGCCCAGTCCCACATTCTTCAAAACTGACTGTGAAGCACCAGAGAAGAAGCAATAGTTAGCCCAGGAAATTCTGTAAATCAGCCTGTGTGGCAATTATGCTGAAGATACCACTCATGTAAAAAACATCTAGAATGCCATCATACTGTACCTGAGAGCAAAAAGTAATCCAGAGAGAGTCATGAAAAACAATTTCATGAACAACTTTCTAACCACTGATCTCTAGGCAGTGTGTTTATCAGTATTTTCACTGTGTGAGTTCCTCTACCTCAAGAGGGGTATTTTACAGGTACACAGAGCCACCTACAAACTCTGGATAACACAGAAGCAGCCAGGATATCGGGTTATTACAAATGCCCATTTTCTTTCTGATACTTCACCATGCTTTCCAAACTTCATGATGTTTCTCATGTGATACTCCCAAATGTGGAGCTGGTTTGGCAGGACTTCCACATAATTCTCCAGAAGTGATGTATGCAGTTTTTCAGCATCTTCTAATACCTTCGCTGCCCTCCCTGGCGTTTTGCAGCATTCTCCAGGCATGCGTAGAGCCGGGGTACAACCAGCTGTGTGACCGGCAGCAGCGAGGGAGGGAATGGAAACCCAGGTCAAGGCTGTCTCCATCCTCCTCCTGGGCTGCTGAGCAGATCAGGAAGGTGGTGTTGGTGTGTCACTTATAGGAGGGTTTTTTCCTTCTTGTTCTTGCACCTGTAATCACAGATAAAACAGAAAAAATGATTTGAAGCTGCTATCTGGCCCAAGAGGAAACAAATCTTAACAGAAACACACATAATCCCATATGAGACAAACCCAGAGGAATCTAATTGGATTCTTTCTTAAACTGAATTCTACAATACTGTTATCTCCTTGATTATTTACTGCACACAGTAATAAGAGTCAAAGAAAAATTGCTCTTGGTAAAGTCTTTCAGCCAGATTTCAGCATCCTGAAAGATTACTTTTTTAACTGAAAAAGAAGAAAGCTATATTTTTACTGGGAATGCCTTAAAAGGTTTGATTTTTAACAGCCATCACATGGTGTAAAAATAATTGTTCTGGAAATTCTCAATTTTATTGCTCCTGTTATCTATTTTTTCTGTAATGACTGATATACTTAACCTTCCCCCCATCAGGATTATGTAGCAGGAAGGTGTCCTGCCATTCAAAGGCAGCCAGTTTCCCATTTAGAACAGGCATGTCACTGATGACTTTTAGAGGATGCTGCCAGGCGCACTGCCGAGGCCAAAACCCACTCTCCACCATGGTGCCTGTCCCCAGCCCTACGTGGACCAAAGTTCCCGGGGCGATTGCCAGCTGGAGCCCGAGGGACGGCAGTGGGGAGCGGAGCCCAAGAAGGCCAGGTGAGGCGGCTGTGGGACCAGCCCTCGATGCACCCACAGCACTTCTGTGGGAAGGACGCGGGAAATAAAGCAAAGCGTGGTCCCGGGCTGTCCTTGTCTGTGCTTTGCATCAGTTATCTCCACCTTGTCAGCGAGAGACGGTCGCTCCCTCTGCGTCTCTCCAAAGCCATGAGCAATTGTGGCAGCAGTTGGTAAGGATGAACTTTTCAAGGCTTCACATGGATCACCAGCCAGCAGTCACTGTGATTTCCTGAGCCTCTCCTCCCCAGATGCACAAAATTAAGTTTGGCTTTTTATGGATGCATAACTAACCCCTTGAGTAAACATCTATTCAAACCTATGTAATTAGTACTTAATTTTTCAAAAAGCTACTGAAAGGCCCTTTTAGGTTCCTAATTGGCTGCTACTTCCTATTAGTCAACTCTGAGTATGAACTATCAACATGGGAAATGCACTACATGGCAGGAACTCTGCAGACCGGGAACACGAGGCTGAAAGCCAACAAGCAGGATGACCAAGCATCTGCATGCGCGATCAAATATACCTCATGTGGACTGTTGTTGTGCAATACAGGCTAAATGTGATTCAAAAGCAGCCATTCTTCGGTTGAAGAAATTCAGTCTCAAACTCCAATCCACCATGTTTGATCTTTAGATCACAGGGTGGTTGTAGATTTTGGGATGGTGGTTTAGTAGTGGGTCAGGACATGTCCCAAAATGACAGTTTTCTATGAAAACAATAGCAATATGAGGGACACGTTAGTTTGAATTATTTAGGGACAGATAATCAAGCTGTACAGTAAACGTACCATTGAACAGCTTAATTAACAGCACATGCCTATCAAGAGCTAATTACATGATTCTTTACGATTTTAAAATGAATGGTTACCGCTTAGTTCTCAGGACCATAATTACCAGGTTAAGAAGAATGCGCAAAACCTGCAGCTTTTTGGGGGTAACTCAGCTACCAATTTAACTGCTTTATTTATAAAAATAAAGCCTGTAGAAAAGAGCAAGTCTTTCCAACTGAGACAGTATAGATTCAAAGCATCAGCATCTAGTTCTACATCAACCCATTCCCAATCACGCTATAAACGAAGGAACCTCCTTGCTTTACAGTCAGTGTCTGTGTTTTAAGACAACAAGAGAAAGCAAGTAACGCTTACAGATTCCACCTGAGAGGAATAAGTTATTGAATTGCACGTTATTTCAAGGAGGTCATATAGGATAACACCTTCCCCCAACAAACCGGTCAGAAACTCCAGCTGCATTGCTCATAAAGGTCCTTATTTATTTACTTTTGCTCCAAAGGCCATGTTGTTTTCATTGGTTGTGCTGCAGTGCTCTCTGCTGGCACCAGCCTGGGAGTTGCTGGGATGCTACAGCTGAGCAAAGGTGGTGACGAGGCTGTCGCACCCCGAGCCTGTCCCCCGGGGATCGCACTTCTGGTGCTCTACAACCCACGAGCCAAGCTCCTGGAAAACCCCGAGATTACCAACACCGGTTCTTTGTATTTGCTTTCTGAGTTTGTATTTACGTTCAGGGTGTCACGTCTCAAAACTTCGCTGCTTGAAACCCCCTGTGTGTGCATGGCCCTGCTGCCCTCTTTGCCCTCTCACTGATATTCGGGAGATATTTTCTTTTCTCGCTTCTTTCCAAAAACACACAGAAGTGGTCCAGGTCCCTTCTCGCCAGAGGATACCTGAGTTAAGTCCCACCATTTTATTCATTTCCAAGGTAAAGGTCTCTGGCATTGCCTGATGAACAGCACCCAGGACCAGGATCAAAGATCAGATGTGATTTTCCTTGAAAATCTCCTTTGTGCGTAGTTCTCTGGCCTGACGGCACCTTTCAAACACCTCTGCAAACAGGCTGCTGTAATTTGCACATTGTGCTGTTGGTTTCCATCACACCTCCTCACTTCTGATTCATGCCATTAAAAACTAGATTGTTGCTTGCTCTGAGTGTCTTTGGTTAATAACTGCTATTTTAGCTCGAGCCCATTGAGAGCTCAGCAAAAGTCCCTGAACTGAATTGCCTGTTGTCCTAGATTTCTATCAGGCAAGGTCGAGAGCCACCATCTCGATTGGTTCTTTCCACAGCAAAGCACACAAGGGAGCTTTTCCCTCGCGCTCTGACTGGGTTGTTGGTGTTTTTCTCCGTGTGTTTCTGAAGGCCAAACTCTGAACACTGTTGATGTGGGGAACATTGCAGCACTCTCATACTGAAGAGCCCTGCTCTGCTTTCCTTTTTTTCAGGCAAGTTTCTTCCTACTTCTAACTGATGGCAGTCCCTAGCATCGCCCTGCTGCAGTCATGAATTTTCTGTAAGATTTATAATACATTTACAGCAAGTGCTACAAGAGCAAGACAAGGAGTGCATACCCACTCCAGTTTATCACAGCCATCTTCAACACAACCAGTAAGACCACACAAACTCCAAGGACTGGAGCACAGTAAATGCTTCCCTTTTGTTCTCGTTATCTCTGCCTTAAACTTCTCCCAAAGCAATCACATTATCGTGAATTGTATCATTTTTAATTTCATTTGCCCTTAATCACCCTCCAACTAACCCAGCCTGGCCTGACTCGGTGCCCCCCCCGCAGGGCTGGCGAGTGCTCCTCCGTGCAAGGCAAACAAAACCTGGGGGTCAGACACCAGCATCGCAGGGAAGATGGATGCTCATGCATAGATGCCAGTTTGTTCTCCTTACTAGCGCTCTTTTTGGAATTATGATCGTAATGAACCTATTTCAGTCAAGGACTTGTTGCTGTCCTCCTCTGCACGTGTACCGGCTACCTTGCCAGTGACTGCGGGCAGCACTTGGCTCTGCTGTGGGAACGTAGGTTCCTTCAGCTGAATCTCTCTTAAAATGCCCTCCATGGTCCAGGGTGTCCTTTGCTTCTGTGTTATCTCACAACACAAGTTTTAACTGTGGCCACTGAATTTCTAGTTAGGATACAACTGCTGAGAGCTTTTCAGAAAGTAAATGAAGTTAGTAAGAAAATCTAAAATCTTATGAAATAATAAGAAATGAGCTGAGAACTGAATATGGCAAAGACAATAATACTGAAAGCATTAAATTGCTTTTATGTTTTAAAACTGGAATTAACAGATGGGAATGAAAGAGGAAGAGGCAGAAGTGGCCGGCGCCTTTCTCGGTCCAGGTCTGTCCCGAGGCACAGCGGGCAGAGCAGCCCTGGCCAGGCGCAGGATGGCACTGGGCACCACCAGCACGCAGGTCCAGCAGCTGGGGCAGGTGCTGTGCCTCCCTGCCCAGGGCTTCTGCTCTCTGCCAGCTGCCATGGGTTTTACACCGGGGCGCAAATGGAAATGCCTGTGCTGCAGCAGGACCAGAGGGATTGACCTGCACGTCCACATTTATACCTACATGCATGTAGGGCATATATCTGTATGTATGATATAGATACACCCTAATAAATGACCTCACGTTACTCTGATTTTGGTGCCTTTCCTAGGATGCCGGCAGTGGGACGAGCTCCCCCTCACTCCCGAGGAGCTGCAGACGAGGCCACACAACCGCTTGTGGTGGTGACTGACACACAGAAGAGATTAAAGGAAGGAACAGATGAAGCTTTACAAGGGTTTCAAGATCAGATCAATGCAAATTCCACCAAAACCTAGCACTGAAGAAAACCTTAGCATTCAAATCCATATCCAGAAATTCTGGGCAAAATCCCTGACTCTATGGAGTTCACAGTGGTGGAGTCTGGCCAACAAAGAAATGAAGAATACCAAACAGCCTTCTCCTTGGAACTAAGCTACTGAAGAAAAAAACACTAAGGAAAATGTGATTTTCTAGTATTGCCTCAGAGTTGATTTATTCCTGATATAAAACTAAACTTCGCAATGATATGTTCATGCATTATTCTAGATGGCAGTGTAAATCAACTGAGACTGCAGTCAGTAAAGTTGTTATTGCCATCTCTAAAAATCCTACACTGTAGAAAAGATTCAAAAAATTATTAATATTTCCTATATTCACATGTGCTGTGCTTCTCAGGAAGGCACACACATGGAGGTTTTGAAAATCAAAATAGAGCCATTCTATGGTTTCAAATAGTCCAAAACTCTGGTGATAGAGATTAATCTCTGCTGCAATGGTTTTTCTCCATGGTTTTGTGCCATCTAAAAATGGTGGAGAGCATCACCTTCCCAGTGTTGGAGATGAGAGAACTGGGGTGCTGGAGCATCCTGGTGGGAAACCCTGTCCTGCTCCAGTCCTGCTCCACCCTCTGTGGCCCCACAGAACTCGCAATGTCACACAAAAGAAAATGGGGCAATTTTTTAATGCCGAGAAGTCATTTGTTCCACTAAGGCAAATTATATTTGCATTCCACCCAGGAATATTTCAATACCGAATTGGATACTTGCAAGGAGCGGCTGCTGCTGCACACCCGCACCATTTCTCTCTCCCGGCAGCAGTTGAATCAATTCCTGCCGGCGAAGCGCTGGGGTTCCCGTGTCCGCGCTGCCAGGTACCGCTGCCGTTACTGACGGCGACGTGCATGCACACGCACACCCACAAGCAGCTCATGCTCGTGGCAATTTACTCCCCGTGAAGTGCTGCCTGGTTACCATCACGGCAGAGCCATCTCCTCCTCCTTGCCGCCGGTGAGCACCCAGGCAAGCTCTAATCCCCACAGACCACGGGAGCCGAGCCGGAGCAGCAGTGAACAGGAGTTGCTTTGTTTGTGCTGACTTGGGTAAGCAAAATATTATTTTCTTCATAGCCATTTGCTTTTCCTGTCTGTTCCGTGCAGTGAAGCAGGTGGGATTCTGGCTAACCTGTTTTTTTTAAAATGAATTTTATCTAGTAACAGGAAAACACCGGAGGACTTCTCTGCACAGACTGTTAGTCTAGTATCCTACAGCACTCACGTTATATTTAGCAATTTCATAGAAAGCTGCCTTCTGACATTTTACTTCAAAAGTATTTTAAGGAATCTGAAATATTTGTAATGAAGATTGTGGGTTTGCAAGTGTTCATCAAGGACTACTAAGTTAACACACTGCTTTTGAATTGATGGAATGGTGGGATGAAAACAAGATGTTTAATGTGGGTTTAATGGTGAGCTCATGTTTTCAATTTCTTGTTCTTTTGTCCCTGAACACAGAGGCTAGCCTGGCAGTTAATTCATTCACATGCAGATTGCTTGTTTTGGTGTATTTTTTAAAGCAAACCCCTTTGACTTTGTATTGTCCTTTTTTTCTGTAAACTTCTTTCTAATTCTAAAGGCAAAATCATGAAAGCAGCATGTATCTTCCCCCTCCACATGTAACTTTGTCACAAGACTATTAATCATGTCTTACAATAATTTTGCTAATGCAGTATATCCATTCAGAAGCAGAGTGTCTGTCTGCAGATGGATTTGTTACTGTGCGATATGAAAGCGGAACAAATTTCTTCAGGAAATATTTAAGCAAGGTCATAATAACATTCATTACATTCTAAGTGATGATGTGTCATTTGCTGGATCAGGCAGAGTATAGCAGCAGTTACGTTTATTGACTTAGTCTGTAGAAGAGCTCAAAGGTTAGACATTAATATTGAAACTATTTACTACTTTCAGCATATACTCATCAGATTGAAGTCCTGCATGTTGCTTAATCTATTATGATGGGGAAGAGGGAAGCTAAACAAATTAAACCAATGTTATGTACTTCATTTTAATCTCCAAAGGTCTTTACCTACATTAATTAATAAGCGTTTCCATTTTATTATGCAATCTTAACACACTACTGTTCTTGCACTGTCGAAAGGTGAATGGGCAAAAGGGCGAACACAGACCCTTCTCTAGATTAGGTGTTTAAAATAATGTATTTTTTAAGTGCACATTGGGTATGCTCTGTCTGTGCATCCCACTGCTGTGGCTGGAAGACATGCCCACCAAGCCAGGGGTGATGCACATGGGAACGGGGTGACAGGATGGATCTGACAGACGAAGTATGTCAGGAGCGTGATGGAAGTGCGCAGACGGGCACATCATATGGCAGGAAAACCTGACAGTCCAAGCACCAAGTCTGTTTGCCCAACTTTTGTTTTGATGTTTTCTATTCCTGGGGAAAGTAAAGCTTCTTCAACTAAGCGAGTAGATACATTAAACCCCATTTACCCATATGCTGTGTACCAGCACCAAGAAAGATCAGGACATTTTTGGGCCAGAGCCTGCATAAATAACAAAAACCAGACAACAAACATATCAAACATTGCATTCTCACAAACTGCTGCAAAGTGCAACAAGTGGCTTAACCAGATCGAGAGACAAAGTAAAGGTGAGTTCCCAGAGCCTGCATCAGGAAAGTCACAGGTCTCATAATCCCATAATCACGGCTGGACCGAGAGACCTCTGCGTCCTGCACCAAGCCCCTTTGCAAATCCTCTCCCACGTATCAAAAGAGGAGAAAGTATTGAGAAGAGTGTGATCCAATGTGAGGAAGGAGGAAGGTGGGCAAGTATTCATCACCCGAGCATATATGCAGCTTTATATTTTAGGCAATTCAAACATTTCATTATTTTGCTCTCAAAATAGCAGCACTTACTCCCCTTCCTCGCAGAAAGGCAAGGGGAGGCAGGAAATGACTTGCTCATGATGGCACAGAAAAACTGAGAAAGCAGGAAATCAAATACACGTGTAGGGAGTCAGAGCTATTCATCCAGCCTTTCCTCCAGATATCAGCAAAACCAAATGCTGTACACAGAGAGCGACAGAAGGAGGAACTATAAGATGAACTGATGATTCACAGGAGACTAAAGAAAACACGATACTACCTTCCTTTAGAAGCAAAATCCATTTAAAAAAGAAACTTGTTGAATTCACAAGGAATTAAACTTGAGAATACTAGGGGAATCGAGCTTAAAGGAGCAAATATCGGGCAAATTTGACACTTGTACTCGAATGGGCCAAATTCACAAAAGTGAGCGTAGACGGCTCCACTGTCACCTCTGCCCTCATGCCTGCGGCACGGTCCAGCCTCCCCAGGAGGCATTTCTCTGCACCGCGCTGCTCTCGGGCTGCCCCCCCAGAGCTGGGGCCAACTGGGCTGTGCTTCAGCACAGGGACTGCACGGGAACGGAGACTAAAATACTGTTTGTCCCTGGGGCCAGGCTGACCTACTTTTTTTTTTTTTTTACTTCATATTCTTTGTTTGATGGTAGGATGGGAAAGAAACAGAGAGGTCATCTGAATTTTATCCATCATTCAACACCACACTGGCATCATGCATTCGCTATTTATTTAAAGTGCATAAAACTCACCTTCCACCAGCAGCTGAATGCCTCTGCTGAAAATTCTTTTTTTGTGATCCAGATCTGTAGAGATTTGGGATGGGCAGATAACTGCGAAAGAAGACTTCATATGGGGGCTCAAAATATTGGCAGAAAGGTTTCTGCTAATTCATCAGCATTTTTCTGAAGAACTTTTGATCTTCACTGATTCTAAACAGCAAGATATGGCTGGTTTTTGTAAGGAGTTGTATTTCTAGGAGTTACACATGCATCAGAATCCAGAAGGTAAATAAAGGTCAAGTGCACACTGGCCTGTGGTGATTTTATGGACTGAAGCCTTCAGGTGTTTACAACTGAGTCAATTTTGTTTTCAATAATGTTAAATTAACTTTTTAAAAAATCGTGTCAAGGAGCTCAAAACCCTGAAACCATGCTAATTAAGGAGATAAACTAAGTTCAGGAGGAATTCAATATCTAAGCTGTCTGTCATAAAACAAGATCTTTCAGCTTTTTCTCTGCTTTAATACTTCTGCCTTTTCCAAATGCTTGTTTTTACACAAAAGATTGTGCTTTGTCTTTCGAAGGCTCAGCTGTGTCTCACAGGCTTTGGGGCAGCCGTTCCTGCTCTCAAGAAGCGCCATGTTCCACGTACCAAGGGGATGCTTCATGTGACAAGCGTGCTGCTGTCAACACCCAAGCCCCTGCTGCCTGGGGATATTTTCAGTGCATTTCTTTTGTATCCTGATAGTGTTGACAAGCCACTTTTTAAAATTTTTTTTTCTAGTCTCAGGGCTTCTTTCTCACCTTCCAGGATACTTCTAGGTCTGTAACGTTAGACCTGATCTTATTAAGAGTGCTTAGATGTTTGTATAGCATTTCACACCTCCCAGACCTTGTGCAAGCTCTAATTCTCCCACCGCTCTGGTGAGCTCCCTCCAGGCTGACAGCGTTACTTTCTGTATTACAGCGGTGCTGCCCAGCCTGCACTCTAAAGAGCTTAGCAGTGGGGGACTGAGACCTGACCAAGGTCAAGCCGCCCGTGAGCGGCAGCGTGTGTTTCAGACATGCGGATCAGCCGGGAGTCCCGTGGCTGCATTTATCAACAGACCAGATTTCTTGCAGTTACATCCTCCAACGCCGATAACACATGCTTAGCCGCCGCCCCGCAGAGCAGGGGCGACTGCAGAAAGATGCATTTTCTGCGAGCCGCTCTCACCGTCCCCTGCACGCCGAGCGGGTGGGGGGGACTGCAGGCGGGGACCACTTGCTGCAAGTCTGCAGTACGGACGCCCCATCAGGGCAGGGCACTAAAAGCTGGGCACCCCTTCGCCTCGGCAGCGGCCTCCCGCCAGCCGGCACCGTGGCATCGCAGCCCTGCAAGAAAAAGGCAACGGGAAGGTTATGACTCAGAGCAAAAGCAGTCTGTCAATTAACAAAAATTAAAGATGACAGCAGCACAAACTCTACAAGACAGATCAACAAAATGTTTTATATCAATTCCCCTCCCTGCAGTCATGAGCTCTTTAAACTATTTATTATTTGAGCGATAAAGCAGCTCAGCTGAAATCCATCTTCATCGCTAGTTGTACCTAACTTTTAATCCAGGAAGTCATGGATGCTTTGGTTAAAATTAGCAACCATTCAGCAGGGCTTTTTTAACCACTAAATATGTAGCACAATATAAACATTTGTAATTGCCAACACGCGCTAAATGAGTATACTGACAAGAGAGTATTACCATATGGTCACCGGCTCCTACCCAGCTGATCTGGTATTACGCTGCACTGACGGCTGGAGCGGGACGCAGCGGCAGGGACATGGTCAGCACGAACAGTTGTGAGTAGCAAGAGCAGCACAAAATTTCACATGCTTGAAAAGTCTGACTCCTCCGACCCAGTAAACACCATTCATGGCATCCTGAATCCTGCTGGCTCCTGGGTAGTCCCGTTGTTCACATGAGCACCTGCCACATCAGTCACCTCTCCTCCTCCTCTTCCTCACAGCGCTCCCTGCTTCCACTCTGGAGGAGATGGGTCGTAAGGAAGAGGATGACAGCAGCTCCTGGAAGAAACAGACGAGCAACATCCGAAAAACATTCATTTTCATGGAGGCCCTGGGATCGTAAGTACCACAGCTGCTCTCCAGACAGGGCCACCTCTAGATACTGGCTTCCCAGCCCAGGGCAGCGACTCCCTTCCCAGCACTGGCCAATGTCACAAGAAAACGGCTCCCTCTGAGACAGGCACCAGTCTCCAGGTGAGGGCTGGGAGCCCCACCACTGCTGCGTGGTTGCTGCTGGTGCTCTGGTTCATGGCTAATGCTTGCCAAGCGGCACCGAAGCAGCTCCTTCCCACCCAGCCCCGCGGCACGGCTCCGGGTCAGCTCTGCCCTCTCCTCCTTTCCCTCTAAGCCCGCATGGCAGCTTAGTTAAGTTTTTGCTCTTTTCCTGCTGAGCACACTGGTCTGCTGCTGCTGCAAGGCCAAGCAAGGTCAAGGGATGGCTCTGAGAGAGGTATTATAATAATAAGTTGTATATTTAGCTCACAAACCCTGACTCAGTTGAGGGATGAAACAAGAACAAGGATGTTCAAGTTGTACGTTACTTCTCTGTGAGTTAACAGCTTAATTTGCCTATTCATGTGAATCAGATGAGAAAACATTTCCAAGGTGGCGGAGGAGGAATTAGATTACCTCCACCAGCGAGTTCTGTCATGGCCAAATTTTCTGTGACTTTAGAACCCACAGCAAAGCTCCCAAAATACAGCTACTCCAGAGCCTGGCGAGGTTTTAAATTATCATGTACCTCGTCAGCCTTAGAAATTAGTTAAATTATACAGCAGCGTTTTCTAAAGGAATGAGGTTAGAAAAAGCTTTGTTCTCTCCTAGCCAACTTGTTGATTCATCATTTTTTAATAAGGGGCATAATTATTATAAACTGTTTGGGACAGATATATAGAACAGATGCCCCAGCATCTGATTTGTAGGTTGTTCATTTCCTACTATTATATTAATAGGAAAACTTAGCATTAGAAATTGGGATTTTTTCCACATGCACTGCTTCATCTAGCTGAAGACTATAATTGAAGATCTGGGACCTAAAACTACCTGGAAACTTACTATCACCTTCCCCCAGCATCCACAACTGTTGAACTAGGGACCTTAGCAAGGAAGTCCCTGCCTATTCCCTGAGAGCTCTTGGGAACTTGAAAGGTATTTCCACAAAACAGCCTTCGGAGTTTACATGCATAAAAGGAGGAAAATGTGTGAAACAAAGAAAAGGTCCCAACACCACCTGCTTTTTGCACCAGAAGAGAGAATACTGTTACATATAATTTACTGGGTGAAACAAAGATTCGAATTCATCTATGGGAAGGGATGCCTTCCCAAAAATCTATGGGTTTTTTTGTTTGGGGTTTTTTGTTGGTTTGGGGTTGTTGGTTTTTTTCCTTGCTAGGAACCAGTGCTGGCACAGCCCAGTTCCTCACGACCCCAGTGGTTTTGCACATTGCTTCTGCAGCACCCAGGGGCCCGCTGGAAGAGGAGGACAGCAGAGTGGAGCGAGGAGCTGCCTTCGGCTCCGGCTCTCCCCTGCGTCATCTCCGGCTGCCACTTGCTAACAAAGACACACGAGCAAAGCGCCGCATGCCAGATGGGTACGGCTCCGTGCTCAGCCAATCTATCTGCACAGCATGCTGGATTCTTTGTTTAGTGGATTACAGGAGATACAGGTTTTCTGCCCTTATTTATTGGGTTTGCCATAATAGCGTCCCAAGCAAGAAGGTGCTTTCACTGCGCTCACCTTCCTTGCTCTGCCCTCCAGCTCCCTGCAGGGCTTTGCAGACTCAGTGGCAAGTTCCATTTAACTGCCATCAATTAATCTGTTGCTCATTTGATGAAGATTATTGAGGACTGACCTGACAAAGTATGCACTGTCACTGTCTCGAGACACGTGTTCAGCTGCCTAAGACAAACCTTTAACAGGATTGTGAGCTTTAGGCATGTTATAAATACCTGCTCATCGCCGCACTGGGCTGAACCCTTATCAGGAATGTACAAGACACTCATTGTCACTAAGGGTACACACGTATTAGAGGTCTCTGCAGAAAGAAAAACACATTAGATGCTGAATGAAAATATTAACTGAGGTTATCCAGTTATTTTGCACTTTAGATAGACAGAACATTGTTGATTTACCCAAACTGCAACATAAGTGGGCTCTCCTCACTGTAATTAGGCTATCTCAGTCCTCAGGGCAATGCTGACCAGGGAAAGTGAAGGACTACTTTAAGACGATGGAGGCTTTGAGGAAGCATGATTTATATTAAGCAGGAATTTGGCCCTGTTAGAGTGGAGGCTGTTGAGGTCTTTCCACGGGGGGTTGTTAACCCCAGCGAGCACTCAAGCTGCCGACCACCCCATTAGTGAGGTAGTCATCGATAGAGCCCCTCAGCTGGGCTTGCACTTAGCCCAGGAAAATCCTCCCAGTCCCAATGGATTCAAGTGGAAAGGTTCCTTGAAAGGCAGCGAGCCATGAGTCCACAGACGGTCCTTCCTCCTGCACCCACCTGAGGCACGTGCCGAAAGCCGTGTTTGCCATCTGCCTCCCCGGAGCTGTGCTCTGAACCCGGCACGGCTGAAGTTCACCCATAGCTTGGCACATGCAGGAGCAAAACACTTGACTGTCTTTACAGATGGTCCCGAAGAATGTGATTTAATTTCATGGCAGGGGCCTTTTTTGTCCGCTACCTCAACACAGCTTCACGATGAACTATGCAAAAATAACCTTTTCTCTACAAACAGAAAATTGTGCATAATATTGCATTGAATATCCTAAGTTTGGGGCTGATGGAGATGTAGTTCTAGCTTTACAATCAGCACCCACCTAGAGTTAAATTACTACTATATTTTTTTTTCTTGCAATTTCCTTTCTCTCTGTAAGTATCCTTCCAGTTCACAGCAGCAGCATCTACTGAAATACAACTTCTTCTCTTCTCTGCAGAGGTGCCTTTTCAGAAGTTTTCCTAGTGAAGCAAAGAAGCACTGGCAAGCTCTTTGCTCTGAAATGCATCAAGAAGTCTCCTCTCACAAGGGATAGCAGCTTGGAGAATGAAATAGCAGTGTTGAAAAAGTGAGCATATATACATTGTAATGTCAAGTAGAACAAATGTCCTTTCCTAAGATGTGTGGCTCTACAGTAAGAATAATATAAAGAAAGAAGTATTTCTTTTTAAAGAATATATAAATATTACTGTGAATTAGTAATTAGTAAAGTTTCTTCTCTCATTCCTCGGCTGGGTTTGTAACCCCAACACAGCCATACCGCCCCAGATCTGTGGAAGGCAATAGGTAGAAGCAGAACAGTACACAGGGAAAGAAGAACTAGGGCCAATACTTTTGCCATCCAAGTAACACGCCTGATGCAGAGCAGGCAGCTGCTTATAAACGAAGGGTCTGGTCCTCTGCTGTTGGTGCCTGGTGCTCCAAAGGGAGTTTTCAGTGGCGTCAACGATCCTCTGCCACACAGGGCAAGGGAGATCAGCCACAAAACAGGCCAGTGAACTTTCACTGGTGATTAAAGCAAGGTGACTGTTGGGTTTTCCACTTGAAAAGCCACTTTTGTCCTTGCCAGGTTTGTTTCTGACCCACGTTTATCTTTGCAGAATAAAGCACGAAAACATCGTCACTTTAGAAGATATTTATGAAAGCACAACCCACTTCTACCTGGTCATGCAGCTGTAAGTATCAAGCAGAGCCATTTCTTCATGGGCCACAGAGGAAGAAGAGTGGCAGGACCAGGGTGATGCATCATATTTCAGTACCTACACACCAGAGTCCCTCATGTGTAAAAGTTGCATGCACAGGAGCCATTCAAACACCCCTCACTAATGAGGCGAGAGCCGCATGGTTTGAACTAACCTGGACATTTCTCATGCTGTCTTGGCCTATGCTCGTTTCCGCAGCAAGTTTCTAAACCAAGATTAGGATCTATTTATGCAAATTAATTCATCACAGTTTAGCAGGGCAGAGACAGAAGTATTTCTAATTAAAGCTGTGCCATGCAGGGTTTCTAGAAATGAAAATGGGCAACATGTCAGCTGCAGAGAAAGCAGCTCACTGCGGGCATCAGCTCTGAGCACCCGGCTGCTACTGCTAACTTGCAAATTTAGCTAAAGGAAGCAATCACACAAAAACATATACCGGCTTGTGTAGCTTCTGTATCCTGCCCGCAGTGGTGGATGCCTGCGGCTCAGACCTGCTGGGAGTTGTTGCCTCGTAACCTTACCCAAATTTCCTAGGTTTACCAGTAATGCTTACTGACACCCTGAAATTGCATTCAAGAGCATCCATCAGCCTCGGTCTCACAAAAACTGCTACCCAAGCAACAGTTCTGCTGTAGGTAGAGTTGTAAAAAGACCAGAAAATTAGCTGGCCTAACACAAAAGCATGATTAGCTTTGTTTAACCTTTTTTTTCCCAGTCTTTTTCTTTCTGAACTACCATTTCCACAGGGTATCTGGGGGAGAGCTGTTTGACCGAATTTTAGAACGGGGCGTTTACACCGAGAAAGACGCAAGTGTGGTGATCCACCAGGTCCTGACAGCAGTGAAGTACCTCCACGAAAATGGAATAGTTCACCGCGACTTGAAGGTGAGACCTGTCCTGCAGCAGCAGCAGCGCCTCGGGGAGCTGGCGTGACTGCAGGCTTTACTGGCTCTGCCCCATGACTTTCTGTTGTTCCCTTCTGGCTTTCGACCATAAATTTCAACCTCTGACCACTTTGTGTTCACAGCCTGAAAACCTTCTTTACCTTACTCCTGAAGAGAACTCCAAAATCATGATCACAGACTTCGGCTTGTCTAAAATGGAACAGAATGGCATCATGTCCACTGCCTGTGGGACTCCAGGATATGTTGGTAAGCCAAGGATCAGGAATGGGCTTGTGCTGGTGGGCCGTCTGGAAAAAAGCTTGTACACGTACAATACGTTGCCTAGCAGAAAGGAAAAAAAACCCAAACCATAATTACATTAACAACAACATGTTACTCACAGATGCACTATGTGGACGACATAAAGACTGGATTACAGATGAGTTTAGAGACTGCAAAATCCCAGAATGTTTAAAAGTTTGAAGAAAAGGAAAATTTTAAGAGCAATATATTTCAGCATTAGTCATGTATTTATTGAAAAATTACAAAAATAATTTTAACACAACAGGATTTTGTTTAATGTCCACCAGGCTGCATTGGCTTGATCCACAGCTTACTGGTTAAAACCTCTGGATGCAGGCAGAAATTGTCAGTGGTTCTTTCCATTCAATGGCATAAAATAGATACAAAAAGCACAGACCAATCCAACTGGTAAATGGGGTTCGTACTGGCTGATTCTCTGCACTGGCCCCTCAGAGACCAAGTGTACAAGAAACTACTGCTTTTCCCAGTATTGGATAATTTACTATTGCTTGGAATTTTCATTTGGTTTTGCTGTTCTGCAGCCCCTGAAGTCCTTGCCCAAAAACCGTACAGCAAAGCTGTAGACTGCTGGTCCATTGGAGTCATCACCTATATTCTGTGAGTAAGAGCAAACAGCATCCCACTTGCTTTTCCATGAGTTTCCCAACTCCTCCATCACTTCATACACCTCTGCAGAGCGGCAGTGCAAGTGGAGGCGATACTGGACCTCCCATTTTGCTGCGGGAACACAGCAGCGCTGTATTCTTCCTTTGCATAGATTCACTAGACCACAGAAATGAAAGGGATGTGGGGAATCAAGTACTGGAGCAGAGATGAAAGGAATCACATTTTCTCTATTATGTGCCTCATCCTATGCTTTGTTTTTTTCAGTTGCCTACAAATACCATTCAGTCTTCCTCGGTACTTTTTGTTTCATTTCCTCCCACACCATGCAGTTATGTACCAGCTGTGGCTTTGTCCTTTCGCTGCTGCAGTTAAGTTTTTAACTCTTTTCTGCAGCTTTACTGATACACTTAGATGTGAGTGTGGATGGATGGATAGAGCAGCCTCCTCTGTCACTCACTCACTTGCTCACTCGTGTTGCACGCGCGTGCCCAGCCTGGCCGGGCTGCGGAGGAGCCTGTGCAGACGTGGACAGCCCTGCTGAAGGACCGCTGGCTTTCTGCTCTGTTCCAGGCTGTGCGGGTATCCTCCTTTCTACGAAGAGACCGAATCCAAACTGTTTGAAAAGATTAAGGAAGGCTACTATGAGTTTGAGTCTCCGTTTTGGGACGATATCTCCGAGTCAGGTAAATCTCTGGCACTGGAAGTGCCGCGCTCCCTCCCACACGCTGCAATTCAGAGCCCTGCGTCCTGCGGGCACAAGCCTGCACTGGCCGAACCCCCACGCACCCCCAGCCCACCCCCCCAAATACCCTTCGCTTGCCTCAGCAGCGACGGGAAAGGATGAAGCGTTGAACTGAGTCACTCATGCAGCAGCAAACCCCCAGACGTGGGAACTGATTGCAGAGGCTCCCGGCACCACAGGAGCGGGGGTGATGACGCCAAAGCCAAGCTGCACTGGCAGAGTTTGGGGTACTTTGCATCCTGCCTGTAATGCAGCATCCTTGGCTGAAGTCTTTGTTAATGTAACCCTGATTTTCACAAACGATTAGCGAGATCAGAGGGGGCTTAGGGTTCCCTTGGAAGTAGGGGAACTCCAGGGTTTTTTCACCTTGCTTTTCTGTGTTCAGGTTTTTTTCTTCTTTTCCCATTTGCTTTTCTTCCCATCAAGTCACACATCCTTACAGCAACACAGCAACCCGTGTCAGCCACCAGACTAACCTGCTTGTGGAGCTCGCCTGCAGAGAGTTTACTGAAGTCAGCATCTTAGCAGCATATTTTGAACATCAGTCTTTTATACATACAAACAAAACTAGCAGGAGGTTTGTTAGGACTTAATAACAAACATCGCAATCCTCCCTGCAAAAGAAGAAAAAAAAAAAAGAGGGATGTAAGTGCTCTTTAGGGCAACTTCTAAATCTGCTCAGTTTGCACTTTATGTTTTTTAGAGTTATTTTTTAGCTGAATAATTCAACTCAAATTCATGTAATCTAAGCGTGAAGTTTGGTACATCCCTCCCCAGTTAACATTTTTTCATCTGGAGCCCTTCACTGCAAATACCTCCCTTTAACGGAGTAATGAAGCGGTACAAACACCTCCTTCTTGGGGCTGACCTTTGTGATGTTTATCCACCAGCGTTTGCCATGTCCTATTAGGATCATATCTTGGAACAAGGAGAAAATAACCTTTTCTCTCTGTTTTTCCTCCTCTCCAAAACAGCCAAGGATTTCATCAGACATTTACTGGAGAAAAACCCAAACACGAGGTTTACCTGTGAAGAAGCCCTGCGGCACCCATGGTGAGCAGACCGGGGCCCTGGCAGTAGCTGGCGGCCACGGGGATTTACCAGCCTCCGCGTCTCGCTCCACGTGCTCAGTGGTAGCTGAGAACAGGGGTGTCTTCCCAGCCCCCGTTATTAACGTCACCGTCTGCCTCCGCGTGGCCCTGGGTGTTTCTTTTTTGTGTGCAAAGAAAGAAAATGATGAATAATTAAAGATGCAATTTGTGCATATTTGCCTCCATAAACAGAGGCAAAGAAGAAATCCCATCCTGAGCTTTTCCAAGCTTTGAAGTGTGTGTTTGTGTTACATTTTGTTGCTGTTTTTCCTTTGGGTTTAATTATTGCTGATTGAACGTACAAAGCAGTTAGTTGCCTCCAGAATGTGGAATGCCTTACAAATGCCATCTGCCTACGAGCCCATTTTCTTCTCTCCCCATCTGCAGGATTAATGGAAATACAGCCCTTCACCGTGACATATACCCATCTGTCAGTGCTCAGATTCAGAAAAACTTTGCAAAGAGCAAATGGAGGGTAAGTCGTTTGCTGGTGGGAGCCTAGAGCCATTTCACTAACAAATGCCAGTTGCTGCCATCTAGCAATAAGCAAGGCTTCAGCTGTGTGGGTAAGCACCCAAAAGCTGAGATCCTCCAAAGGCTGCCTGAAAATTGTATGCAGTTACTGTTTATAGTATGTTTGGACCAATATTCCCTGCTGCAATGCATACTGGTAGATTCACCACAAACATTGCACTATAGTGGCCTCGCCAAGAAAGCAAAGGGGAGGGAGAAAGGAACATTGCCTTTGTACTGAGGGAGAGAAATTGGTGCTCCATCAGCAGATCTTTTGGGGAGCTTAATCCAGCTTTTCCTTTCAGCCTCGAAGATAAATTGGTACTTCATTTACATCAAGAGTTTTAGTCAGAATTTAGGTGGAGAGAGGAATGCCATAGGAACCACGTGTACGACAGCATTTTAAATACTTACATTCAAAATTCAGCTCTAGTCTCCATTTCACACTGTGGGGTAATTTACAGCTGTTCCCCTGATTTCCTCACATAGAAGTGGTTGTAATCTTCAAAAGCATCAGCAGTTTGCACTCAATGGAAACCGCGGTGTTTATGCCAGGAACGAGCACATCCCACTTTCTATGTATTGTGCAAACAGACAGTCCGTGCTAGCCCGTACGGCAGTCCCCCCCCTGTGCACGCAGTCATCGCCGCAGGGGGACAGCCCCTTCGTCCCGCAGCACCCGCCCAGCTGGCATCACCAGGTGCTCACCATGGGCTTTTTGTCTTCTTCCCCAGCAAGCCTTCAACGCCGCAGCCGTTGTGCACCACATGAAGAAGCTCCACATGAACGGTCACGCGGCGGCTGAAAGCACCCTCCCCGTTGTACAAGTCTCAGAGGCATCCAGACCCAACACACCCATGGTGGGCACCCAACCAGCAACGCCAAACAAAGACAAGGACGCATCCCTCCCTCTGGTCCCCACAGAGAGCTGCCCAAACCGTCCCACTCAGCTGGAGCAAGACACCGGAATGAGAGAGGGAAAGCTGCAAAGCCAATTGGATAATGGACCGCTGCCCACGGGCAGCAGCCTGGTCCTGCCGGATAACCATAGCCCACCCACCAGAACTTCTTGTGGCTGCAGTCCAGCCTGCATGGGGCACGAGAAAACAAAGACGTCCTTCTGCTCTGAGACAGTGCTTCTTAAAAAATCTGCAAAATCCCAGTAGGTATCCAAGTCATTAACCATAACTTCCAATAAAGTATATGGGAATAACCATCTCTGGAAGGAGTTGCCTGGCACATAAGTTGCCAGGCCCAGGTGGAGGTAGAAAGGAGGGAGGAATAAGGACAGAAGCAAACCCTCTGACTGGCTGGAAATCAGTGCCCAGCCAAGGGTTTCCATGCTCGTGCGAGCATCAGGTGAGGCACATTGCCCAGGCTGCGTGGCAAAGCTTGCAGTGAGCTGAGGCAGCAGGGCTCCCCTGCCGCACTCCATTGACTTGAGCATATTTGCTTTCCAGAAACTGAAATTGCCTGTGGTTGAAGCTGCTGATGCCAATTACTCAGCTGGTGCCAAGTGACTGGACCCTGCCTTTGCTGCAGCATTGACTCGCACCCAGCTCTGCTTTGCTTTCAGCAGCTGATGTTCTTTATATTAAAAATGCAATCTTGATTCACCTGCAGAATGATTGTAAATATTGCTATTTCTCTTTTTAATTCTTTCTCTTCCGATTCTTCCATTTCCAAGCAGTCATTTCAAATCAGAAGTTCTTGTTCCAATGAAAACCAGTAAACACTCTTCCCACTGTGGCACTGGGCAAACTGGAGTTTGTTTGATTATGTGATGAGGAGGCAGCCACCGGGCTCCCCACAGCGCCAGCGGTAAGTGGTCCACAATCCAATCACCAGCTGCTTTTAATTAATCCCATTACGGCATGAAAAAGGGAAAGGCACAAATAGCAAAGAATTGTACATGAAATAAATTGACTCACAGGTTTTTTTTCAGCAGAAAAAGCCTTAACTAAATAATCTTTCAAGGAAGAAATCATCTTTCAGCTTCCACTAAGGCTAGTCCAGTGACTCTGAATCCAACAGGCTTCACATTACAACAGGGTTGCCCAAGGAACATGTGAAAGGAAGCCAAGCGTGGACCTGTCATATCAAACTCTACAATTATTCAAAGCTACTCACTGGGAACCACAGTGGAACCAAACAGCTTCATCAGCTGGGATTAGGGCTTTTCAGCTGGGTCTTGGTTGTGACCATGAGCAAAGGGCTGCCAACAGGCTGCTGGTCCATGGCTGAGCATAGGCAGGACAGCTCTGCAGCCTGAAGGGCCGTTCCCTTTCACATATTCGGTCCAGGCTGGTCAGTTTAAGTTGCTTTGTTACCAGAGAGCAGAGCATGGAGATGTTCACTTTGTAGGTAAGCACAGTACAATCAGGAAAGTTTCATCCCGTTCGACCATAGCTTGGATTAATTCTGGACTACCTAAACTGTTATAATTTGCACCACATTATATATGAGCAGTAAGAAGTATTGCTATTAGATTCTGCAATAAAGAATATTCCTCAAAGGTGAGCATATGCTAGCATAGCTCTCCACAAAAGCTATATAAAGTGAGCTACCTCCTATCATCTTTTATGATACTCTGTACTGATAAGATTGTATGAACAGAACTGTAATATACAAAGGATTAATAGAAGAGACAAATGCAAGCAAGATCTACTATAGGCTCCAAAAAGGTCCATTCCAATGATTAGAGATGTAATAACCCTTTATAACTAAGACACACAAAGGGATCTAAGCTGTTCCTAACCCCCATGCTACTGCTTATTAACAAAGCACAGTTTGAAGGTAGCAGTCTAGTGAAACAAAGTTCAATCCTCAATTGAAATTCCCTCTCTTGCAGAAACAGAAGGGCTGTTTTACTCTTTTCTGCACTTCAAAGCCAGATATCAACAGTGCAAGGAAGAAACGAGGCTGTGTCCCGCCAGGAGCAGGCAGGCAGCAGCGTCTCAGAAAGCAGTGACTGACTGGTGACAAGCAGCACGTTCGTCCCAGGAATCCATCAATGCAGTGACCTCGGGGTGTTTCTGGATCGTTAAAGCTAGGAGAAGGCAAGGGAAAGTCTGAGGCTACTGCTAGCATATTCAGTGTATATTATCCATACAACATCGCTCAATGCTGTAAGCTTTTGTTTTCTGTATACTGTTTAGTTGTCCAATGCATAATAATTGCACTGCACAACGTAAATCCTATGAACCAAAGCCATGCAGAGTTTTACTCACTGGCAGATCAGTTATTTTTTACAATCTTCACCCTATCCACTACTTGGGTTTCAGTTAGTCCCTGGCTTTGGCACTCTGAAGTTCAGCATCCACCAGCTGCCCAGGCTGCACAGTTCTCACTTCAGCTACAAAAGGAGAGACAACCTGCTAGCAACCTCCATATGTCTGATAATAATCACAGCGAGGTCTAAGTTCCCTGCTTCCAAGTCTGTAATTGCACAATAAATACTTGCTTAATAAAGCTAAGTTTTGTTTTGTAAAGTGCCTCTTGGTTATTCATAGAAATTTGATGTGGAAACGGTCTATTAAGTCCCTTCTAAAGCATTCCCTGTGCATCTGCAGACCTTCTCCCTCTGGTATTCTTCTGGCAAAGCATTACATGGTAAATAAGCAGATTGTGGCAGAAAGTCAAACAAGACATTTGACTTCACCTTTGAGTATGAGATTGCGTTTCTCTTATTTGTATAAATATAGGTATGTTATATAGATATGATGGAGATAAAATTCTCCATTTCTGTGATCTGGTCATTTGAAGAAAGCTCTAGGATGGAAGTACTGAAGCCACAGCAAGTTTTAAGGATTAACTGCAGCACAGATAAAAAATTTTAAAAGACCCCACACGAGGGTTTTAATTTGAACAGTGAAATTCAGCATAAAGAGCTTGAATTGGCTAGAACAAGAAGAAGAAAGAACTTCTTGGTTTATAAACCCCTCTGGAAATAACAGCTTTGGGGATGTTTTTATTTGCCATGGAAGATTGAAGTCTCTCCCTCTTTTTCCTCCAACCACTGGGCAGCTCCAGCCAGTCCAACCAAAGTTAGCCCTCTCCATGCGGTTGATCCTTTGGCTCAGTGCAGCTATTTTCCAGAGCTACAGAAACTCAATTTGCTAAAAATAGAGACTTTAGGCACATGAGAACTCCAGGCAGAAAATGGGAATAAATACACAAGTCAGTGTCTGCAGAGGAGGAAGGCAATGCCGTCGGAGCGCAGGCAGCTCAGTCAGGAGCAGCTCTCGTAGTAGGCGACTCGCTTGTTGATGGCGTCCCGGATCCTTCCCACCCGCTCCTCCAGGCCCGACAGCCTGGCCGACTTGGACATCAAAGCCTTGTTGCTTTCCTGAATTTCCATCTCTAAAGCTGAGGAGAGAGGGCAGGAGGGGGTTACATGATGATCGGACTGAAGGAAGGCATCGTGGCTGTTACCCACCCCAGCAGGTTGGGCTGAGCCTCCGCCTCCCTCCTGCATAGCTCTGGGGGGGCCAGAAAAACTGACATCCTGTGTTGCCCCTTCTTCCCCTCAAAAATACCCCAACGTGACTGCTCTGAACAAAGCCATTAGTTTTGAATGCCTAAAAATGGAGGAAAATGGGGGCACATTGGCATTGCAGGCAGGGGGTCCCTTCCGCGGCAGCACACACACCCTTGTGAACTCTAAATTTACCAGGGCAGCACCAGCAGATACAGCCCAAATGCACACCATCTCACTGCCGAGAGTATGTTGTCTTCCTCGTAATTTCTTTCCTTCAGTCCTCTGGGATTCAAAAGCCCTTCCCCAGTGCATGAGATTATTACACTGAGTTCACAAAGAGCCTTACTTTCTATCCTGAGCATCGTGGCCAAAGTTTCCTCAAACAGAGCCTGTGCCTCCAGGTCTATGCTCTGCACCCTGCTGCCCTGCTCTCCCAGAGCCGGGCTCTGCTCCATCCTTCTCTTCAGCTCAGCGTACATTTCTTTCACTTGTTCGAAAGCCTGTGGAAGAGTAAATAAGCAGTGCAGGCAGGATCGAGCAAACAGACTGGGGGGGAGGGGATTTCCCAACGTTGAATCCATTTTAAATATTAAATGGCTACTGCACTAGAGCTTTGTCGCTCTGTTATCATGCGAATGAGTAACAGTTTGTGATGCACTCACAAAGATGCTGACTGACAGCTGTATGGGCTACATACAGGTGGGAGATACAGCAGAAATAAGTTTCCAGCAAAGTGCATTAGGACTGAGAAAGGTCCTGGAAAAATTCACTAGTGGGACACTACATCAGATTAATAAGTGACACGACAGCACGCAAGCCGTGGCTTGCACAGGAAAGCCTCCTTGCCTTATCTAAAAACGTGCCAGGACACAGCTGGCTTTGCTGTCTGATGACAGCGGGGGAGCGGAGCACAGCTGTGACCGTCCCGGCCGGCGACGTGCCGGAGCCCGGTACCTGCTGCGCGCTCCTGGCCTGCTCGCCTGCCTCCCCGGCCGTCTGCCGCGCGTCGGTGGCCCGCAGGCGGTTCTGGTCCGCTCCGCGCTGCAGCCGCGACAGCCTCTCCGCCAGCCCGTCCAGCTGGCCCGCGATGGACTTCACGTTCTTCTCAGCTGGACCAAGAACAGCCTTGATCTAAAAGCAGAGCGCTCCATGTGAAGAAGGAAATCACATCCAAAGCCCACTCCTAATGGTCTTTCCCTCTGTGCAGGGACCAGCTATGCTGCCTGATGGACGTATCGTAGAAGCGGGGTTTCGGCAGGGAGTGGGGACCGCTCACTGCACAGCTCAGCACGGCAGCCCCGGGGTTTGTCTCGGGGGCTCCAGCAGGGACCGTGACTGGAGTTTGGAAAAGCACACAAGTGAAGCACAGCAGAAAGAAGAGATTTTTACAGCAAAAGCTTCACCAGGTCCCATTTCCCAGCTGTGCTGGTGCAGCACTCTACCAAGCAGGGAAGTTTCAAAGGAGCAGTGAGCAGGGCACAGTATCGTTATTGGGAAGTCACTGTGCATCACTTACCTCATCAACGCGCTCCTGGATGAACCGAAGGGAAGAGCCAGAGCCCCTGATAGCACCCCGAGCCTCCAGGAGCACCGTGTTTGCTCGTCGCAGATTCCCAACCACCTCTTCCACGTTGCCCTCCACAGCATTCGCCCGGTTCCTGGGGAAATGTGGGAAACGGCCAGGAATGAGCGTAGGTAATTGCATGGACTGGAAGTCAAGGTTGCAGAGACAAAATAAAGAAGCTTGAGACGCAAGACAGGATTGTTACTGAGAAGGTTGCAATCTCCCTCCCCCAAAAGCCACAAACCCACACATCTGGACACACTGCACTCCAGCAGGTTTCCTTTTGAGAGAAGTGTTACTTCCATTTCATACCCCCAAGCAGAGGAGACAAACTGAGAAGGGGAGAGAAACACCTTCCTTTAAACTAGTTAGAAACATTTATTTTGTAAGTGGTGCAAGAAGAAGTATTGAAGGGAAAGCAATAACCACTGAACCAGTTTCAACAAATACTTTTCTGCTTGCAGTGGGACTATTCAGGCAGGGTGACAGAGCTCTCCATAGAAAGCCAAGCTTCCTTGTCTCATCATTTCCAGCAGGTTAAGCAGGTGTCAGACATTATCAAGGAGTTTACATACTTATCCCGCTAACCTTCTCGCTGGGATATTGCTGCAAGTCAACATGTGACAAAGTAGGTGCTCCAAATTTGCAAGGACACTCTGTAATTACTTTTAAGGGACCATGGGATAATCCTCCCAACTTTCACCCAGAAAACAAATAGCCCATTTAATCTCCTCATGCTCTCTTGTGCAATTAGGATGTAGGTCACCAATATCAAGTAATACCAGGGCAACCCTCTCATCTCCCATCACAGGGACTCAAGAGATAGAGAAAAGCCTCCATTACTTTTGGTAAAGACCTTCTTGTTCTAGTATCTATAAGAGGATCTATTCTTGGCAGCCAGATTTTTTATTTGTATTGGGGCACCAGGGAGGTAGAGATTGCAGACTCAATCTTTTAGGCACTGTACAGACATAGAAGAACCTGGCCTAAAACTTCAGATTGTGCAAGTCAGTACAGCTCCAGCAGAGCGAGATTTCAACCCAACCGAGAACCATCACGTTCACTCCAGCTGAGTGGCTCTCAGCTGCCAAAAGCCCTTGAACCCCAACCAACCTGGCCTGTTCTGCCTCCTGCTGAAGCTGCTTGGCCTTAGCGATGTCCTCGGCCGTCTGGGCAAGTATGCTCTCTGGGCACTGCAGCTTGGTTGCCAATTTTTGGATCTCAGTCATTTTTCTCAGGACTGCGGCAGCATCCGTGGGGAGACGTAGGGAGAGAACAGATTCACTGATTTCCTGGAGAGTGGCAGGGTCCGTGTCCTTGTCTACAGAGCAAACGGACAGACAGCGTCAGAAACGGGAGAGGGGAAAGGTGGGAGTGCAAATGCAAGGGAGGGTGAGGGTAGACATCCAGCCGTGCATGCTCTCACGGACACAGTCTCTTCATTTCAGACAGCTGTCAGGATCCACCCTGAATTTAATCCCCTTGAATTCAACATACTTCTCATTCACATCAGCAAAACTTTCAGGAAAGGACTGAAATGATACCTTTTGCTTGGCAACAAGAACACCATGGCTAAGCCCAGAGCAGTCAGGTAGACCTCACTGAGCAGATGAGGTTGTGTTTCAAGATGAGCCTTTTTTTTATTTCACAAATAAAAGTTAATAAACCTGAGGAATCAGAAGCAGGCAGAACCCAAGAGACATTAGCCCAGCAATTAGCTCAGAAATATCTTCACTCATCATTAACACCAGGCAGCACCAAATGACCCGATTTTCTTATTTGGCTAATGCTCATGAGGTTCATTATGTTATTACAATCTGTCTGTGAACAATAAGTCATCCCATTGGCTTATAGGACAACAAGGAATTCTCATCTGATTAATAGTCTGCTCCAGAGAAGAGTTGTCTTGTTTATCTCTGGTCAGCGAGTGTTGCCACTAAACTTCTGCGCATCGGGTCAATGCCGACTGCAAATCCTTGGAGAGCACCAGCCATGGGGACGGGTTTGTCCTCGAGCCCCCGGCGATGGCACAAGGCACCGAGGCAGAGAGCGGGACTCAAAGCAAGCTGTTGTCCATGCTACGGACAAACAGACCGCCTCCTTCACAGCCTTCCACTTAACGGTAATTCAGTTCATTGTTTTAGAGGTAATATTTGAGAGCAGTTGCTGGGGGGATGTTGGAGACCCCTCCACGAAGCCCCACGCACAGAAGGTCACGGCCCTGTGGACCTCACAGACAACCCCAAAATGTCTCTGTAAGGAAGCAGGCAGGGTCTGCCCCGGTGACATCCCAGGGAAGCCAACACAGATAAAACAGCCAGGATTAATTTGGGTCCATCTGAACAGCACGGTTAAGCCTGAGCAAGTCAGCTGGCCAAACTGCAATTGCTGACAAAGTCACTGAGGCTGGTATACTGCTGGAATTTCTTCTCTGTTTTTCAGAAAACATTGTCCAAGCTTGCCTTGCTGCCTCAGAGGATGTGTGTTACCTTTGCTATGTAAATACCCACGTGCAGATAAACTGGATATTTGAGAGCTTAACTGGGGTGAGCTATTCAGCTGCCTCCCTTGTACTGTACTCTCATACATAGTATCACCGTAAAAAATACTTTTCTCCATGCACAGACCAACCTGCATACAGATACTTTACAGCTTGCAGAGCACTACCTGACAAGAAGTTTCGAACTTGCTGGATGAACTGCTGGATGCGCCGCACATCTCCTTCTATCTGGGTCCTCGTTACGCTTATCTGGTCCACAAGCAGCCGAGTATTGGTTTGAATCTGATTTGCAGACGTCTCCGTCATTTTAATCTGCAAACAACAATATCCTGATGGAGCCATTTCTTCTTGATCTGGAATCCCAGCAGCCCTACCTCAACTCCGAGTGAACCGGGCAAGGCACTTTGAAATTACGCTATTCCCCATTCTTAATATGCCACCACTTTAAAGGATTGTAAATGTTAAAGATTGAGGGTTGGATTTGCAAAGGAAACTCTCAAAGAAGGACAGTACTGTTTAGCTTTATAAAATATATTTGAAATGGATTTTGAATTACTTTGAAAATTCACTTTATCTTTGCAAGCACCCGAGGGGCCATAGGAAGAAGCCACAACAGCACTAACACATCCTCTAATAGACTGCATCAAACGTTAGAGCAGATACACCTGTGGAATCAGAGAGGTTTCTACATCCCCACTCCTTCTGCCATACTAATCCCAAACCAGGAGGAAGTCAGGCTTCCTCAGGACATTTCCAGATCCGCTCGTGTGCCTCCAGCTCTGTGGCTCCTATGCTGGGGGGAGCCAGCACCCACGCATGCAGCAGGGAGTCTCCCGCTCAAAAATTCCCGCATTTCTGAAGCTGCCCGAATGACCAAGTCTCAAACAGAGTTTGAGATGGGGTATTTCTCACAGCTCGCTCTTCCCCACAGCCATCCCCGCAGGCTCCGCTGCTTGACACCAAAGGACCGAGCGTGGGGCTTGGCTGTGGGACGGGCAGCGCTGCCCACACTCACCAGCTGTGCCGTCTCCTCCAGCCGGGCGCTCAGGCTGCGGAACTCCTTGGAGGCTTCCCCGGCCGTGGCGAGGGCTCCGCTCGACAGCGGGAAGATGCCGCGGCAGGGCCGGCCGGCCCCGCAGGCAGTCCTGTTGTCTCGCGGGCAGAGCAGCCCCTCGCACCGGGCGGGCGTGCAGGGCTCCACTCGGAAGCCACCGCAGATCTGGAGAGGGAGAGAGCGGTGGGGCAGCGAGGGCACTCGCCTCGCTGGCGAGACCTCGGTGCCCTCGGGGAGGCAAACCAGCCCATCGCGGCGGACAAAGTTTCGACGGACCCTCGCCGAGGGAGCTGGGGAACTTGCTGCGCTCGCGCTGCAGAAGCTCTGCACGGGAACAGGGATGGAGCCAGCCCTGCCCGACGGGCTGACGGCGATGTGTGTGGCACAGCCCAAATGACTGGAGACCGTGACCGTGTCAGGGAAGGGCAGCCAGAGCTCCGCTCGTGTACAGCAGCGCTGAATGCCCACACCTGAGACAGCAACACAAGGTCGCGGTTTGCTTTGGAAGAGAGAATGGGATGGGAAGACCCTGCCCTCCTGCCTGGACATCAGTGATTTTAGTTGCATGGCATCTTCTAGAGTGACCACCCACCAAAGAGCGCACTGCAGCAAGGGCACATGCAAACCCAGAGCCAGTGCAAGCACCAGCACAGGCTGGTCGCTTGGGAACGCGTTGGTGCCCTGAAAAGCAGAGAGGGGAGGTTGGTGGTCTCCACAGCAACCGTGCATTAGGAGACACCAAAATGGATCTCCATGGCAATAACAAAGCAGCGAAGGAGAAATAAAAGAAACCTCATCCAGAAATTAAGTGGGTCTTCGAGATACAAGAACTGACACACGAGAGAGTCCTTGGAGGAAAAAGCGCGTGCCTGGGAGGGAGGGGTGGGCAACACTTCCATATCTGTGATCCCCAGGCAGGGGATGCTCAGACAATTCTCCACTGATGTCCCAAAGCAGCAGGATGCTTGGATGCCGCTTATGAGTCTCCCTGAACAGAGACTTTGTCCTGCCATGCCAGACTGCCTGAGAAAAGATGCATGACTGCAGGATGAGACTTCTGCCTCCCTGAGCACTGCAGGGCCCCCTTGAAAGCTACAGACACACAGCGGAGAAGTCAGAAAACCACTTTGTATCTTCACCTTATTTATGACAGGGGTCAGGTTGGGAGCTGAGGCTATCTTGCCCTTCAGGGTCAGCAGCTTGGAGGTGGACTCCGCAAGCCCCCCCTCCAGCCCCGCGGCGTTCCTGCGGCTCTCCCGGGACTCGGCCAGTAGCCCGGCGGTGCTGGCAACGAGGCTGCTGGCATTGGTGGACGTCTGGTAAGCAGACCTGATTGTCTTGAAGGCTCCTGCAGGAATAAAACCGATAAATGACACAAATGCCTCCATGACTCATAAATGCAGCAGAGCTACCTAAACGAAGGCATCGACTATACCCTGCGAATGGATTCGTGCACAGAGAGGAGCGGGACACAGCCAGGGTGATTAGTCACTGAGGCATAACGAAAAAGCTCCTTTTATTTCCAAATGCCTTTCAGCCATTCCTTCAGTGAGCTACAGACCTCTCCTGAAAGACTGAACTCTGGCTTGGGGTTAAAAGACTGAAACAAAACTAAAGCAAGATGACGTGCGCGTGCTGATCCTGGGCTTTGCTCTGTGCAGCCCAGAAGGGCTTTGGCAGCGCAGGACAGGGCTTTCAGAGCCTTTTCCCTGGCTCCCGAGCAGGCCCCGCCATTCCCCTCCAGCACAGCCTGGAAGGAGGAGAGCGGTCAGGATGCGGACCTCGAAGCCCTGCTCGGACAGCGAGGTGCAGAGCCGGCCGGCTGAGCTGCAGTGGGGAGGGGGAGGCAGCAATGAGACACCGGGAGAGAATTAGCTGTAGCAGGGATATAATGGCAGCCTACCACCAGCATCATCACAGGGCTTAATTAGCTCTTCTAAGCGCCTGACAGCCGCCTGGCTCTCTTCCCCACCCTTCCATCCCTTCCATCTGTGCACAACCCTCATTATCTCAGCTTCCTCCCGGGTTCAGTGACACGCTCCCAGCGGGGCTCCCCCCTTCCCACCGCTCCCGCTGCGCCCCGGCAGCAGAGTTTGTGCTGGCCGGGGGACAGGAACACAGCGCCCATGGAGCGAGCCGCCCAAATAATGCCGGAGCAAATAACCCGATAGTGTGAAATCCTGGGTCACGGACCAGAGGCTTGGTGCAAAGCATCCCGCTCGCTGGGGAGGGAAGATCTATGTGCCGTTCCTAAGCTGACAGCAGGTTAAAAACTCCATCTCATCCACCTGGCCAATGGGAAACCACCAGGCACAGTCACGTTGAGATAAATTAACGGCTGAAAATTAAGAGATATTACACCTGCAGCACCGTACCTGACAGATCCGTGCTGCGGCTGCTTTCAAACTGGGTCTTCTTGCTCTGATACTGGGTGTTAGTGATAAGCAAGCTGCTGTTGAGGGCTTCGAGCTCCCTCGATAGAGAGGCGGTCTCATCCAGAAAACGAAGGTCAGGATTCATGCCTTGGACCTGCTCTCTGGGAGAGAAAATGCAGAAAACATGAATTCAAGTAGAGAGCAAAGCACCTGCAGACAGAGAGCAGGGCTCATCTGTGCCGGGACACTGCCAGCACCCGGTGAAGAGGCACTTCTGAGTTGGAGAGCTGACGGCCGAGGACACGCCACGGCCTCGCAGGTTTGCAGAGGCAGCAGAGAGCGGGGCTGGGCTACAGCTCTCCTGCACCCGGCCAGCTTGCAGGGACGAGCCCACGCATGCTGAATACGGCCTGAGGATGCTGACCGTCCGGAGACTGTCCACCGGCCTCCTGCCTTTGCAACATTTTGCACAGGACGGGCACATGTGGAAGCGCTGTTCTCTTGCATCCCTGGTCACCTCGTGAGCGGAGCAAGATTTTCAGGTATAGAAACAAAGCAGAACACGTGCAAGGGGCCCATATATGACAAGCGGAGTGAGCGCACAGAAAAAAGCCAGCATCTCCTCCCAGCTAAGGGATGCACCCCGTTAGCAGCACCCATCCCTCACCTGATCGTGGCGAGCACGCTGCCCACCTGGGCCAGGCTCTGGTCTGTGGCAGAAGAGCGGCCGAGGATGCTCTGTGCCTGCTGCACGTTGCCCTCCGCCTGCGAGAGGCGGGGGCCGAAGCGGGACCCCCCGCTCCCAAGGGGCAGCCGTGAGGTGGAGTTGCTGAGGCCAGCCTGGCGCAGGCGCAGGCGCTGGATGTCCGCGTCGTAGGCGTGGAAGCAAGGGTGGCACAGCTCGCAGCCGGGGTAGGTGCTGCAGTGGCCCCGCTGGCACTGGTCGCAGCGGGGACCCGTGACACCCGGGCGGCAGAAGCATTGGCCCGTGGTCTTGTCGCACCCCACGTCCTCCGTGCCCTGGAAGTCGCAGTCGCACTCTGGGCGATGGAAAGGTGGAGAGATATAGAGATGAAGCCCACCGAAATGGCGGGGGGATAAATTTTTTTATATATACAAAATCAGACCCTGTTAAGGGGATGCCAGCACAATCTGAAGTCCAACCCCACCCATCAGCCCCTGCAGCAGCATCTGGGAAGAAGGTGGCACAGGCAGAAGAACACGAAAAGCCCCCAAGCCCAGTCACTTGCCCAGCCCCTGACCCTGCAGGGCCAGACCGGCATGGCCAAGGGGCTCACCCACGGCTGCCGGGAGGGGACTGGTGGATACCTGGAGATGGAGGTGAACTGGGAGGCTGTTCTAGACAGGGGTTTTCTCTTGCAAAACAGTGAGGGAAATGCTGATGTCAGGACATGGGCCAGGTGCTCTTTCCCAGATAACCCGTGATTTCACAGTGCTAAGAAACACCGAGCCAAAAATGAAACAGATGCTTCCTACCTGTGCACCCTACCCGGACATCTCCGTAGTGCCTGTCTGGGCAAACCTGCTGCTGCATGGCAGAGCACGTCCGTCCCGTGAAGCCTTCTCTGCACGGACACTGTCCTGTGAACTGAGGAAAGAGAAATATATCAGAGAGACACGGCTCTGGGCACTTTCCTGGGAAAGCCCTCCCTCCATTGCTCTTGAGCACTAAAGCCAGCACACGGACAACCTTCTCTACTCAGCCTGTGCCCCAGGACATGCCCGTGCTGCTCCTGACAGGCTACAGGCTCAGCCACGATGATGCAAACAGTCTCCAAACAGCCCAAGCATTGCAAAGCTGAGTTTTGAGCTTTGTTTCAAAGACAAAGGAATCGCCCACAAGCAGCCACTTTGAGATCTCAGGTCTCCTCCCTGCACTGAGCTTGTTTGGGCCTATCTTTGGCTCTTAGAATTTGTCATGGGGTGGTTTTTTTCAGTTTTTTTCACGTTTAACTTTAATTTTCCCAGTTGTCTCTTAAGCCTGAAGTGACACACACGCTTTTCGTTGACAAATGAGGATAATTAACTTGCCTCGCCTGTATGAAGATCTCTTATTAGGACTTCCTTACTAAATATCAGGCCTTTTAAAATGGCTTAATCTTGCCTTGATAATTACTGCGTTCATTCATTTCCCTGAGTAGTCTGTCACATTTTCTAGGAAATGGGAAAAGGAAAATAAGAGCAGGACACGACAGGGAATGCATGGCCCTTTTTGTGGAGGCTCCCATGGGTGGGATGGGATGATGGAGCCATGCAAAAGGTGGTTTCGATGCTCTGAGCAATCCCTGGCTTGGTGCTGCCTAGAGGGGACCCATGGCACTCTCGGCTGTGCAGCTCAGCCACTGCCACCGGCAGCCCCTCACAGCAGCATTTGCAGAGTTGGGAAAGGAAAAAAGCAAGCAAGCTTGCAGGTGCACGCATGAAAGAAGGCAGGGAAATGAAAAAGAAATATTGCTGAAGTATGTTGAATCTGCTCTGAGGATGCTGAGGGTGGGCTGGGTGGTACCTGGTTGCACTGGGGGCTGCGGGAGCCGCGCGGGTGGCAGCCGCAGGGCCGGCAGCCCTGGCCGCTCCCCACCTCCCAGTGCTCGGCCGCGCACTGGTCGCAGTCCTTCCCCACCACGTTGGGCAAGCAGAAGCACCTCCCCGTCTCGTCGTCGCAGGGCATGTCCTGCCGCGTTCCCAGCGCGTTGCAGGTGCATCCTGAAACGGGGAGGGTTTTGTCATATTAAAAACAGGTGCAGAGCACCAGCCTGGCTTCCCACAAAGCCAGGTCCACAGAAGGACCTTGCAGCCGCCCAAAGGTGAGGTCTCCTGTCTCTGTCTTCAAACCTGAGCTCGGCACAAGGGACCCGTGCCCCTGCTCTAACACCACGCTGCCCCATCAAGCGCTGCAGCAGGGCTCGGCAGCCCGAGAGGCCTCAGCATCCCTCCAGCCCAGCCACACGCACCACGCCGACCCGAGCCCCGGCTGTGCACAGCCCTGCTTGCCCACACGGCATCACCTCCTGCATCCCCTGCGGCTTCCCGAGCCCTGCACGACTGGGGAGGCACAGGGAAGGGGATACAGCCCTACACATACCCCAAACCCCGCTTTCCCTGTGCTTTTTGCCAAACTTATACCTGAGACAAGCCACAGCCTGAGCAAGGAGGTTTTATAAGCCTTTGCAAAACAGTCCTTTGGCTTAGAACCCCCAAATCAAAGCTGATCAGGAACCAGGTCTCTTTCAGAGCCACTGAGGATGCTGAGTGCTGAGGTGGGGTGGGAGCACCCCGGGAAGCAGGGATGTCTCCGCGTGTACTCACTGCGGCACCCCATGGGGTTGGTGTTGGCCAGCTGGGCAAACCCCGGCTTGCAGAGGTGGCAGCGGTCCCCCTGCACGTTCTCCTTGCAGACGCAGCGCCCCGTCAGCGGGTCGCAGATGGAGCCCGGCACGGTGCCGTCCGGGTCGCACTCGCAGGCTGGAAACGTGCAAGAAACGGCACTGCCGAGGGGTGCGAGGGGCGGACAGGGGGGTCCAGGGAAGGTGCTACGGGGGGGTAGCCGGGCACTCACGCAGACAGGCTTCGGGATGGGCGAGATCTTGCCGCTGGTTGCGAAAATAGTTTGTTTTGCAGCGCTCACAGTTGTTGCCTTCGGTGTTGTGCTGGCAGTGGTCACAGACACCCCCGCTCGCCCCTCCGCTGGCACGGTACAGCTCCGGGTCAAAGTGGCATGAGGCCGAGTGACCGTTGCAGTTGCACCCTAAAAAACAAACAAAAAAATCCCCAACATAACGGCCCAGCTAGTGCTGCAACCGTGCAAACCCCTCTGGCAGCGGCAGCTGCGGCACTAGAGGGTGCCCGAGGCCCCTGCGTGACACGGTGACACCCGCCAACCGCCCCAGCATGAAGCTGGTCCCAGTCAGACAGCGTGGCCGAGCACTGGTGCAGCTCACGAGCCCAGAGCATCGCCTGGCCGCAGTCCCGCAGAATGCAAATGTATCAGGGTGCCTTTTGCACAGACACCCCTGTTAACATCCAGCCCCGCAAAGCGTCCCAGCAAAAGGTCTCCGGAGCTCGCTCCCACTCCCATTGCTCATGGACGGGGAGGATTTAGGAAAGGCCTCAGGAAGAGGAGAGGGGAAAGGCACTCGCCGTACTCTGGCACTCGTGGGGATCATTGTCTTCTGCAGGTGCCCACGGCCGGTCGTTGTAGAGAGCGGCGCAGCGGTCGCAGTTGGGACCGTCAGTGTTGTGCTGACACACGCAGCGCCCCTGGACCTGCTGCAGAGACGACGCTTTACCCCTCCTGGATGGTAACTGCTCAGTTCGGAGCTTCATCCTCCTGATGCCTTTCTGGCACATGCCTGGCCTGCTCCCACCCCTGCACAGCCCCCCTTCCCGCGCAGAGCTGAAGCTCCAGCACCCAGACAGGGCTGCTGCAGCACCAGGGACAGGCTGCTCCTCACTCGCAGCCGCAGGGAGATTCCCACCACGTCCACCACCTACCCAAGGACAACCACGCTCAAGGCAAAGCGGACAAGCATAAGCTGGGGACAAGAAAATCCCACAACAGCTAACAACCTGCACTGGCAAATCTTCCTAGGCATGAAGGAGCCTGCTGAAACCTTCAGCATGTCCCCCCCACCCAGCTGAGAGACCCAGTGCTGGCAGGAGCAGTTCCCCCCAGAGCACGACCTCCCACAGCCACTTCGTAACTCTTTATAAAACCCCTCCTCCTTCTTCCCGACACAAAAAAGGGGTTTACGTGGGGGTAGCAGAGCCACCATCCCATTGCTGCAGGCAAACTGGGGCATTGTTTCCCCCATTACGAGCAACCTCTGACCAGGCAAAAGACTCCCACACCCCAACGCTGGTCATCCCGGTCAGGTTCTCCCAACGAGCACTCCTGGGCATGTGGTGGAGCCTGATAGCACAGAGCTTGTCTTTAGGCTTTTCGCTTCCCCCCGACGCTCACCACGGCGTGCGGATCTTCCGAAGGGGCACAGCGGTCGGCATGTCCGTGGCAGAAGCAGCTCCCCAGCACCCGCATCTCCGCCACAGCGTAGAAGGTGCTGGGCGAGTGGTAGCCCTGGCGCGCGACGTGGGGGAGCCCGGTGAAGTTGATCCGCAGATTGGTGAACTGGCCCAGCTCTGTTGGGGACCAAGGAGAGGGGTGAGGGGGCAGCAGGCACCCGGGCACTGGCTGCAGAAGCGCATTGCAATTCGTGTGAAGGGCTCGGAGCAAGAGACAGAGGCATCGGCACAAAGAGCAGCAGCCGAGGCATCAGCAAAGACCAAACGCTGCTCCTTGACACCTCGGAGGCACCAGGGCAGCAGTCTAACGTGCAGCTCGAGGTCTTGTTTGCCGAGGACCTCCTCTCCCCTGCAGGGTGACCCCAGCTCAGCGCTCTCCATCACACGTAGGAAGAACCGCGAGGTGCGTTATCCCCCTCTCCCTTTCTCAGACATGAAAGAGACTGGTCACTTACTATTGATGGTCTGGCTGTAAGAGGTAGTGATGGTAGATGCCAGGTCTTGGACACTGAATTTCACCTTAGAAGGAAAAAAGGTAAGTTAAAAAGCAGGAAACACAAGGTGCTTTCTTCTCATGCTCTGGGCAGTGTGTGCTCTGGACCTGCCTCTGCAGAACATCACTTAACGCAGGCAAAAGGCTTCAGAGTTGCAGAGGATTTTGCAGGAAGACCAACAGAACACCTCGCTTGTCACAAAGCAGCGAGGGCTTTCCTCCCAGAGGAGCAGGAATCCTCCCGAGGACTCCCCTCAGCAGTCCTGGATGTCCTCGGGCTCCATCCCTTGCCAGGTGTAATACATGTAGAAGACTTCCAGGCCACCACATGTTTCTCCAGCGTTGTGCTGGCCATGCGCCCCGAACCCAGGGTCACAGCGGGGGAAACGGGCATGTGTGGGAGTCCCTGCCACAAAACCCCACAAACCCTACCTTGCCCCCATGCAAAGGGTACCCCTGCAGCGCCTGGCACCGAGCGTCCTGCCAGCTCTCGGGGGAGCCACGGGGGACGTGGGGGAAGGCGGCAGCGCAGTCGGAGGCCAGGTACTGGTACACCTCCCAGGTCTTGCCGAAGTCAGTGGAGCGCTCGATCAGCATTGCAGCGGGCAGCGGCGACTGCAGAGCAGGGAAAGAGGCACATCTGTAACATGGCACACCCCAGCCAGCTCCTGCCTAGGGCCTGGGGATGCCTCTCCTCCTCCTCCTCCTCCTCCTCCCTCCCGGCTCACATCTCCGCAGGCTGCTGGAGCAATCGTCTCCCCTGCAGGTTACCAACAACTTCTGGGTCCGTCCATTCCCTCCCCTCCGCCAGCCCTGCTGCAGCCGCAAAGTACACATCTGCCCCAAGGAGATTTTTTGGCAGACATTTATGGGATGGGAACCCACCACCCTGCTCTGCTCCTCCCAGACACCCAGGGGAATGGCCCCGAAAAACAGGGGAAAAGGAAGGATGAGGACCCTGGCGTGCTTGCTATCAGGAGCCCAAAGGGAGCTGTGCACCCAGATCCCCACATCTCGCGGGGAGCCAGCGGGGCCCATCCACCATCATCTGTGAGCTCCTCGCCAGCAGAGATGCCGTACACGAACCCTGAAGTGAAGCAGGACGCTGCCGAGCTGGAATGTCTGGTCCAGGTCCAGCTGCAAAGAGACGCGCTCGATGCCTGCGGGCACAGAGAGGCAGCTTCAGAGGAGCGGACTGCGGACTTCAGGAAAATAAAACGCTTAGCTGCCCGAGCCAAGCCATTTATTTCCTTTTTTCCTTCCAATCTATTGAATTCAATGTCCTGGGACAAACCAATGCGCCCAGCAGTACTCACCGTTCTGGGACTGCCACCAGCGCGAGTGCCCGGCGGAGGACAGGACGTTCTCCACGCGGTGGCCGTTGTAGGCGTGCGGCAGCCGCGAGTCGCACCGGCAGCATTTCATGCTCCACTGGAAGAGAAAGCGTGGGTGGAAGTGACTGGCCCGGCTCGGCCAGAGGGAAAGACCCCGCTGCAGACCCCGGAGGCGAGGAGCCCAAGCGCTGCATGGACTCACCGAGGAACAAATGGCGTCAGTAAACTGGTTTATGAGAGACCTGAAGAACCGTGGTCAGTAAGGCTAACGATACACAGGACTCAAGCGGTCCCCTTCATACCCCGTTAAAAAACACAGCTCCTGGTTTTATGGACCAAAAACTAAAACCAAAATGCTTTCGATTAAAACACATTTTTGGCAAACCATCAAAAGTGCCTTTTTTAAGCAACCCCCCTGTTTTCCACCATGACAACACTTGATAGAAAGCTCTTTGCAGCTTTTCAGGACCAGTTTGCCTTTTCCACACAGCCGAGGGGGCTGTTTGTTTGGGTGAACAGAAAGGCCTTTCTCTTGCACCCAAAAGCCCTGGGTGATGCTCGGCCCCCCCTGCGCTCTCCCCTGGGAGCAGAGTGGAGCAAACAGCTCAGCGGGTGAGAAGTCAGCGGGTGGGAAGTCGAGTGGCTCAAAGTTCAGCCCTTCACTTGAGCAAGTAATTCAAGAGGCAATGGGGATGTAGCACGGGGAATGTAGGGACAGGAGAAAACAGAGTCCCCGAGGAGCAAACAAATACCCAAATTTTGACTAACCAAGCAACAGTCCGTGCAGCCACTAACATGGGGCCACCGGGTGCGTGCGGCACAGGAGCAGGCTCAGAAATGTGTAGAAAGCAGCAGAAAAGAGATTGAGCAAGAGATGGGAGCAGCCAAGGTCCAGACACCAGCCAAGGGGAGAGGCAGGCACGGGGTGGCCCAGCAGGCTGGGCAAGGACCACCACAAAACGGCGGGGAGACACCCAGGTGAGGCCAAGGTGAGGAAGGGCAGGTCCCAGAGGGATGTTAAAATAGCAGATGGAGACAGAGCCTGCAGCAGCATCCCACTGGGGACGCGGGGAGGCCCCATCCGAAGGGGCTGCAGAGGCCACCGGGAGGGGAAAGCTGGTACTCAAGGCATGAAACGAAGCGTTCGGCATCTCCAGCCTGGTGAAATGGAGAGGGAGAGCAGATTCCACTCTCCGGAAAGGTTCCCAGGGCAGGAGGAGCTGTATGAGCCACGGGATAACACTGCCTCAAAAGGGATGTGAAACATTTCAATTAGAAATTGAAGCTGTCAGTGGCCTGAGCAGTGAAGCAGCCTCCCAAACAGAGCAGTGGCACACACACTTCACACCGACACACCGACCCAAAGCCTGAGAAACTGGGGAAGATCGAGAACAGCATTTGCCAGTCATGGCAGGCGCTGGCCTCGGCGGTGCAGGGCAGGACAGCTCGGAAAGGTTGTCCAGGGAGGAAAGTGGGTTTGGGGGAGAGGAGGGGAGTGTGTCTGGCAGAAGACCTAACAGCTGACACCGGGAAGGCAACGAGATACCCCGCTGCGAGGGCTGGCACCCACTGGGGTGGCATAAGGTGACACCAGAGGCACGGGAATGTTTGGGACCCCAGTGATGAGATCAGCTTTCAGTGGCAGAGCAGAGACATCGGGTGACAAGCGACAAGAAACACTTGATATCCACCTATGTGCTAAAATCTCCACGTCTGATCCTTAAAACAAACGAGCCAATTCCGACCCAAACACTAAGCACGACCCTACACATGTGCTGGCGTCGGGAGAGATCTGGGCCTCGGAGAGGCAGCCGGAGGTGGTGGCCAGTGGCCACAGTGGCATGAAGATTTCTGGTTTCCCCTTTAAAATATTAATTCATGGTTTACATGTATTGCCTTACTCCTGACACAGGCTCATCTAAGCCAGCCAAGTCTCTTATTTCTACAAAAAGTGACTTGGCTTCATAAGAACTATCCTTTTTATTTATTTATTTTTTTTAAAACATAAAGAAAAATTCATGGAAATTTTTGTCCAGAGTTACCTTTTTGCTTGCTCTCACACAAAACCACACAAGGAGTACGCTGGCCTTGACCAGAAAGCACTAACTGGTACCGCACCAGACGCAAAGCCACCCGGCGCTCTCCCAGCCCGCGGCCGTGCTGACCCCCGGGAGCAGACGGCACGCAGCGAGGTGGTCGGGCAGCAGCGGACAGAGGTGAGCTCTGATCGTGGGTTGGTTTTAGTTCCTAAAAAAGCCCAGACCTGACTCTGCTCTGCCCCTGGACCTGGGAACCTTTCGGCAGTTGGGCAGGTACTGAGGAGAGATCCTCACTTTAAACTGACCTGTTTCCATAATATTTTCCACAGTCTTTATGTTCTCTGCCTATAAATATCCCAGAACAGGAGTTGGCTAACTCCAATATTTATAACAATATTGCAGAGTAAGCAAACAGAGAATTCAAAATATATAATCATGCAATTTCCCTGGCTCTACCAACTTCTCCTGGCTCTGCCAGTAAGAATCAGAAATAATATAATTGGGTCCAGGCAGAAGAACTCATTTCAGATAATGACTACTAGCACCAAATTGTCAGGAAGCTACAGGAATTACCCACAGAAATAAACCAGATTAAACAATGCCCAATAATGATTAAACTTCACAACACTTCTGACTGTGATTAGGAAAGGGAGAAGGAAGGCTTTCTGCAAGGGGAAAGGTTAATCTCGGCTAAATTATTCATTAGGAGTGATTCATGCATACTTATTAGACCATTCACAAGCCAGAGACACAAGTGCCTTCTAGTAGCTACAATGCAATGTTGGCAAGGGAGCTGCAACCACACTTAAAATGCAGCGCTAAGTAAAAAATGAAGTTTAAACTGTGTGAGACAGACCCTACCCAGGCAGCCTGGGAGCTGTGCTCGCTGCAAAAATCTTCTACTTTTTTCTCCAGCCCCCTGCCCCACCCCCCAGCTTTTTAGTTAAGGCTAAAATTATCACTGGAAGCAAAATTAATTTCACATCCTTGGAGCAAATTGTGAAACCCCTCTATTGCACAACGGGAGGATTTGCTATTACTGACTGTGACTATGTGTCTCAAAGTTCCTCAGGACAGAGGGAATTACAAAAAGTGACAGTCCAGCGCTGGGCTGAGGGCAGATTTACCAAGCGCACACCTTTCCCCAGCTCTCACCTTCTTTTTTTACCAGCATAGCAACAGGCTCAGTAGATGCCTCGGAGCGGGGCTTGCCAGGAACAGACCAGGGCTGTGGGACTACGTGACAAGTGGAAATGAGGAGGTCACGGTTAAAGCTGGGTCACGGACCCCCGGGGCAGCCCGGGCTCTCCAGCACGTCCCCTCTCTGCCAGGAGCCAAGGGCCCCAGCCCGTGTGCTACTGCCACAAAAAAGGATCAGTACGTGTTTGAGTAGGTATGGGATGTGGGGCTGGAAAGGCCTATAGGAAGGTAAAAGACGTTGTAGGTCTGCATGGAAACCACTAATCACCCTCTGCGCCTCCAAGCTACTCTTAAAAGTCACCCAAAATATGGGTTATGGGGGTTCAGAGATTAAAGGAAATTCATTCCAGCCTTTTAAAAGGTAATTCACAAGGCAGTCATTTTAGAGGGAAAGCTAGCGTGTTGAGAATAAACAGATTCATGTCTTAGAAATAAATGGTGGAGAGTGAAAAAAAAGAAAAAAAAAAACAAACCCAAAAAACCCATGTAGAAGAACAAACAGGTATTATAAAAATTGCCCACACGCTACACCACGCACTGGGGACACTTCTGCGTGGTGCGTGTAGGGACACGGGTGCAGACCCAGCCCTCGCTGGTGCATTCTCTGCAGCTCTGCTGCGGGTTTTTGCTGCTCCCCTCCTGCTCTGAGCCTGGGAACCAGTTGCTGACCAGCCTCCCATGCTTCCCCGCTCATGCGGGGGCAGAAAACCGCAAACAATTTTAAGCTGATGGACTCAGACCAAAGTATTTTAAGTAGCTCTAGCTGCCATTTTAATATGAGTAGAGAGCCCTTGAAATAAAACCTCCTGGCATAGGTGCACAACCCAAAATAAACTGAAGCTATTCATCAGCAAAAATGGGAAGCTGCTTCTCTCCAGTCATGGAATGATGACCTTTCATAGCTGTGGAGACCTCGGTGGTCCTGCGTTTGACCCAGCTCCGTGTCAGCGAGAGGCACTGTGTCGGTCAGGCTCCTGGCACACAGCCTCCCATATGGGAGGAGCCTTGTGTGGTCTTGCACAATTAATATTGTATAGGGACGGTAAATACTGTTCCAAGTTTATTTGGGGACAATCTGGAAAGCAGTGGGAGTTTATATGTATACAGAAAGATTGAAGGTTATTAAAAAATAGGGTGGGCAGGAAGAATAAGTTACCTTGGGAACAAAGACACCTGTTACAGCCAAGTCATGCAATTCTCTATTCCAACCCATTTTCATTCCCTGTTAACACCAGCTGCAGGACATCACTACGCCAGGCTCACGGAGCAGGGCTCATCTTGCCTGTGAAGCACTCTGTACATTTTCCATGGGTGGTAGAAGTTACCCATGGTTATATCGTCATGGTTAAACTTCTCAGTGAGCAATTGGTATTTGCTAAACTGGACTGTGCATCAACTTTGAAACATTCTCTTAGCCATAGCATCTAACGTCACATCTTCACTTGGCCAGTCAGAAGTGACACTGGAAAATGAGCTCTGAGGTTGTGCTCAAAACACAAAAAGAGGGCTCTGACCCACAGCTTGGTGTTACCGGAGACCCCCAAATTCAGAGGCGACAGCAGAGAGAGGGGAGAAGACACAAGGTGGACAAACATCCTAGGTATGGGTTTTAAGGAAATGAAGTTCATTTCTCTTGCTTAAAAGCAGGCACGTAGGTGCCTGTTTTCCTCACCCCGTCTGTTCTCACATCATCTCCCCTCAGCAAAACTTCATTTAAAATCTGCCAGGATGACAGTCTGCAAAACCCATACTGCACCAGCTTATCTCCACACCCCGCACGCATCGCCAGGGTCTTGTTGCCTCTGCAACTTGACTGGGAGGGGATGACGTGATGTCTCCCAGGATATGTGTCAATTTGCAGTCAATTTTTGTGGCAAAAAAAAGATACAGAGAAGGGAGGAGGAGGAAGAAAAAATAATGGGAAATAGGCTTTTTCTTCTGCACATTCACTGCAGGTAGGGACATATCCCTGCAGCAAAGAGCAGGGTGTGTCTGAATGCCAGAATAAAATGAGATAAGCACCGAGCAGCAACTCGGGGTTGCTGTATTACCTTCAACAGGTTGGGAATACAAATTATTGAGTGCAAGCCCCTGACGTGAAGCAATACCCAAAACTAGAAGCCCTGCTTCGAGCAGGGGGTTGGACCTCCTGTGGTCCCATCCGACCACAGTTATTTCATGATTTTGTGGATGCATTTTTCTGTGTAAAAAACGAGTTTGTCTGATGACATGGGACTGGAAAGCATATGAGCTGGGAGGCACAGTGGCTTTTCAGCATGCTCTCCCCTGTTCCAACACGCCTAGGGCCTGCTGAAGCACTCCGCAGGCAGCATGTTTTGGATTGGTACCGAGCTCCCTGACTGACTCATGCAGGTGAGCAAGCAGATGTAACCATCAGATGGTAGCAATAAGGCAGACAGAAGCATTAGTCTTGCACATACTCTCTTTCGCAGACATTGGCCTGTATTTTTGGAAGCAGCCAAAGACAACTCAGTGCTGAGACACCACAGGGAGAGATGCTATAGACGAAGCCCTGCCAGGCAGCTGCGACCATCCATCAGCAGGAGGAGGAACCCTCTGCCATGCCAGGAGCTCTCCTGCCCGGCCGGCTCACACTCCCCCCAACTAACTCATTTAGGGATTAGGCTTCTCTAGTACCTCTCGGCTCAATTCCTACCTGATGACCCCATGTCACCACGACCCAAGGGGGGATAAAGGTGACTTCCCACCCTCCGTTCCTCATATCCACTAAGTGCCCATGAAAAGCAGGGGAGGGAAGGCAGAAAATCTTGGTCCTTGACCTTGTGCAAACAACATTTTAACATCCAAAGTCTCCCAGGGTCGAGGCGTGAGGACCCCCGTAGTTGCCACACACACAAACTGCTCCGCTGTAGGATGCAGGAAACGGAGCAGCAGCACCGGCACAAGGACACCGGCTTCGCTCCTCTCCTGCCTGTTCTTTGGCAAAAGATTTCAGTGATGTGCAGGGTGCTTGGGGTACTCTTCTAAATTATTAAAACAACCAGAAAAGTCTGTAGCTATTTTCTACTTCTAAATACGCCTTTAAGCTGAAAGCATTGCACAAGCCTGGAGGAAAGAAATATACTCTCCCTCCAGAGAAGCATTAATCTTGCTGGGTGTGAACACAGCATGGGTACTGCTGCTTCCAGTGGCAAAGCAAAGAGCCAAAGGCGTGCACAGCCCTCGTGCTGTCACTCAGAAGAGCCAGGCCAGGCGAGGGGACCGGGAACCTGCTAATCTGCATGAAAACCACACTGTGCCTTCCCTTGGCTAGAGCTAGGCAGTGTGAGCTACTCCATTTTCCTATGCTTTACTTAGCATTTAAATAAAGAGATGAGTCAACTGAGCCTTGAATCACACCTCAGTCAATGAGAGTCTTTCCACGCACTTTACGACTCCAAATCCAGGCTCACTTATTTTTCTATTTTATTTTCAGTTTCCCTCTTGCTTTTACTTTCCCTGCTGACTCGAACAGCCATTTCCCAAGCACAAAGTGATTTCCAAGCCGGACCATTGGCCTGCCTGGTTACCACCCCCCATCACTTTTCTAATCATCGCTGCAGTCCCCTGCGCTATAAATGGCAATGCTGAGCGTCCCTCCCGGATTTGACTAGACTGAGCCTACAGCCAAGGAATGGAGCAATCAGTAGTGCAAAGTATAAAGGTTAGAGGGATTTGGAGCCAGAGCAGACAATGGAGCAGAGGCTGAGAGCAGTGACCCACCAGAATTGCAAAAGAGGACCCTGGGGCCAGCGTGGGCTGGTGGCAGGGCCAGACAGTGTGTGCCCACCAGCCGGCACGAGGGCACTGGCAGCCAGCGAGAGCAACCCCTCGTCCCATGCCCTCTGCTGAGATTGCAAAACCGACTCCAAATTTGCACCTATTTGGCAACAAAACAAGAGCAAGACTTGTAACGAAAAAAGTCATAAGAGTCAATAAATTAAACGTGCTTACTTTTTATGGGATGGGAATAGGAAAATTGAGTTCAGGGGGGTAATTTTTCCTTAAATTAGGGAAGTAGAAAAAGGAAGGAAAAAATTAGGAAATGCTCAACACATGGCGATTTCTCCTGCAAAGATAGGAGCTGGTGTACTCAAAACTCCCATTACCCATTACAGCTGCAGAACAGAAATAAGGGTCTTTGAGGAATTTGCTAGCAGTAATGATCCATGTCTCATTTCAGTAAAGGAAAGGATCACATATATGTAAGGAAACAAAGACCCTACCCCCAAAGCTAGAATTGGGGAATCCAACTTAACGTATCAGTGTTAATTGTTCCATATCCCTTTTAACCTTGGTACTTGTAAGGAAAGGTATAAGGAATATGAAAACTGAATAGTTTAGGGACTTGAAGACTAGAAGAGATCGCTGCAATCTTGCTCTTTGCCTTCCTCCACAGTACCGCCATGAGACCTCACTCACTCATTCTGCACTGAACGGATCATTTCTGCTCAAGGTATATCACAGGTGTCAGAGAGACACCCAATCTCCACTCCACAAGATTACAAAAGATGCAAATGATCACAACTGAAGGCCCTTCAGAGTGATCTCTCAAGGTCAGGCAAAGGGAATAACTAGCCCACGCCAGCTGGTATTAGGACCACCAGCTTAGTCAAGGTTTTGCACACACTTGCTTCCCATAGCACAACCCCCCTCTTCAAGTAAAAGTCACTGTCAAAAGTCAATGTTAAGTGAAGACTTCAGAGGTACATTTATGCACAATTTTCCTCAAGTATAAACAGAAATTGGGAAGAAAAAAAAATAATTAAGTCAGAGCAGAAATAACTACTTGCTTTTTTCCTGTCCGTGGGCCACAGCACCCCTGAGAAGCAGAGGGGGTTTGCTGGGCAGGCGAGCAAACAGCCCTGCTCCCTGGGAGCAGCAAAACAGCTCCAAAAAAAAGTGAGTGGGAGCCTGAATGGAGGAAATGCCTGACCACAGCTGTCAGCCTGGAAAATGACCTGACAAAGGGCAGATGCCGCAGCCAGCCCAGCACCCAGAAGGACGTGATGCTCGCACCCATCAGGGCCAGGGACCTGCCTCAGTTTCGTACCAACCAGCAGCTCCCAGCCATCCCTGGGCCCACAGCGGAGCAAAAATCTCTCCAGCCCAGCGAGAGCACCACTGGCTCCGCAACAAATCCACTTACTGCCACATCTTGGCCTTCAGCTTGAAGGCGAATTAAAACCAGAAGGCGGCTGACTCACTCAAGCTGGATTTCACTGTAGAAAACACTGCCTCACTGGAGGTCTGCCATTTCCTTTCCTCTCGAGCATCTCTTCCAAGACCCCTTTTGCCTGTCCTGCCTTGAACCCGCTCCCCTTTGAGCTCCTCCCAGAGCAGTTACGGGGTTAACACTGCCAGACAGACAGAGAAAGGCTTTAGGAAGTGCTCACATGGGGGACATCACCCCTGTAGGGTTTTCAGCTCTGTGCTCAGGCAGACTTATCCTTAAACTCTTACTCTGACTGTGGCAGCTTTGGAGCCTGGGAATCTGCAGCTGGCTGAAACGTTATCCTCCCGAGCAGGATCTCCTGCCCCCGCACGACCAGCGTAATTGAAAACAGTTGTTCGGTTCAGAAGCTTTTCCAAGTCTTTGTGAAAGACCTGAAACATTCCCATTTTTGACAAGTGAAATACGAGTTTAGTTTATAACTAAAAAGTCCAAGGACAGGGAGGCTTGGGATATTTTGGATGCAAAAGCTTCCGTTTTGCCTCCAGTGCTTCGTCGCCAGAGTTTTGCTGCCCTTTCCCTGCCGCTGCGTTCGTGCTCGGCTCCTCTTCTCGACCGTGGGGACGGTAGAGAAGGGCTCGAGGGGACACCACAGATGGTGCAATGACCCAGCATGGCTGGAAGGGGAAATAGGTTAAAAACACCCCTGCAAATGGGTAGGAAGGATAGGACGGGTAAAGGCTTTAGCATCCCCACGTGAGGTTTAGGAGCGCGGCGGGAGGTGCACATACCTCTCCGTGGGGCGTGCAGTACGTCTCGGGCTTGGCGAGGCCGCAGGTGGAGGAGGCTCGCAGGTGGGGGGCTCGTCCCAGCAGGACATCTCCGGCCGGGGGGTAGCAGGCTCCGTGGGAGCAGGTTCCCTGCGCACACACCAGCCGCGGGGCAGCTGGAACAGCAGGAAAACAGGACTTAGGGCTGTGTCAGGGTGGCAGACAGACGTCAGCCGGCATGCCTGCTGTTTTCTACAACAGACCGACTGACTACAAGGTCGTGCCTGGAACAAACCTACAAAATGCGTATGCCAAAAAGGACAAAGGTATTTTGCCCCTGAATTACCTTTATTTTTAATGAGAAAAAGGCACTTTCAAAGTGCTTTGTACTAACAGTTATTTCTGAAACTCTTCTTTGCCATGACCCCAGCGTTTGGGCTGCAGGGATGCTCAGTTCCCTGCCCATCATACTGAACAGCCCTGTTTGGTGTCCCCTCTTTACCCATATAGCCAGCCCTATAGTCAGTTGCTCAGGGCAGAGCAGCCTTTTGACAAACACCAGCACTATTATCAAATACTGGTCTCCCAGCTGCTGCCACAATACTGCGACTAATGCAAAGCTTACATTAGCAGCGTTTCTATTTAGTCAGCTTGCCCCATATCCTTTTAGAAACACTGTATGGTGAGCCTTACCCAGGAGGACAAATAATGCCCATGGCCAAAGCTGGCAGCGAGACTCCATACCACCAAGGACACACCTAGAGAAGAATTTGCAGCATGAGTGAAAATGAGCAGAAAATGCCAGTTTAAAGCTCAATTCAGGTCCTTCATATTCCTTCTCAGTTTACGGGGAGATAATTTTAATTGATCTACGCCAGAATAACATGGGTGAAAAATCAAGAATAACAAAGAGGAAAATCAGCTGCTCAGATTGTAGTTGGTTTTAATATACAAAGAATCCCAGCTTTTCATCTAACACACAAAGCATACACAAGATTCTCCCAAAGCGCTTAAGAGATTACCTTCTTCCCCAAACACTATCTTTGGATCTTTATGATATTGCCGAGGTGAACCACAGGTACCAGCATGGCACCTCACTCTCAGCAGAGCTGGGATTTCTGCCTGGCTCCCTGGGGACATCGAGAAGCCCAGCACCGCAATCCGCAACGGGCAGGGAATCAGTGCCAATACCAGGTCGCAATGTATGGCTAGAAACAATGCCCTAACGAGCGTGCACACACGCACACACACACATGCACACACGCGTGCACACACAGCCACCCCTTCCCAGGCACGCCGCACTTTCTGTTCTCCAGCCCCACCCTTTGCCCTGCGTTTCCAGAATTGATTCCAGATCAAAACTCAGCAGCACACGCGACAGCCCGAAGTCTTGTTCTACCAAAAGAAGAAACCCATAAAAATCGCCTCGGAATAGGTGTCTTCTGCAGGGTCTCCGCGGGGAAGCCCTGCGGGAGAGCCCAGGGGATGCAGAGCTGCCAGCACACCCTCCGCAGCCAGAAACCTCACCTGCCCTCTTCCCTGCGGCAGCGGGAGCAGTGTCCCCGGTCCCTGCGGTGTCCCCGGCTCACGGCGAGGGCTCTCTCCCCCCTGGTGCCACCCAGCAGCCGATCTGCGACCGCGAGAGCCCTCTGAGCACCGGCTCTTTCCTCTCCTGGCTTTTAACAGGCGGCTGCCTCACCTGGGAGAGAAGGTGCCCGTGGGTGTAGTAATGATAAAGGGAGTGATTCAGGGATCTTCAGACATACACACCCAGTTATGGTATAACTCATGACAGCTCCTAGACGGGGCGCACGGCTGCAGGCATAAATCACTCTTTGGCCGAGAGTGACGGCAGCGTGAACCAGCTGCTCTGCAGGTAACCAGTAAGTGAAAGCCCATCCGTAGCTAACCCACCTGGGGCTCGCACGGCCACCGCCGGGACGTGGCCAAGTCAGCTTGGAACCAGCTCCCTCCAGAGCCTCTGCACAGCTCCGCATCGGGCAAGACACCCGAATGTTTACCCACCCTCTCAGACAGGTTTTGCGTATCATGCTGAGCATGGCAATGACAAGGCAGTGCCGCTATCAGCGCCTCAGCTTAATCATTTAAAGCTTACTTCGGGATGTCCACGTGAGTTATAATCACACTGGGTAGTCACATATCAGACTTCAGCCTGAAGGCGACCTCGAGCGCAGCAACTGGGCTTTACAGACAGACTCGGTCGCACAGCCCCTCTCCTGTCTGCAGTACTGGCATTCCTCGAGACACAAAATTACCTGAGATGAGCTTGAGAGTTATCTACGAAACGCAATCCTGCGAACTCACCAGCTGTGAAAAAAGTCAAAAAGTCAATTTTTTTAAGAAACAATTCTTGTTTGGGTACCTAGCTGCACGCCCAGCTGATGAGGAGCCCTTCTCCCCTACTTTGGACCCAATTCAGAGCTCTCTCGCACTTGACATGTTTCAGTGGTCACTGTTGCTTTAGGTGACTATTAATGGAAACAGTCTCATAAGTTTATTTTCTTTTACAATGCCAGCAAAGTAACAAAATGTTAACAAATCTGTTTAAACTGAGGACTATTCAGTGAATGCAGCTGGGAGTGCAGCTCAGCAGCTTGCACACACGGCCACCCACCCCCCTGCCCCAGGGCTCCCAGGCACCCCTTACGTCCTGCCTTTCAGCTGAAATGCAGTTTTTCATCCTCAGCAGCACGTTCATCAAGGCTTTTCCATTTACTATACTGAAATGACCCCAAAATCATGTCCTCTCCCATACTGGTCAGGGGCTCAGCAGACCACGTCGGATGACTCTGGCTCTTTGCTCCCACGGCTTTGCTGGTGTGTGCTACCTACCTCCCCGTCCTCACGCTGAGCGACACAAGCACGTGCAAGCTGAGGATCAGGACCTCAGAGAAAGGGTATACACAGAGCTGGAAAAAAAAATACCATCCCTAAGGCTACAGAATGTGAAATATTGGCTCAGCTTCCGCCGCTGCTGAGGTGTGCCGCAGCACTGGGTGTGCCTGCCCTTACCCTGTAACAGGCTCAGCAATGTGGTAACACCACATTCCTCCTCCTGCAGCGAAGATGCCTCCTCCCCGTGTCTCAGCTGGAAGGGGGAAGAAACACCAGAACGTTTTACAGAGAAAGCGAGGGATGAGATGTGCCACGAGCTGCTGACACCATTCCTGCAGGCCAGCTGCGAGCGGACGGACCTCTGCGCAGTCAAACCCATCAACGGCGTAACCTCCGGCAGTAAAGTGCTAACCACCTACACCAGGCTCTGCAAGAAATCCCATCAGACCCTCTAATTTCCCCCCCGGTGGAGTGACTATGCTGGAGAAGGCAAAGGAGAGGAAGGTCTGACCAATCTGGGTTTCTGCAAGGCTGCTGGTGATGCTGGACATGGCACTCCTGCAAGCCTTGGCTAAACAGACGCTGGTGGGTGCCTGTTCTGCCTGGCTTAAAGCCATACCCTAAAGCACTGGTAGTCAAACTGGGAGGCTGAAGCTGGTCTTGCAAAAGACTGTAAATGCCACCTATCAATCCTGCCAGAGCCAGCAATACTGAGCATTAACACACTCTGAAATGGTGATGCTTCACCCCAAATAACCATAAAGCACAGGACATTGCAATTCTGCCACACAAAGGTAGGACTGGAAAACGCTACCTCAACCACAAGCTGTTCAAATGAATTATCCAAAATACCTTGATCCATCCTTTCCTCCTCCAACCTGCCCCCACTGACTTGCCAAAGCAAGGTAAACCATCACCTGGAATTTCAGGCTCTGCAAGTTGAAACAAGAACAAAAGGAAGGAATAGTCTCCTTTACAGAATGTCTACTGCAAATCAATAAAAACATGAAAGAAAAAAAAGCAGCTGTGATCAACTGGGTGCTCAGGGACAGCGTGGCTTGGCGCAGGGGATCCCAGCACAGCCCTGTGTCCCTGACGGGACTCAGGAGATTCAGGCTCGAACGCTGCTCCAGGCTGTACTCTGTCCACTTTACCATGTACAGATGACAGCATTGTCCTCAGTACCAGGGTATGAAGATGCATTACAGATTGAGACACATCAAGACAGCAGGGCCAGCTAAATACAGAGGAGACATAATGGTAAAAATGCACTACAAAAAAAAAATGTTGGAGCAATCCTCTGTGATCAGTGAGAGGGACAAGAAAGATGCTCTCAGGACTTGCAGTGCCTTTTCAGTTTAGCCTACAGCTGTACCAACCTGTGCCGAGCTGCGTCAGAGTCCGCAAGCCTTGGAGGGCTGGGTAAGACATTCCCTGGAAAACAAATAAAACTAGCTCCTACAGGAAATTGTGCTCTGAGTCACGGGAAATACCCTGTCCCAACATGGTGTTAGGGGACACTATTCTGCTGGAAGCATCTTCTCCAGGACAAGATGCTCAACCAGCTCCTGAGGAGCTCCCGCTCCCCACTGCACCGTCACGGAGCTGCTGCTTCCTTGCACCCGCTGACGTCCATGTGGGCAGGATCATTTGAGCTCCTGCTCCACAGTGCATGTGTGAGATCTGCTAAGCAGCTTCTCTAGCCTATCCCAGAGGTGCTCATCGGAGGCAGAAAAGCTCCACATCATGCGATCCGGTACCCATGGCAATGGGCTGGCATCAGAAGATCTTAGTGCCAGCAGTAGGTTGAAGGGGACACACTCGAGAGGACCCTGTCCCTTCCACACTGGCAGCGATCAAGAAAGATGCTGCTGGGCTGGCTTTAAGTTTCAGGTGGAAAGAAGTCATAGCATTGAGAACAGAAATGCATCACAGCCAGCTGTTTAAAAGCTAATCTCCCCCTAAAAACGAGGGAGGATGCAGAACTGCCCTGCCAGCTGGGGACACATGTGTCACTCAGTGTCACAAGCTCACATTCTGCAATGGCTAATACCTGCCAAGCCTCTGCTTTCATAATTAGGGTCCTTAGCTGGGCAGGCAGCCAGAGCCCTGCTGCCACGTGCAGTCAGATTCCCCGCACTCCTTCTAGGCTCCGACACCAGTGACGGAGCGGGACGAGCCGCAGCGGAGGGAGGAACCGCGGGTTCCTCGTCCTCGGGCAGCTCGCCGGGTGCTGCACCCAGAGCGAACTCAGTAACGAATGCACTCGGGTGGTGGCAGCCAGAGTTGGAAAGGATGTGACTCCTGCATGAGTAGCTTTGTTTTACTTCCTCTGATCTGACATTTGCTTTCTGTTCAGATTAAAGGCACACGAATACTTCACTCCTCTGGGAGCTTTTCCAAGGGCACCATCTGAGTTCAGTAGCTTTTGATTCAGTTGTTGAAGTGTGACACCAGTTAGTCAGCACTGACCAGTCTGGAACAATCGTGTTAGATGAATTTTTAACTCCTCTGTCTGGAGTTCAGAGGAACACAAAGGTAACTGGAAATCAGGGACAAAGCACTGCATGCAAGAACACTTAATCTCTTGAAATGCAAAACCTCCATTAAGTATAATTTTATAGCTCGAGCATATCAAAATTAAAGAATACTTAATGCTGCTGTTGCATTTTTCATTGAAGGATTAGTGAGTACCTGAAAACTGGCTCCTGAAAGTACATTTGCTATATGGGCAGCTGCTATTACACATAGAAAAATAAGGCAGAGGGGTGATTTGCTTAGTGATGCCAAGCAGGATCTTGGCACAGGGGAGGGCAGACTCCAGAGTCCCAGTCCCCTCCAGCCCCTGTCTTCCCAGAGCTGGGATGAAACCCCAAACCCTCTCCATCGTTAGGCCAGGTACAGCCTGTGTGTGTCTTGTCAGCTGCATGCAAACGTTCATGGCAAAAACCTGGAAGGAGGTACAAGACCTGAAGCTGGAAGCACTGAACCTGTACGGGAAGAGGAAGGAAACTTGGGAATGTTTTGTCAGGGGTAGGAAATGCTGCCCCATGTTGTAACTTTTTGACAACTCTGCTGATTTCAGTAATAAAATAATGTTTCCTCCACCTAATCTTTTCATTTCCCATTTTAATTAAAACCTGACTGGCAAACCACCTCCTCATTCCAGCACATGCAGATGATTTAAAACACCATCTTTGCTAATTGTCATGTTTTCTTTTCAAAGCATTTCAGGAATTTCTCATGAAATTCCAATTCACATCCTGAAAACCCTACACCTGCTCTGAAAACTTTGAACCCCAAACCAGCTGACCTAGTTTAGGTTTAAAGTCAAGTTACCTCGGGAGCTGGCTCCGGAGGGCAGTGCCCCTCCGACTCACCCTACCCAGGCTGCTGCCTCCCGTTGTGGTCCCACTACGGCAGGTGCCCGGTGCTGGCTGCAGGCAGGCCCGGGACACGGCTGCGTGCTGCCTTGGAGGTGGCCAGCCCTCGCTGGCACAGCAGCATGGGACCTGCTGCGTACTGGCTGCAACCGGCCAAATGCCAGAGGGCAGCTGATCCGTGCACAGCAATTGCCCCGAATCCCAGTAAAGGTGGGACTAGCTCTCCTTCAGGAGCAATGCACCAGCCGTAGATTAAAGCTGAAGCAAAGGCTGTCAGTCCGTATTTGCCCTTAAGTCAGATTTTCCTTTTTTTCCCACCAGCTCCTTTCCACATCCAGTGGAGTTTCACGTGCCCAGATGCACACAGGGTTGGCACAGGACCCCACGCAGAGCCGGATGGTCTGTGGCTGCCCACCTCCCGCGGCACAGCCCTCCCCAGGCACACACCGATACGGGCAGCAAAGCCGGCAGGGTCAGCGGGCTGGGAAGCCTGCCTGCTTTCCACCGGGAGGTTTGATAAAATTGTCCTTGCAGGGGAACATCTTTATTTTTGTCACGTCCCCATTTTCTAAAGGAGAAAATATTCCATTAGGAAAGTGTCCGGCTGCTGTCTGGAGGATTTCAGCTTTTCCAGGCTATGGTGATGGAGCACAGGGGGGTCTCTGCAGTCCTGCTGCTGCTGGCCAGTGAGACCCTCAGCACAGCAACCCTGCCTCTGCCTGCAACCATCAATGGCAGAAATTTTAAACTAAAGGGGTATTTAGGAGCCCCCTTTAAGCCACATATCCTCCTTGACGCTGCAAGTAGGGACTGAAATGGAGGTCACACTCTTTTCTGCTCCTGGTTGCCAGCTCGTTCCTCCCCCCATCTGCTGGAATTGAAACAAGGGACTTGCTGTGCATGGGTTGTGATCCTGCCAGGGTAAAATACAAGTGGTTTGCTCCAGCTTTGCTCCCCTCCCTGAGCGGCATGTCTGGCTGGAGCAGGTGAGCACAGCCCTGCGTCCCAGCCGCCCCGCGGAGCTCGCACTTGTCACGGACGAAGTCCGGCAGTGCCCGACCCTTGTCCGTGCACGGACGTGTGGAAGATGAGGCAACGTATCTTTTCACCTCAGCACCGCTGCTGCTGAGACCCACCAAAATGATGCTATGCCACATTTTGGGAAATGTCACCAAGAGGCAGAGGTCACCTTGGCATTTTGTCTCAAGTTCCCCTCCACGACTCCGCAAAACCCAGAGCCCCAGAGCCAGGGCCCAGGCTGGTGGGAAGGGATCTCCAGTGATTGTCGAGGCCAAGGTGCCGCTCGGCGTGGGACTGGCCTCCCAGCTAGGTCAGGATGGGCCCCCAGACTCACAATTCTTGCACAAAAGCATTGTGTTAACTATGTTTGAATGTCTTCCTCCAAGGTAAATAATATTAAATGAAAAAAAAAAAAATTTGGATTCAGACTTTGGGTTCAGACAGGAGAACTTGGCGAGCAGGTCGGCTGGAAGAGCACCTGGGTGCAAAACTGTGTGAAACGGGCCATATTAGCTGCTAAGCACCAAAGTCCCTGTGGCTGGTCCTCTGCGACCTCCTCTGCTCCAGGAGGCAGCGATCACTCCTTGAGACACCACGGCAGAGCACAGCCACAAACTGGCCGGGTCACCATGGCTGAGCCACGTGGCCGTCTCACACTCCACGTTTACCCATCTTCACTCTCTGCCCGTCGCAGCCCGTGGGAAGGTTCTTCTGCGCCCGCACCGAGCAGGCACACAGCGCTTCGGTACAGCAGAAACTGCCAGGGTGATGAAACCAAAGTTTTATCATTTTACTCATTTTTAATAGGGACAGGCCCTTAATATGGCTTGCTGGGCTTTGGGGTTTCCTTTTCTTTTTATATCCCTATTTTACTCAACTGTTTTGGGGCGACAACGCCTTACAGCACACTTGTGCCCAAGCAGACCGACTGTCCTGAAGATTTCTTGGAGCTTCTTATGGGGACGGTCTGGCAGCAGGGGCTGGTCCTTACGCCACAGTCGTTTCCCTTCCAGCCCCTCTCGCAGCAGCTCTCCCCCCCCCGTGAGCCACCAGCACGCACCAGCAGCGTGCCCAGCGCCTGCCGTGCCCCTGCCCAGGACAGGCGGCTGCCTGTGGCCGCGCTGCCAGCACGGAGCTGTGTGTCGGCCAAGGGACACAGCTGAAACCGGAGCTGACCCCTCTCCAGCCCTTCTGCAAAGCTGGAAATTCTCACCGCTCCTCTCCTCAAGCACGTCCACCCACAGCAAGGGCAGAGCTCTCGCTCCCGGTGCTCCCGTTCCCAAGAGCATCACCAAGGTTATCCTCATGTAAAACGAGCCACCCCAGCAGGAGAGTTAAATTTGGACTCCTGCGGGCAGAGCTGCCCCACAGCAGCGGTGGTTGCAGCATGGCTTCGCCTGCACCCTCCAAAGCAATTCCAAAGCATCTTTACCTGAGCCAGTGGCTCCGGCGCTGCGCACCGGCCGCCGGCCAAGCTCGTACGAAGCCGGTGAGCGGAGCCGGGCTGCGGAGCATCATCGCCCTGAGCCGCTCTGAGCGGTCACACGTCTCGGCCTTCCCCCGGCCGGCAATATTTAGGTTAAGCCTCAGGTGCTTACGCTGCTTTGCATTTTCAGGTAGAGCTCTTCTTCAGATGACGTTAAACTCATGCAGCTCTCCCAGCTATAAAGCCTGGTTTAATCAAAGTTGCAATTAAACCTGACAACCTCCTTGTGTAGACTCTCCTAAATAAGATTAGGAACAGCTAAAATTAGTCTAATTTAGTGTTAGTCATTAATCCTTTTATCCACTCTTAATCCAATTTAAATGTCCACACAACGAACTTGCACAGACTTTGTTACTCAAATTTAAACCGAAATTGAATTAAATATTATTTAATTAAATCAACACAATCTGACTGCTGCTCTAAGAGGCATTTGCCACAGATGATTATCAGCTGCTTGGTTAACCCTCAGAATTATCCTGAGCTCTGTGCTCTCCCCACAGCTCCAGCTCTTAGTACTTTGGGATTGCATGGACATCTCCATCTATATTTAATAACTAAAAAGTAACCTTCCTAGCCCTCAGTTTGGAAAACAGACTTTCAAATACAAGGTTCAGGAGGCAAAGAAAATCCTGCCTCAAAAAAAACCCCTTTTTTTAGGCAAAATGTTATGATTCCAACGCTTCACACTGACCTTTGTTTCTGGGATTGCGTACTGCACAGACATGCTGCTTTCTGGTGTTTGTGCAGGGCCAGAACAGCTTACACCACTCATCGCTCTCCAGGGCTGGAAGGAGAGAGCACATCTTACACCGCAAAGAGCTCGTAACCTCACCATGCAGCAAGCCCTGGCTGCAAGTATGGTGACCTTGAACTTTCCCTGTCTAATTGCTGTCTCCTCCAGCTATCTTTTCTGCAATGGTCATTTTTCAAAGCGTTGCGGAAGAGAAAAAAACATAGCCTAAATGCAGGAATCAGCTGCAACCTTTGCTGCCAAGTTGGCAGAGAAGATAAGGACCTTTTATTTAAAGAAAAAAACCCAGACACTGAGGAGGGATAGAGAAGTCTTTAGCAACTTTTACAGCCGGTCTCGCAATACAATTTCCTAAGCACATTCAAAACTTGCAGAAAAAACCCCAAGTTTTCACCGGCAGTTTCCTTGGCGTGCTCTGCTTGCTGTGCAATGCTCTCCCGGCTGGCGCGGGTGCTGCGGGGGGCAGGAGGGGCGGTGGCGGGGAAAGCCTCCAGCCTCCTGACGGCGACGTGCGGGATGTGAGGAGCGAGGGGTGACTCACTGCTCCACACATGCCCACGGCAGAGCTCAGCAAGGAAGGAGGAAAAAAAAAAAAAGCAAAACCCAACAAATGCAAGCACCACGTCCCTTTGCGAGGTGGGCTGGTCAGTGCCCACGCTCCCGCAGCCAGGGAGCCGAGCAGCATGCGGAGCATTAATGCCTGCAGCCCGGGGAGGGCAGGAGAAGAGGGGATGAAGAGGAGGAAGACTGCATGGTCCTCACCCAAAGGATTGCTATCCAAAGTTTGGAATTACAGAATCAGAGAATGGTTTGGGTTGGAAGGGACCTTAAGGATCATCTAGTCCAACCCTTTTGAGTCAGTTCAGTGATGTTAGGGCAGAATTTGGGCAGCATCACCTCGTAGGGCAGTTTATCAGAAGGGAAAACGTTTCAATTCTCCAACAAAAGAAAAAAGGGACCCAGCTAACTAACGCACGCTCCAGCAGTTCCCACGTTTCTCAGAGCTCTCTTCTGCCCCTTCCCCACCCTTGGGGACGAAACCGGTGCTCAGCCTCGGCTGCACCACGCACACAGATACGCCAGCTGCGGCACCAGTGATGCCACAGGGGCAGGAAGGGGAAACACGGCACCAGTCATTCACATCACAAGTTATTCACATCACAGAGAGGTTTCTTCTGGGCAAGCTGAGATAAAACCCAGCTCAGGGGCCTCAAACCCCCCTGTGCGACCATCCCTCCTTCCCATGCGCTGGGGGAAGGGAGTAAGAGAACCCCCCTTTTTCCCTCCCTGGCTTGAGGACAAGCCCCCTTCAGCTCCAGCTTGCTTTGGGGGCTGCCTGCCCACCCTTCGGGCTGCAGGAGATTCAGCCTGGGGAGCCACCGGGCAGCAGCTCCTTTACAGCACCTTTTGCGAAGGCTCCCTCTGAGCTTCACCTCTTTCCACATATACCAACCGCTCCTTAAAAGTGCTGCTATTGCATCAGCTCACACTGTATTGTAATTTCTATATACTGCCCTGGCAGAGCAATTCCCACCATCTCAGCTAGTACAGATCAGATGAGAAATCCGTCCAGACGCCATCATCTGCTCTGCAAAATCAGAAGTTGTAAATCCAAACAACTTCTTGTGGCTTTAGCAACCTTTCTAAGGTCAGCAGCCGCTGAAATGCATACGGTTCTTCCAGCCAGAGCAGTATATGTGCACTGATGGAGCCACCTGTGAGAGCAGATGATGTAATCTGCTGTATGTTATTGATGCAATGCTAAGAGGCAGCAAGCCAGGGAAGAAATGTGACTGCTGCCTTCTGTTTTTCCCCAAAAAGGAAATACGCTGTCCTTTAGGTGAATCACAAGGAGTGTGACACTTACAATGGGGTATTACAGAGTTTCAGCATCAAGTGCAGGAAAAGTGAAAACCAGGGTCTTAACAAGTTGCCTGTAACTTTCACTAACTTTGGAATTTCCAGTTATTCTCTTACTTCCAAGAAACCAAGGTGCTGTCACACGCTGCATCTATCTGCTTTCTAACGGTTGCCATTGCCAGGAGCCACCTATAGAAACCTTTAAGAAACGTCTTCACACCTGGTCCTGGGTAACACCTTTGTTACGCTTCGCTGAGGCGTTATTTACCCACTTCACTACAAGAAAGGGCAGCAAGGCAAACACATCTGTTTTCCTGAATTGGACTTTGCCCAAATCCAGGCGCTAGCTCCAAACACCGGAATGTTTTCCAAGCTGCGGACATGGACCGTCTCCCTCACTCCCGAGCACTAGCTCAGTAAAGCCCCCGCTAATACATTAAACGTTTCTTACAGAAGGAGCCACGGAGCTGCATGGCGAGTCGTATATAAGATCTCCGGCTCTGAAATCGGATTTGGGGGTA
>NW_010972504.1:1502305-1513380 GCF_000737465.1 Haliaeetus leucocephalus | reverse complement strand
GGGGGGGGGGGGGGGGGGGGCGGTGTCTGCGGAGAGCTTGGACTGCCTGGAGGGCTCTGACCACTACGGGAGAGAGCAGCTGGATTTAACTAATGTCCCTCTCTTCTCTTGTAGAACTGACATCTGCTGCTGAAAAAAAAAAATGGAAACCATGCATGAGCTGATCCCCTTTGCCAAAGAAATGCTCAGCCAGAAGCCCAACAGGAAGATGGTCAAGCTGTACATGCTGGGCAGCGTGCTGGCTTTCTTTGGTGTGGTTATTGGTCTGGTGGAGGCAGTGTGCAGTCCTTTCACCTCCGAAGGGAGGCTAGAGGAGGAGGAGGAGCAGAAACCTGCCCCGACGCGAGAGCAAACGCGTCCCCAGAAACAAGAGGATTTGATCTTGGAAAAGAGCAAGAAGCCGGCGGGGATGCAGAGGGCCCTGGTGACCAGGCAGCACGCCTCCTAAGAGCCCTGCGCCGGAGAGGTGCCTGCCGAGGAACCGAGCACAAGAGACTCTGCTGTCCTGTTGTACCTGGTGGTGGTTCCAGCAAGAAGAGAGAAGGGTTGGCTGAAGGAGGAGACCGCAAGTGCAAGACTTGAAAGAAGTGAATGGTTATATTTGCTGCTGTGCAGCAGTGGGGAAAAAATACCTTTTGTTGGTATAAAAATGTGCAAGATGCACAGCATGGTTTCTTATTTTTATTACAGATGCATTTTACAACATTTTGCAAAATCAATAAATATTTTATATGGTACCAACGCTCTCTTAGCTGCTTTTATTTTCAAAGCCTTCTCTTACCGATTTGCAAATAGGTTTCACTCACACCTCTGGCTCCTCTCGGGGGTAGCTGGGGGACCCAGGGAACAGTTGAGGGTGGTAGCTGCACCCTCCCAATAAAGCCCCCCTGAGTGAAGCTGCTCTGGGACTGAGGGGGGTGGCTTTTCCATACCTCTAGCAGCTGCTCCCTTCCAAAATGGGCCCACTGAGGCAGGGGGAGGAGGGGGCATTTGTCTCACATGGATGACAGACATATGCCCTGAGTTGGAGGTAGGGTTGTACTTTATGGAGTTATCTGGGTTTAGTGGCACAGATTCAGGTCTCTGCCATGGCCATGTGTGCCCAGAACTGTTTTAAAACAAAAAACAACTGTCCATCCCCTAGCAATGCTCTTAACAGGCTACAGCTGCTGCCCAGCTAAAAAACTTAAAAATCTTCTACCTTTCCTGGGATCCTTCCCAACCCACCACAGACACCTAACTGTGCAGAATAATATTAGCTTCCAGTATTATAGGGGTGTCACAGATGGAAAAACTGAAGCATAGAGAAACCTGATGGCACAGTCAGCCTGGAGGGTGTGGAACCAGGGATCCAAGCTTCAGGGCTGTACCCAGGGCACTGCCAGACTCATTGGAGGACTTTCACCTATTTAAAAATCTCCCCTGGGCTTAGTAAGAATCTGCTGCATTCAGGACTATGTCATGGTAGTCAAATAAACCCTCCAGACAGCCACAGCTGAAGGATCCTGACCACACTACAGAAGGGAGGGAAGGGAAATAGTCCCTGCCAGTCATGACTGGGGCAGAAAATCCCTCTTTACCTGCTCAGTGGCAAAGACATGGCCAGCAGGGCAGAGGTAGGAGCAGGCTACACATCTTGCACAGAAACTGGGAGATGTACCAGCGGTATGCCACTACCTCACTAAAAGCAAAACGATACAAACAGCAGGAGATTACGGAAAATGAAAAAGCGCTGCCTGACACCAGTGCAGAATGCATAGCTCCTCTCAGAGCTGCACAAGTTAAGATCAGAATCCGAAAATATAAGAACGCAGCTAAAGTTCACCCTTCCTTACATTTTCAGAATACATAACCAACAATTCATTTGGTTGACAATTATTTCTGTTAAAAAAAACCCACAGCAGCACATTGTGGAGGAGGAATCCTACCAAGACTGCACAAAAACTCTGTTCAAGCTTTGAATCAAGTGTAAAGTCCCTTTTCCTCATGGGGAAAAGAACAGAGTTCAATTAAAAATGGCCTTTGAGAAATCATTTAGTCCATAACCAAGCCTTTGGTCTCTGGCAAGGTTGAACAATCCAACGCCTCATTGATACCAATGGAAATTTCACGGGCAAGCATGAAGGAAGAATTCAGGCCTGAAGAAAGCCATCAGCTGACGAGTGTCTGTCATCCCCCCCCCATTCCAGCTTTAAGCAGGTTATACGTTTGCAGCACGGCCTCAGGGACAGGGAAGGCTGACCTGGAATTCCCTGTGACACGCTTGGTGCATGGATAAACCAGGGACCTGAATGTCTGCGGCTGTATCAGGCATGGAAATACTGCCAGGTCTGAACTCCCGCACATTACTGTCAATCAGAAGTGTTGCTGCTGCGGCAAGCAGAGCTAAACAGTTGACAAATGGATTAAACCAAGATGAGAATCACGTCTTTGTCCAAGGCAGCTGCAAACTCTGTTAATCACACATCGATTCCCAAGATTAGCGCTTCTCCACAAGTCATAGGTGTCTCATCCTGCTCTATGGGAAAGGGAAAATTTGAAAAGTGAGGAGACAGAGCTGGTCTCAAGCAGCCCAGCTTGTGAATCCAGAGGCGACCGGGGAGCTCCAGGCGAGCGCATCCAGGCTGACCTCCACCACTGCTGGGTTTGGACCTCAGGTTTGTCTTCACACCACGTACGGGGTCTCCTCGCAGCGTGCCAGCACCCTGCTGCCCACACCTCCGCTCCGCAGTTATCCAGTCGCAGGGTTTATGAGCTTAAAGCAAAGAGGAACAATCAAAATAGCTCCTCCTAAGACAGCTAACGAGATTAGACAGCTAAACCATGTACTGCACCGGCAGTTCTGGAGCCAACTTGGTAAAACCGTGTCCTGCAGAAGACAATCTCCTGCCTCCTGACGCACTGCAAGCTCAGAGGTCGTTACCTCCCACGTATTACCCCGAAAGGTCAGCCTGAGAGGTCAAGCCTACGCATTACCTTTTCCACAGCAGATTGCATTGATATTAGACAAGACCAGCTCTCTGCAGGAATGGTGAATTAGACACATATTAATGGCTGATTTTACCACAATGACCACATAAAGTCTTCTTTAAACCACACAATGATAAATTCAGAGTGCATGGAGGCTTAGTAATCCATTTAACATCACTTTAACTATGACAAATGGCAGACTTGCCAGATGCAGTAGATTAAAAGGCTTCAGCAAACTTCCCTGTCTTTAAACCATGGCACAACTCTTCAAACCAGCCTGTTTCACAGCCCCATCTCCTGAGCCCCCTCACATCTGTATTTCAACACCAGACAAACTGCAGAAAGCCCTGGCCAACACAACTGCCACAGATACAATCCCATGCAACCAGCATCCGCGCAACTGGCAACGGAGCACAGCGGAGTCATTCCAAAAGCCTGCTTGTGAATTGCAAAGAGAAATTTTAAGTACTGGGCTGTACCAGAGAGCAACCAAATGGAATAAGATGCACAGTCAGTACTAGTAAGGATACCTCAGACAAGCTACAGCACAGAAGCATATGGAGCGTTTACGACTGAGTTAAACCAAAGTCCCTAGAGATAAGCTCTAGAGGAGGGCCACACATTGCCCAAAGCGTGAATTAGATTGCTGAGCATCACATGGAGTTGATTTCTGTTATTGTCTTCCTTTTAAGACTTGTCTGAACCCAGTTTACTTTAACCTGTAAATGTGAAGTTTTCCTGGTGCATTAAATTCTCAGGAAAATTACAGCTGGCATGAGATCTGGTATTTGTCTGTACCCATCCTGCAACACCTCCTCAAAGATCTTATTTCAGCTTGGCACCATTGTCCAGGCTTTCATCATACGGAGTTGAAAGCCACCTAAAACCCAGCAGCCCTCCCTCACAGGCCAATTGCTTCAAGGGCATGAGCCGAATGTCATTAGTGAGTCCTCACTCACTATTTGCAGTTTGGACTCTGGATGTTTCAAGAGCTGCCAGGCTAAATTTAGGGGCCCAGATAAGCATATCAGCCTCTGCCATCCAACACCAAGGGCATTGGAAACACAGATAGCGGCCAAGACTCAAACCAGCCACAGTACCAACAATCAAATATCAAGGCAGCAATTCCCAATTTGGTCACACAGGGAAAAAAATTAATTTAGCACTTAGAAATGACTTAAACATCACACTATATTCTCTAAACTGGCAGTGAGTATAAATATTACGTCAAACCAAACCCGGACCTACAATCATCTTGAGTCTCCCTTGGGACCGAGCATGCATTTTCAGGAGCAGTGCGGCTGCGACAGCGATGGCGTTTGCAGGACGTCGGTACTGCCCACGTGCCACGTCCAGGAGCCACGGTGAGGCGGCGCACAGCCGTGCCAAAACACACACAGGTCACGGCCCAATAGCATCCTGTTGATGTGCACATCAGCCTAATGCGAGTATAACTGAGGGCAGCCCTTTATAATGGTGATATCCCTATCTGTAAAGAAAGGAATTAGATCTGTGTTCGTGGTAAAGTATGCTGGGAGAGTTGGGTATGAGAAATAATGGTTTAATGTCTACGTGATAAAGAAAGCAAGAGGAAAAAAAAAAAGGAAAATCCTGTGCATTTAACAAAGATTTGATAAAAAGCCAACTATCACTCAAAAGACAAAAAAAGAAGTGGTATCCCAATTCCTGCCAAGTGCTTTTGAGTCCCTGAGCTGCATGCACAAACCTGCCCAAGCCCCAGCCCTGCTCCTGGAATGCGTTCCCACCAGGCAGTGCCGGGCTGCGGGCACGGCGGGGGCTCTCCAGCAGCTCCCCTCTGCTGCTCTGCCTGTTTGTTGTCAGAACAAGTTTCCTTCACATATTCGTTTCCTCCAAGAGAGCTCCAGGCAGCACTAAATGAAGAACCTCCCTGCACAGAGCAGTTAGCACAACGCCGAGCATCACCCCTTGAAAAACACGGCTTCAGATGAGCGATGCAGAAGCAACCTGCAGTGGGAGCATACATCCAGGATCATTTGGATGAAGCCGTTTCAGAAGTAACAGGTTGCTCCTCCTTGCCCCCCCAGGTCTCCCTGTCACCGGGCCGGGGCCAGGCACACCATCGGGCTCCCCTCTGCCGAGGTGCCAAGGTTTGGCAGCAGCGGGGCCAGGACCAGCCGAGATCAGAAAACACTTCTCCGAAGTTGCCTCTTCCTGCCCTCCTCTCCCTTCCCTCGCTTCCCACCCCCAGGAAAATGTTAGCAACAAGTTCTTGAGTTGCATACAGCAAAACAAACCCAGAAAAAGCTGCGAGCGGGAGTGAGGAGCAGCAGTGCCCTGGGAGGGCGATGGGCAGGCAGCGAAGCACGGCCAGATCCAGTGGCTCCTGCTGCCACCACAGCCCACAGCCCTCCCAGGGTCCACACCAGCACACCCCCCCCTTCATTTCCACACAGGACACCCTAAATGGCACATACACAAATTTTCTTATATAAAAAAATTAAGTTTGGTCCAAAATATTCAGTGTTTCAGTCCTTTATTAGCAGCTACTTTGTTTCACGCAAAAATCCCAAACAAACTCACAATTCTTATTAAACAACACACCAGCAAAGCAGGCGCAGTGTTTGGCTCCGTAGCCACCGGGTTGCCTCCGGCCCCGCATGTCCCTGTGCAAAGAGCACGCTACCTTCCTGACACGCTTGCAGACGGTGCACAAAGGTTGACAGTTATTGCTTTACTGCAGTATCCTAACACTAGTAATAAACAACAATAGCTGAAAAGAGCCTTTCTCCCTGCCGGCAACACAGACAAAAATCACAGCTGAGGTAAGGTTAATTAGTTCATTTTTTTTTCAAGCCAAGGAATGAAATGGTTGCCCCATAATCATGACCCAAGTTCGAAGCAAAGGAAGGCAGGAAAAGGCAGAGTGACCGTACTGGTGTTATCTGACCAAGGGTGGGTTAAGTGCTTCTTATCAGAGGTTAAGTTGAGACTGCAGTAGAAAGGCAGAAAATAAAAAAATAATCTATAAAGCAGAAGCAATGCCAGAGAGTTCCACTGCCCTACCGGGTATGCCACTAAATTAAATCATCTTTATTTTAAAGCTGCAATAGAGGAAAAAAAAACCCAGACAACTTTATTTAAATAATTCTTTCTGGCTGGTTATAGTAGAGAGGCCTGAGAGGGACAACCCCAGCATTGTGCCCAGGTAAATCAGAGCATGGCGCAACCCCCGCACTGCAGATGAGGCTCTTGTCCCAGCAAACAGGGCTTTCCCCCCCCGAAAACGCAGATGCTCTAGCAGGGCAGCTCCAGGAGCACATGAAGCTCCCACAGCTTGTCCCCATCCCATGTACCGCAGCAGGTACTGGTACTCTGCGATAAAGATCCCAGCATCAGACCAAGGCTGGAACATAGTTTATACTTAGTGCATGAGATTGATGGCATTGAATTTGCTGCTGCCCAGACCTAGAGAGCCAGCAGATTTTATGTGGTTTTTTTTTTTCCTCAGACTATGTTCACTTAAAAACAAGAACAAAGCTCTTGCAAAACTCAAAGCAGGAACCATGGCAGCAAGGACCCTTATTTCTCGGCAGAAAACAACATTCAGTATTTCATTGCAAACCTCCCTGTGCCTGAACGGCCCCTTGGCTTGGAGCTGGAGCGGTTGCACCCCTGGTGACAGGTCCAGCTCAGCCCCTACTCCCTCATCTGCTGGCAGGATTAGATAGAGATGAAAAAATAAACCCTGCCTCAGCAAAGCATTTTCGGAGCTGTTTGGGGGTGATGCGCATCGCTGGGCGCCTGCTGCCCACCATCGCGGCGGCAGTCTGGTGTTTCGGGGCGCAGAGCAGCGATGCCCCAGGGAGCACGGGACCCTTGTTGCAGGTCCTGCTGCGTGTCCCCCCGCAGCACCCCGGCCCCCAGTCCCTTCCCCGGTGCCCGACCCGCCGCGAGCGATCCGACCCGGCTTGCATCTCCGCACGCACCCCCGTAGCGTGCCAGCAGGAATAAAAGACGATGTTTAACCACCTGCACTAGGCTGCCTCTGATGTTCTCAGAGTGAAACTTGATGCTGCTCAGCAAAGACACACCTCTTCCAGGGTGTTGTGCAAAATTCTGCATTTTTAACGTAGGACAGGAAATATGACAAGAGCCAGGCAGAACCCAAACAGCCAGCACTGCCGGTTAGGCCGAGGTTTGCCAGCTCCGGCGGGGAGCAAATCAAAGGGTTTGCTTCGCTTATCTACCCACCCGTGATTTTCCAGTGCTTTGGGAGTCGCAATTCCTTCGCTAACAGGTTTTAAAGGACCGGCTTTGCTGCTTCCCTCTGGAGCAGCTCCGCAGAGGGGTTTTTTTTTTTTTCCTCCCTTCTCTCTCATGCTTTATTTCCCGACTCCACAGTGGGATGGGTCGGTTGCAAAAGATTCTCCTTCCCTTTTTGGGATTGGTTTTGGCCTTCTGGTTTTATTCTGCGAGGGAGAATTTCAAACCGGGTAAGTATTAAAAGTGAATCTGTCTTTAAGGAAAAATATTAAAAGCCACATTTGAGTGTTTTGCATAGAAACTGTACAGAGCTTGGACCAAACCCCCTCTGAGCCTTTGTGTGGTGGCTGATACTGGAAAGCTGTTTTAACAAAGATTTGAAATCAAACTGAGCAAGTAATACGCAGAAATACTTCCTGAAGGAGCAGGTGAGGCAGGGGGTCTGAGATGGAGAGGGCTCTGAACACTCCGTTTTCCAGTGTGTCGCAAAGAATTTATAAACATGACTTTTAAATGTTGGATTTTGAGTTTTGAAGCATGCACTTAGTGGATGATTTTTATTACAAAATAGTCGGGGTGTTTCTAAGTTGCGTCCTGACTTGTGGAAAAAAAAACTGCTGAAAGAGTCGAGCGCTGTCCCCGTGTCACTGCATTCATGAGGAGCTGCAGCTGCTCCTCAGCGCAGCTTTTCCCAGCTGGGAGAAGAGACATCCTGGTGCCGGATGCTTTGCACTTGCAGCCTCACTTCGCTTCCAGTTAACTACTTTGAAGGGCGTTAGGGGATTTGTTTTGTTTTGTTTTTAAATAGCATTTGGATAAATTACATCCCTGTGCCTTGGTCCCCAGAGATGCTGAAAGGGAAGCGGGTGATTGTCACCGGAGCAAGCACTGGAATTGGCGAGCAGATGGCGTATCACCTGGCGCGGATGGGATCCCACATTTTGATCACAGCACGGACAGAGGCCAAGCTGCAGAAAGTAAATGGCAAGCTGAGCACTCACACATGCATGTTCATGGCAGTGCACACACAAATATATGAAGGCCAATCTCACATCACAGGTACATGCATGAATACATGCACGTGTGATTGGCACGGCACGAATACCAGATAGGCACAGTTACATTCGCGGGTATGCGTACTTGTGCTGTCTGGGGCTCCTGCATGCACAGGAATCCCTCTCCTGCAGATACATGCACTCTGCATAGCACATATTACGGTACTTGAACTTGCTTACGTATGAACACGTATCCCCATGCTCACAGGCTCCCTCAGCACACACACACCCTCATTCCACTGCAGTGATATACAGGCTCCTGCTCACCCTACATGCATGCAATTCCAGCACAGACTGCACCGATAAAGAGCCAGACTGCCTTGGGTAATGCATTCGCCAAAGGAACAATTTCTCAGGCTCCCTTTGAAGCTTAAAAGGCTCCAAACATACTTCTGAAGCCGCCGTTTTAAGGCGGGGACACATCACAGGCAGCACAGACACCCTCTTCTGCACTGCAGGAGGTTTCCCAGGGCAAGGAAAGGGCTTTCTGACACGGAAAGGGGTTTCTGACACGCTGTGTTGGTGTGGCAGGTGGTGGAGCGGTGCCTGGAGCTGGGGGCAGCCTCGGCACGGTACGTCAGCGGCACCATGGAGGACATGGCCTTCGCCGAGCACGTGGTGAAGGAGGCAGAGACCTCGCTGGGTACGTTTACAGCCTGCTCCCTGCAAATGACAGCGGAACGCTGCATCTCGCTTGGCCGTGCTGCTCTTTGCCATGTGCCTGCTTAAAAAAAAAAAAGTGGGAGAGATTTTTCCCTAATTCTGCCCTTTGTGGTCCCACTTCCCCACCCGGCTTCATCACTCCAGCTTAGGCTGAACTGCGCTCTTGATTTCAGCTCTGTGCCCTCATGACATCCTGTTCCAGTATTATAATCCTGGATTTCATCACCCCCAGCTACTGTGGTCCGAAACCGTCCATCAGGCCCACAGCAGCCTTGCTATTGCGGTCATGGGTCACAGCTGCAGAAATGCAATATTTCAGCTCTGCATGGAGCGCTTCCTCTCCCACCCTGGGCCCACAGAAAACTCAAGGGCGATCTCCCTTGTGCCATGGTGTTTGTGTTTTGAACAAGGGGGGGAAAAAAATCACAATAAAATTTTTACTGTCAGCCACAATCTGGACTATATCCCTACTCCAGAGATGACAGGCCGCAGCTCCGACCCTAAAACCTGTTTTCTTCTGATTACATTTATTCTTCTCGCAGGAAAGGCTCTGTTTTGCTGGTTGTAGCCCTCTCCCACCCAGCACTAATGCCTGCTCCTCTGCTTGCAGGAGGCCTAGACATGCTGATTCTTAATCATGTCGGCACGTCGTACTTTGGTTATTTCAACGGGGATGTTGGGCATGTACGAAAGCTCCTGGAGATCAACTTCCTCAGCTATGTGGCAATGACCACATCTGCCCTGCCCATGCTGAAGGAGAGCGAAGGCAGCATCGTAGTGGTTTCATCCATGGCAGGTGAGTGGGGAGCGAGGTAGGTGACATGCGATTCAGTCAAAAGACACTGTGGGCTGATTTTCAGAAGTAAGTACCATGCAGAGACACCAGGCATCCTAAAGGAGCCACAACTGCTTACCACACTATAAAAAAAAAAAAAAATCCAGATCTTTTTGTATTTTCTCGATGGAATTTGTTCTCTGATGCAATCCAATCACCACAGCTTGCTTTTTGACCAGCCCTGTAACTACACCCCACACCCTGGTGTCAGGCTCATTAAAGCAGCAGAGCTCATATACCCCCAGTTTTACGGGGAAAAGCGGAAATGCAGTAATTTCTCACTGCATGGGTTCTCTGGCTGTCATCTTTGTTTGGTAGGTCAAGTTCATGCTAATATTTGTAGAGTGAGTTATCGACCGACTCTCTTCACAAAAACACGACTCTGTTCTAATAAATTTCTGTTAAGTCAGGAACCTAAATTACTAACAGATGTCCCCACTCACAGCTGGTATGTTAGTTAGTCTTCTGGTGATCAGCTCAGCTCTGTGTCCAGAGACAAGAGTTTAAACTTTGCTCCATCTCTCCCCCCCGAAGGTCTCATAGTCACTGCTGGTTGCTCATACCCTGAGCAAAGACATGAGACATGGTGTTGGCCTTAAGACCTTGAAAGAGCTGGAAGCTGACGGGAATAGTTGTAATGCTGCTGTTCAGGTGCCAGGATGACATTTCACTAACAGTGATGTCCCCTTGGGTAAAATTCTTTTTCTGATGAAGTGCAAAACAGGGGTTTAGGCGGAGCAGCTTTCTGCGCTGTAACAGAACTTCACTCTGTGTCCAGGTAAAGTCGGGTTTCCCTTTACGGTCCCCTACTCTGCGACTAAGTTTGCCTTGGACGGATTTTTCAGCTCCCTGAGGCAGGAATTCAGCATTCAGAGCGTGAACGTTTCCATCACGCTCTGCATCCTTGGCTTCATCGATACCGGTAAGATCAGTGCTGTCCGATCCAGCTGATCAGGAGCTGAGCGTCACCTTCTCAGCTGCTTCTCCGGCCCTTCGCCTCTCTCTGCCACCGACTCTCCGCTGTCACCTCTGCTTTTCCTCCCGCCCTGCTGTCGCGCGGGTGCATGCCAAACACCCTCTGCTCTCTCCTCCACCAAAAAGCGGTCCCAAAACTAACTTCTCTCCCCGTGCTATGCAAAACCAGCCCCCGCCGGTTAGGCGCAGCCTAACGTTCCATGGGTCCAAATGGAAGTGCCGGCCACCTGCCTCCCACTAATCCCATCTAGGGGTGGGAAGCTGGTGAGGGGCCTGGAGCGCAGGTCTTGTGGGCGGCTGAGGGAGCTCGGCGGTTTAGTCTGGAGAAGAGG
>NW_010972504.1:1501564-1501778 GCF_000737465.1 Haliaeetus leucocephalus | reverse complement strand
CCGCCGAGGTGCTGCTGGTGCCGCCGGCGCCGCGGGAGGAGTGCGCGCTGGAGATCCTGCGGGCCGGGGCGCTCCGCCGCCGGGAGCTCTACTACCGCTACGGCTCCACCCGCCTGCCGCTGCTCCTGCGGGACTGGGCCGCCGAGCTGCTGGACTACCTGGTCAGGAGCCGCTACCGCCTGGACGGCCTCAAGAGGAACTAGCGAGCCGCCCC
>NW_010972504.1:1478253-1501554 GCF_000737465.1 Haliaeetus leucocephalus | reverse complement strand
GGGCGGCCGGCCGGGTTCGCCGGTGCAACCCCCTCCTCTGCCGGCGGGGACCGGCCTCGCAGGGCGCCGGGGGGTGCCGGGCGGCGATCTCTGCTTGCGCTTCGCCCAGTTGGCGGGTTGGGGTCTGGGTGGATGGCATCGCCTCTGGCCGGGGGGGCCGGCAGCGAGGTGCGGGGCGGGGGCAGGAGGGGACGCCCCTGCAGCTGCGGCATCCCGCCCGGTTAGAGGCACCCCCTTCCCCCGCCGCGGGGGGATCGGCACACACTGATTATTGAATAAAGTCTACTAACCTAACAGCCTTGCGTGTTCTCTGGGGGGGGGGTCCCCTCTTTGTCCACCACTAAACGCTGCTGCCGGCGGGCACCGCTCCTCCGACTCGCCTTTCGCAGGAAGGTTGAATCCCTGCAGTAATCCTTCAGTATTTCATTTCAGGCATAACTGTCTTTTAGCCTTTTTTTTTGGTTGTTGCGAGTCTAACGGCCAAATTAAATGCAAGTTTTTACCCCAAGCAAAACGCCCCAAACTTGGTAGACTGTTTCTCGCACAAACATTATAACTGGGAAATGCCTTCTAGATGCAGAGAGCTGCTGCATCGCCACCCTGAGCCGAGATCTCAGGCACCAGGAGCGACGCATGGTGAATGCAAAGCCTAAGCCCGCAGCGAGCTCAGCACCGCTTCCCTGACCCTGGCAGCGGTGCCCAAGTCAACACATTTACATCTACCCTGGTTCTGGCCATTTGAGCACCAACCGTTACCTGTCCCGAGACAAAGCAATGCAAAACCTCCCCAAATTCTTCTCACTGAAACACCCCCCAGGAGCGGTTTGCTCCTCACTTTCAAAGGGAAATCAGAAAGCAGCATTTCTGTTCTCCTTATCCCAAGATCGCCTACACAAACCAGTGCACGCAGAGCGGGTTTTGCCCTTTAAACTTTCTCTTTCAGAATATTATTTGTAAATCCGTTCGCCATATGCCCACGCAGATGCTGAGCAGTGTGACACACAACACTTGTGAAAGCTGAAGATCTTTATTATTCACCTGCTTGGCTCTTTTACTGCCTTTTGCAATCAGTCGATTCCTCAAGAAAAGAGTGCAATTTTTTTAGGTGTAAGAGCCACCCAACACTGTCAGTATTACACCAATGGTGGTATCACGTAGGATAAGCCAGAAGCACCGATAAGAGTCTAAAACTACAAACTTTGCCAGCCCTGCTCTCTCTAGATATACCTATGAACCTGGATCACAGTCATCATTGCCGATTAATAAATCCTTGTGGCAGCCAGCAAGGAAGGGAAGCGTTGCCTCAGTTTTAGACGTGGACTGGAGAGAGAGAGAAGGATACCCGTCCCATGGAGGTCTGCACTGCGGGGACACGGGTGTCCCAGCCCCAAAGGCAGCCACCGAACAACACACCCACGGCTCTATGAAGCCAGAAGCTTTTCCGTGCCTTTCCTTCAATGCTTTCCAAAAACACACCTGAAACTCGTGGCAGGACAAGGGTGCAAAGGGACAGCCTAAAGTCCAAAGCGACACTTTCCATTAGGTTAATGTTTGCTAAATTACAGGAAGCAAAAAGAAAAGGTCCAACAGACACCAGCAGACTTACGCAAGACAAGAATCAGTTCAAAACTGCTATTGCTCCCAGCCCTGTTTGCAACCTACTGGCACATCCACCTTCCCACAGTCAGAGCCACGGGGTTTCTCTCTCTCCTGCCTGTACTTTTGCAGAGGGATGGGTCTGCTCCTGAAGATTTTCATCCCCTTGCTGGGACTGGCACTGGCCTTTTATTTTTATTCAGCACCTGAGAATTTCAATGAAGGTAAGTAATTGGAAAAAACACGCTTTAAACCCACAATCAGGAAGGCTGCTGCCAGAGCGGCAGTATGTGCCCACGCAGAAGAACACGGGCCAGTTGAAGGGCTTTTCAAAGCACAGCTGGAAAAGCCAAAGCGTGGGAAGGGCTGAGGGCTCGGAGGAGAGCAGAGGCAGCCCCCGGTGTGAGGGGTCAGAGCACTCTGCGCCGCACAGGAAAGCTCATGGGATTATCCTGGGTCTGCTGGGATGCACGGTAAGTGTCCGATCTCAGTAAATTATTTATTTAGGAAACATGCAGTCTTCCACTTTAAACATTTAATCCTTTCATTAGTCAACTCTCATTGCTTCCAAAAGCCACTCCCAGTCCAGGCTGGAGGCAGAGCTCAAGCCTCGCACGTGCTCCCCACCGAACCGGGACTAACGACCGGGGGCTGCAGCTCCCAGCACCCGAAGGCGAGGGGTGGCGGGGGCAGAGGAGCCCCAATGCCAGCACACACGGGGGGACGGTGTGGGCTGTGCCGGCTCTGAGCCCCATGCCCTTCTCTGCAGAGATGCTCCGGGGGAAGCGAGTGATCGTGACGGGAGCCAGCAGCGGCATCGGGGAGCAGATGGCATATCACCTGGCACGCATGGAGGCCCACCTCCTGCTCACGGCGCGGACGGAGGCCAAGCTGCAGAAAGTAAATGGCAAGCAAAGCACACCGGGTCAGCCAAACACATTTACAATCCTGAACCCCACAGGCGGGCAGTCTGCAGATACTCACCCCAGCCCGGGCACATGGGGCTGCCAGATACCCTACAGGTCCACCCCAGCATTTCCCCAGTACGAGCTTGTGCTAACACACATCCTCCACCACAACAAATTGTGTTTCCAGTGCTGGCAGCATGGCACTTCTGTCTCTGCAGTCTTCAGCTGTGAATTCTGATCTCCACCACCAAGGACAACACCAGTCTGCCCAAGTCCTGGTCTGATCAGCCCTTGCCCTTTCTCAAAGTCCGAGCTGGTTTTGCATTCTGCATACAACAGAATCAAAATTAAGCGGTCATATGCAATATTTATAAATACTAAATATTTGGCTCAGATGTGCTGTTGTTTGACTCTGCAGCCAGAAACGTTTCTCTGAGCAACATGTCTCCTCCCATGAAGGGAGAAGGGTTTCCAGCAGGACAGGGAGATGCGCTGCCCATCCACCCCAAGACAGCAACAGCCTTTGTGGAACGGGGGGGGGGGGGGGTCCATCGCCAACATTGCTCTCGCTGTCACTGCAGGTTGTGAAGCGGTGCCTCGAGCTGGGTGCCGCATCCGCCCACTACGTGAGTGGCTCCATGGAGGACACCACGTTCCCCGAGGTGGTGGTGAAGGAGGCTGAGAACACCTGGGGTAGGTGGTGGGGAGCTGCTCCTCCTCACTCCCCAACACACCCCGCGCTACATTTTGGGGCCATCCCAGCCACCAAGAAGCTGCTTTGTTTTGAGGTGCCTGTTGCCAATAGCAAACATGCTCTGCTTCCAGGAGGCCTCGATGTGCTCATCCTAAATCACATTGGTTACAGCTACTTCAACTACTTCAACGGGGACGTTGGGCACATACGAAAGCTCCTCGAGACCAACTTCCTCAGCTACGTGGCGATGACCGTGTCTGCCCTGCCCATGCTGAAGGAGAGCGAGGGCAGCATCGTCGTCGTTTCATCTGTAGCAGGTGAGCACAGAAGGGGCCAGGCTCTCCCTGCCCACGTCCCTTCCTCTGCCTGCAAGGGATCCCTGCTGCGGCTCTTCTTCAAAAGACAGAATAAGGACCATAAGGCAGAGAGCCATCCCGCTGGGAGTCAGGATCAGCGTATGGTTTATATCCTGGATGCACAATTCAAGTCCTCTGGGGGATTTATATTCTATGCCTTGTCCTGCTAGTCTCTTTGCACCCACTAATCACCTTCATGCATTGCAGTTGATGGTACACCACTGCAGGTTATTTTAGGTGCGTGGCCACATATTACATATGCATTTGCTATACATGGGTGTATATGCAGGAGTACAAGAACAGTATCACCCACAACTGAAGGCACTTCATGCCATCGTATGCCATATGTTACATTTTAAACATTCCTGCATTCGTTTATTTCTCTTAAGCATTCATGACAGCTTACCCCATCACCCTAGATCACAATACTGTAGCTACCTGAAGGGCAAGAGGAAGGGAGAGCCATGCAGGCTGATGTCTATCCGGTACCCAAACCCTGACATTGTCTCTCTGCTCCAGGTAAAACTGCCGCCCCATTTAGTGCTCCCTATTCAGCAACTAAGTTCGCCTTAGATGGATTTTTCAGCTCCTTGCGACAGGAATTCATCATAGACAAGGTCAACGTCTCCATCACACTCTGCATTCTGGGCTACATCAATACAGGTAAGCTCAGCGTCACTGGGTGCCCACGACTCAGCGCGCTTCCAGCCAGGGCCAAGCTGAGCCCACCACCCGCCCTCCGGCCCCCGGCTGCTCAGCATGCTGCTTCAGCACCGCTGCTGGTCCCTCAGCCTGCAGTGGCAGTGCAGCTGTGGAAACAGAACCCCAACTCTTTAAAAAGTGTGGCCCGAGACCTTTGACTCTGCTATCCTTGCAGTAAACCCAGGGGAGGTGGGGATTCCATCCTATGGTCACTCCAGAGGTGGAAAGGAATGGGAAGGACATCACTGTAATTGTTTGTTTGAACTATTCTAAGCCTCGTTAAGTAGGGATCCCCAGAGTTTGTCAGTTTGTTAGAGGAAGCTACAGACACCCTGACTGAGCCAGTGGTGCCTGTGGCAGCCCCTCCATCCGACACTGCTCCTTCCCTCCCTGGTGTCCCGTCCCTCCAGAGAACGCCATGCGAGCAGTCTCACACGCCATCCAGGACACACCAGCCCCGAAGGAGGAGTGCGCACTGGAGATCATCAGGAGCGGGGTGCTGCGCCGGCGGGAGCTGCACTACCCATCCCGGGAGGTGGGCAGCCTGCTCCTCCTCCGGGACATAGCCCCCGACTTCCTCGACTCCCTCATCAGGAGCAACTATAAGGTGGAAAACATCAGAAGAACATAGTCCCTGGGGCGGTGAGCGCACCAGCACGCTTTGGGCCAGGCACGAGGCATTTGGGTGTTAATCCGGCTACTCGGGTGCCCTTTTCCATGCCACCGGGGCAGCCCCATGCTGATGCACGCTGGCAGCCTGAGACAGGATGCACCAGAAGCCTGTAACACACAGCATGAAAATCTCCTTTTTAGCAATGAACTCTTGCAGCTGGCTTTTTCTGACCAAGAAGCACTTCAGAGAGGCTCCTGGCAGCAGGATCTGCTGCCAGTCTCCAGCTCCCCAGCAGGTTTTCTGCTCAACCTCCAGAAACTGTTCCCCCACTGAAAGCCACGAAGGCAGCGGTGCTGAGCACGGCAGGCAGCAAGCCATGCCATGGCCCAGAATGAGGATTTTGGCCAAGCAGCACAAACCACCCACAGCCACAAGAGGGTCTTTGAACCAGGAAATTTTTTTGTCATGTATCTCTTCTAGGCTGGTCTTTGTAAAAAATAAATCCTATGCTACTTTACGGGATCTCTGCTTTTACTTGTGTTCCTTCTCCACGTGCATAGGCACAGAGCCCTTATCAGCACCCAGATGGTTAAACCGAACTCCCTCCATGATTTGCATTAACGCAGCTTTCACTTCTCTAAAGACCTTAATGAATTTCTGCCATTCGTGACCTCTCCTCTGCTGCCCATACACACTTTTTTTCCTTTCCAATCTGCAAGAAGCCTTAAAATAATAGCATTACTGTACTTCCCTAAGTCTGGATTTCTCTACCCCAAAGCAGCTCAGGGAGACTCGGTCACAGAGTGCCACAGCCAGCTCCGTGAACCAGCACTCAACCTCCGTGTGTCCGAGACCGATAAAGGGAGATGGCCCAAAAGATAATTGCTAGTTCTGCTTAGAGAGAAGCTGGAGACTTTGGGGGCCCAAGATAACCTAAATCCCCCCCGCGAGCCAGGCTGCGAGCAGAGACAGGAACCGGGGCTCGGCTGCGGCTGCAACATTTCCTGTTTTACAGAGCGAGAAAAAGAGTAAGAGCAGCAAAATGAAGTGGTTGGCACAAAGATGGCAGTTGGAGCGTGTTCGCGCCCGATAAGCCCCCGCTCACCCCGCTCCTCCGCAGCGGTCGAGGGGTAGGACGGGACCCCTCGGGCCAGGTAAGTGCCCGCAGCGCTGGGGCCGGCGAGGGATGGAGGGGAGCGGAGGCTGCCATGCTAAAGGCAGCGGTGTGCACCTTTTTTCCTCTTTTTTCACCCGGTTTTCAGCCTACATGATTGACACTGGGAGGCTGTAACATGAACCAGCAAGAAGACTTTTTTTTTTTTTTTGGTTTCCCTTGAAGCGAGAAGTATAACAGCTTGGAAAGCAAAGAGAAAGGACATGTTTGTTAATTAGAGAGGGTAATTTGGGGTAACGGAAAGGAAATAGAGTATTAGCTTGTCAAGAAGGCCTCAACACTTTGCTCAGCTTGGGGTGAGTAATGGACTGTGTATTTGTTTAAGCTTTACCTTGCTTTAAAGCACATTTTTGGTTAACTGAGGCTGTTACAAGAGCTGCTCTTGGGATGCACTGTGACAGGCTGGGCAGCCCAGGTGCAGGTGAGAGAGGGGCTGAGCTATTCCTGACGGGAAGGGCTGGGACCTTGCAGGACATCCCAGGTCTGTACTGAATGTGCAATTGGGCCATTTCTAAAATTAAGCAAAATTAGCTAGAAAAGGCTTTTAAATTGTCCTGAAGAGTTCGGAGAAGTTTGGCTGTAGCTACTCACTTTGTCCCAAGCTACGGAGTTTGCACCCAGCTTCAAGGCAGCACATTGCGGGGTGTCGGCGTACACCCAACTTGCATTTCTCGGTGTGAAGCTGTTGGCCAGACCTTGCCTTGCCTCCTGGTCCAAGGAAAGCAGGTGTGCACCAAGAGGAAAGGCCCGGGGTGAGCACAGTGGGGTTGTTATGGTACGGACGTGAAAGCTGCAAGGGAATAACCGGCTCGGCCTTTTATACCCCCAGACTCCTCCAGCTGTGTGTCACAATAAGAAACACCTGAATAGTCAAATACTGTTGGGATCCTTCAGTAAATTTAAGCTAAAATTACAGACACTTCAGAAGCTATTCAAAGGAGAGACTATTGCAATAAAAATTAATAAAAGCGCACAAGCAAGTGCCATACTTCAGGGCTTTCGAAGCCCCCGTCCCACGCGGGCTCGGCACTGGGAGCAGTGTCCTGGCTGTGGGTTTGCAGGCACCTTCCCTGCCCAGAGCAAGAGCTGACCGCCTCAGAAGCACCGCTCTCCTTCCAAAGGAAGGATCTACAGTGAAAAGACAGCACTAGTAATGAGCTTTGAGTACACCACAGCTAGCACAAGGACAATAAAAGGAATTATTGAGCAGATTTTAATGCAGACTAAAAAGCACGGAAGTATTACATGTGTAAATGGGGCTTCCTTGTTCCCATTTTTTTTTCCATTTAGACTCAACAACTTCCTAATTGCTTGAGACAGAATGAGACCAATGAAGTTTTGGTGGTTTAACAGTGAATAACATTTAACTTGAACTTTCAGACACTAAAATTCTCCCCCCCGCCTCCTTCCTACAGTAACATGATTTAATAAAAATGAGAAAAGCCCCACACCAGACATGGCCACAGCAGCTCCCAGGCTGAGCCCCCCAGGGCTGGGCACCCTCCAAACAAGTTCGTGGGCTGTGCACGAGCCTTTTCACTGCCGATGGGGCGAGGGGACAGGAGGGGGACACAGCCTTCGCTCGAGGGCAGGAAGGAAGAAGAGCAGTTGTGGGTAGTCATTGCTCAGCTTTCTCTTGTAACCGCTGCAGAGGCAAAGGCCCAAATACACCCGATACGACCAAAGTCCAGTAAAAAACATTGCACCGGTGGCTTGCAACTGTGCGGAGAAGTCAGCAGAGAGGGAGGAGGTTTCATATCTACAGCCTGTGTGCGCATGTAGAGACGGTGCAATAGTGCCAAAATGGAGGAGCAACCCCTTCGGCGAGGCCACTGCCTTGTTTGGGCCACAAAGTCCCCAGAAATGGAGGCAGAATTTGTGCCTGAGGCAAACTGGTACCATTGAGAGCCTGTGAGCCCAGTTCTTGACCAGAGCTGAACAATGAATTAACCCCAAAGTGTAACAGTCGGTCACTACGCTTGTATTTGCCATGAAGGAACCAAGGCACAGCTTGGCTAACAGGCAGACCCGGGGCTGCAGCCAGCGAGGCTGTGCGGGGAGAAGCGAAGGTCAACAAGCAGAGGGCAAAGCGTTACACAGCATCCGAACCAGGAGCTGGGGAGGGAGGGAGCAACCAGGAGGTAAGAGAAAGCAGCACTCCGCAGCCGTGGGCTTCAGAGAGTGGGTGTGCTCAGACCTGCCAGACACTCCATTGAAAAAAAAAAAACCACCAAAAAAACCCCCCACACACCCCCAAAAAACCCCAACCAACCCCCTACAACACTGCAAGGTTTTTCGTGCTCCGGATCCCTCTGCGCACACAGAAAAGGCAGCCAACACTAAGAAACACAATGCAACTGCTTGGAGAGTAAGTCACACCACAGCACCACTATATTTGGCCCTATCAAAAAAGCAACTGGCAAAAGAAACACACACTCAAAAGATGTTTACTGCAGAAAGAGCAGCTATTGCTCTTCCTGTGTTTTCATTGTTTTCTTTAGGTTGGCTAAAGGGCTGTAACAGCACACACAAAAGAATCGGTTTGAATAAGAGGGATTTTATTTTATCAGGAAAGGAATTCTCCCAGAGGAAGCAGTGGAAGCATCATTACTTGGTAGTGAGGATAGCTTCATGAGGTTGCGTTAATTGTTTGAAATTCTGTTCCCGGCATCCCCCAGGTCAGCACCCACCCGATGGAGGAGCAAGAACAGCATGGTGCTCATGGACAACAGATTTCCCTAGGAACACCACTTCCATCCATTGCGCAAGGACTCCAGAATCAGCGTCCAATACCTCACATTCCTTTAATCCTAGAAATAATAAGTTTTCACTCAAATCGTGCCTTTTCCCTTGGTGTCATCAGGACAGAGGACCCCAGAGCGGACGGGGCTGCCGCAGACCGGCAGAGCTGTGCCCAAGATGATCAGCCAGCCCGAGAAGGCACGGCCGCGGCACGGGCGCGCGAGCGAGAGCTACGACGAGAAGTGCGAGCGGCGGCACGAGACGCGGGAGAACCTCCGGCACCGAAACAACGTGACGACCTGCCGCCACCTCGGGAGGGGAGCGGAGCAGCCGCAGCAGAGCCCCCGGCAAAGGCTGTTCCTGAGGAGGAGAAACTTGGCAAGCGATGCTGGAAGGACGCTGCCGGGACAGGATCCCGAAGCACGCGTCCCCCCGGAGCCCTCCTCACGGGTGGAGGCGAGCCCACTCGCCCTGCTCCAGGTAACGCCTGCCCCCGGAGCGCGGCTCAGTGCTCTGCCTGCTCCAGCTAGCACCCAATGAAGCATCCCCAGCCTGTCCACTGATCGGGACCCAAATCAAAGCACAGCCCAAAAGTGAGAACGCACGGACAAAAGCGTGCATTTCCTTACAAACTGCAGAGTCGGGCACGGGTAAATGCTGTCCCCTCCCTCCCGGCGTGCTCGTCTCCTGTTTTGCCAACCCTGAACCGGACAGAGATTTTCAGCCATTCCCCCAAGCACAACCCCACATCCTAGCTGCCAGATTACAGTTTTGCACTTACACAAATTATTTTTACCCTTGAAAACTGAGCTCTAGACACCTGGCTTCCCTCCATCACGTTTGCTGTTAGCAGGAAGGGTGCAGGAATTAGGAGGCTCCCTGGTACTCATTACTACCTACCCTGTGCTGCCCCACTAACAGTAACCCAGAGAGCTCACTGCCTTGAATAACATCCATAGAAAGATGCAATGCAACACACCCCAGTCTGAGTGCCCAGCAGATTTCCTTCTAAAACTTAACATCGCATGCAAAATGAACAATTCCACTGGTACGTTGTGAATTCATCCTAGGGGCTTCACAAACCTGCGTGAGCAGAGACAGTCAAACACGAGATGACTTACACAGGCACACCCTCCAGCTCCCTTTGCAGCACAAGAGCGTGCAATTACCTACCTCACCAGGTTTAATCACCTGCTAGACAGCAGGAATCTGGAACAAGCATTTACATGCACATGGCCCATGCAGGGTGCCTTCCCCTGTTTGCTTTTGCAGAGGTAACAAGGGGCAGGAGGCTTGGGGGGGGGGAGAGGGGGCAGGCAGTGGGGCAATGGGGTGAGCACTCCGCTTCCCCAGCCCTGGGGGGAAGCCAGGGCAGAACAGGTACCTCTGCTCCAAGGCAGCCAAATGGCAGCAGAGACCCAAGCCAGGACCCAGCTCCCTGCCACCAAAGTCCTCACCTTTTCAAAAAATATCTCAAGATGCTCTGGGGGGGGGAGTTCTTTGTCCTGTTCTTGTATCCCCCTCAAGAAGCCAGCAGGTTTTCTCCCACTTCCCCACTGACCTCTGGAGCTGCTGCAGCCAAAACAGCAAATCCTTGTGGATTTGCCATGGTTTCTTGGTGTCTCCTTGATGCTTTTCACCCACAGTCACCGCAGGTACAAAGCCTGACACGGCCACAGCCCCTTCCCCTCCATTCCTCACAGCCCATTTTGGGCTGCCCTCTCGTTCCAGCACCCGTGGAGCTGCCCCACGTTTCCCCCTGCACGCTCCCTGCTCGGCCTCAGCGTCCCCCTCGGCGTTTCGGCAGGAGCCATCCCCAGGCGAGGTGCCTCCGTGAACACCCAAGGGAGGCGAGGGATGCTCGGGATTTCCCTCCCACCTCTAATCTCCATCGAGTGGTTTGGGACACGAGCCAGTAGCTCCCCCCAGCCCGAGCTTCCCTGCCAGCAGCCCCACACCTGCACAAGGTTTTACCATCCCAGTCCGAGTTTCCTCTGCAGACTGGAGGTGTTAAAAATATTTTTCCTGTGGAGGGATAAACCAGCCCAGCCCACAGCTTAACAACTTCGCTGTAAGTGTCCCAGATCATCCGGGGGTCTGGGGGCCAACTTCAGTCTGCGGGATTACTTAACTTCTACTTCTCCGTCCATCAGAGTAGGACTCTTCTTTGCGTCTGGTCCCTATTGAGTTGTGTTACTGGATGCTGTTTAAACAACTGCGCTCCGTCCTAGAAGCAATGCCACCCTGCGAGCAGAGATGGACACCCAAAGAGAAGAACTTCACGGCCCCTCGGATGGGGGGATCATTCACAGCCTTTCGCTTTGCTTTCACAGGAACCCAGACCCTTACACATCCCAGTGCAGGAGTGAGAGACTCAAGCCAGCAGACAGAGTAAGCCGGTCCTCCCCTCCCTCCCCGGGTTCTGAATTCAGATACCTGCAGGGCAGCAGCCTCTGATGTCCAAGCCCAAACGCAACCCCCACATCACCCTCACCTCAGTAACACACTTTCTTTTTTATTTTAGTTGTGGAATAGCAGTTTTAAATAAGGTAAGCAAAACGCAGATAATAACTAGCCTTGAACTCCTGCAAACACAATCAGTTTCTAAAATTTCTGACCAGGACACTGACTGGTGCTAAATTTCTATAGTTTCAAAAATGATGACACTGCTGCTATAGGGGAGAAAGGCACTTCTGTCCCGTGGATATCTACTGTTCTCATTCAGTAACTGCCCTGATTTGATACACTACGTGGCAAAGATACCATAACTCCAATGATGTAAGTTGCTGCAGAAAATATTTTCGCTTCCCTGGAAAAACCAAACAAACGAACCCCAGCAGGCACTCATCCTCCACCCAGACATAGGCTGTTAACTTCAGTTTTATTTCAAAATATTTGGATTTTGTAGCCAGTTCATAAAATGTTTATAAACTGAAACAATCCTATTGTTTTTAAACATTTGCCTTTTCCCTTTCAGGAAATAGTGCAGTTGTCCAACTACCTCAAGGTAGGTACCAGATGTTAAGTACCCACTGGGAAAGTAGGTCTTCAGCAAGTACAACAATACTTTTTAAATTATTATTATTATTATTATTAAATGAAGGGGCGTTACATGCCCAATTTTAATGTGGCCAAAAAAGCCTACAGATAAGCCACTGAACTCAAAGACCTGCCTGACCCCCCCCGCGAGGCAGAAGCCCTGACCCCGCACTGGAGGGGGGACCCCGGCTGTCGTCCCCGCCAGCTCCGGGGGTCCCCTCTGACCAGCTCTCCCCTTCCTCGCAGGAGGCCCTGCACCGCGAGCTGCTGCTCAAGCAGAAGATGGTGATTTTGCAGGAGCTTTTCTCCACGCTGCTGCAAGCGTCAGAAAAATCCTGGCAGGTACCAGAGAGCTCGGGAGGTGATTCTTGCTGGGGCTGGGGGGGGGTTTTGCCTCGGTGGGACGGGGCTTGTGTGCACAAGCAAGAGCCACCCATGGGTCTCCCTTTCGTTCTCGGAGCCAAGCTCTAGCTCTGCCTGGCTTCGGTGCTGATGTTACAGGTTTAAAATGCAATGCTGTTCACCCAGCAGACAAGGCACTGTGCAGAACCGTTCGCCTGCAAGTAGCTGCTTGCCCTGCCTCTTTCCTTGCTGTCACCTTTCTTTTTAGGGAGGGCTGAACACAAACGCAGAAGTTAGGGAGTCACTTCGCTTGAAGTTTTTCCCTTTTGTGCCCCAAAGGATTGTTACAAAACGTACTTTGCTTTCAGATCAACTGGAAGCTTAAAACCGTTTTCTTCTGTAAGCTTTTAGGTTTTGTTTTTTATTTTTTTTATACTTGCCTTTCCCACTTTTCCTTAAATAAAAGTCAAACAGAAGTGTATAAGTGGGGAAAAGAATTGGAATAAACCCATATAACCACCTTGCACCAAGTTTTCTTCCCTAGTCAAAACAAGTTTCAAATATTTTGAACCTTTTTTTTTTTTTTTGACCAAAATAAAAATTTTAGATGCACCCAACTGGTGCACCCAAGCGCTGGCAAACACCGTGTTGGATGGAGGCAAGACAGGCTGTTTCTTGACCTGAGAACACAACAGCTAAAAACCCCCACCCAGCCCACGCAGCCCTCCTGCCGAGCTCCCGGCCGCCCAGTCTGCTCGTTGCTGGGATCTGCGGGGACATCCTCCAAACACACCATTGCCCCAGTTCCTTTTGGGGACGTATTCTGGGCCCCAAACGCAGGTCGCAGGACCCAATACCATGATGCTCTGGCACACCTGCTTAGCCTTAGGTGCACAGCTGAATTGTGGCCCTGCATCAAACTATTTCCCCACAGCTCAAACAAAATCCTCTGGGCAGCACCAAACCAGGACCCATTCAGTTTTGCTATCAGGAGGTAAAATTAAGGTGATGCATTTTATGCAGCATATGAAGTGTTTTATATAGGGTCATTAAATCAAATATTAATTTACAGTTCATTGTGCCATTAAAAAAAGTGGTTTAAAAGTTCTGTTGGGACAGAAAAGCGAGTGAGTGGGTGAGATGGTATAAAAAACCCTTGTGATAGATGTTCTGTGGTTAGAAACTTCCGCCTTCACTTGCTTCTTCAAATAATATGAGCAGGAAAAAACACCCTGACACACTCTGCAGGAAGTAGCCATGAGACCTCAGATTAGATACAGGTGGGTGCTCTTTGCTTCTTGCTGTCTCTGCTACAGAAGAGAGCCTTTGCTGCTGCCTCTTGCATTCAGCCTTTCATCAGACTAAAAAGTAACTCGCCGCTGGCACTGGACCCCACGGAGCAAACAAGGCAGATGCCGCGTGCCAGGGGGGATCCCCGGGAGCTGCGCGGAGGGAGGCAGGATGGGAGCAAGGGGCTTCTCTGGGAGGTGCAGGCAAAGGCAGGGATGGAGAGGTCCTATACCATAACACTGTGCCATGGAAACTGATGGTTGGTTGGTTGCCCATTTCCAGGCTCAGGTGAGATACCAAATGCTTATTGCAGCAGCTTTTTAATCCTTTCTAATACTTTGGGTTTCAGAGAAATGCTATTGAAACAGCCATAGAGTCATTTTTGAGGTGCTGCTTGTGTTTCTGGGTGCTTCTGGCTTGATGGAGCAAGTGAATGCTCTGCAGGACTATGGGGATGTCATTAAACTTAAGGGATAAAGCATTTTGTTCCTTCCCCCTCCCACGATTTTACCTCTAGGTTAGAGACCCCTTCCAACCACAGGTCCGTACCTTAAATCTTCCACCTGTTGTAAAACTTGCTTAGCTGATTCAGAAATGCTGCCAGATGAAGGAAGCTAAGTAAGTCTCAGTTATGATTATTAAGGGTAATTAATTTTGAGCTGTTCTCTTCTTAAAGAAGAAAATTGCTACTTTAATATATTTTCTTCCCTTCCTGACCTCTGAAGTTGAGCCTGGCTTTTGGAAGTACCTTGCAGCTCTGCAGATCTTAAGCTCTTTGTCATTTCCAGTGTAATACTACTACTATGTGGACTTAGTTTCTAGCACAAGCATCACATTTGGGCAAACTGGAAGCCTTCCAGAAAGAGCATTTACTATTATTGCTTTAAGCCAGCTGTTTAAAATGACTAAGGGAAGGAGTATCAGAGAATTCACCGATCACAGGACATCCACAACACTACAGCTGTCAGCCAAAACCAGTTTAAAATACTTATATGGCACTTAAATGACAGCAGTAGGGAAATGCAGAAGAGTTTAAGAGAAGTCTTGGAGCTGCCCATTCAGGTAACCTCAGACTCTCTGAAGAGGGCTACAGAGGACTCAAATCTGGTATTTGCAAGAGTGGGCGTATTTTGAGCATGTTAGCCCTAATCCTTTCCTCTGCCTGGCTTCAAGTAGGTGTCTTTGGGCTCTCTAGCAAGGTGCAGCACAAGGATCCCCAGGTCGTGTTCAAACAGTGACACCGGAGACACTGCAGATGAGAGGAAACCACCACTGTCTGACCGTGGTGGCTACGGGCGGGGGGGGGGGGGTGCTGCTGTTTTGTTTAGTTGTGGGTCAGGTTTTGTTTGGTTGGGTTTGGGGTGTTGTTTTGGGGGGTTTTTTGTTGTTGGTTTTTGGGTTTTTTTAAACAGCCCCTTTCATGTAGATAATCTTCAACACAAGGGCTTGACCAAGATTTGCTCACATAACTTTTCTGGTCAAAAGCATAATTTCTTATGCCCTCCCACATATGTGCACATACTCACTCACCCCTCACTGCCATGCTGTTCTGGTAACAGCCCTGACAGACAGCTTATTCCATTTAGGGAAATCTTCATACTCTTATGTTCTTTTGCCAATTTATAAGCTGCATCTCCATGAAAGGAGTTTGCCAGCTCATTTCTGCTCTGAAGCGTAGGAAGGGCCCAGCACTCTATTGCCTTGTACTTTGCACAGTCATTTACATCTGTGCACAACGGCGGTCGCACCACCACCCTCCAACGGGAACCTCTGCAGATAGCAGAACAAAATCAACTGCGGAGGAAAACTAGGCATAATGTTTCACATATAAAAATGCTTTTCAAAATTCCACCTGCTTTCTAAGAGGATAGAGCCTTTAGTTCTTCATACCAACAACGAACTGAGAAGATTTAGTCTTTGGGACTGTAAACTTACTTCTTACTTGTACAAATTTTAACAGTGCTAAGACATCAGAGAATCTGGTTTTGCTTGGGTCTAACAGCTATTCCTGTAACATCGAGGAGCTGCTTTTCAGAGGCTTGACTTCAAACAGCAGTAAGCAGAGAGGATACCGGAGTCCTCAGCATCAGTGGTGGAAAAACAGCCTACGTAAACTCTTTGCTAGAAATTTTATCTGAATTTGCATGCAGTCTGGTTTCACAAAACCCAAGAAGCCTGACTAAGACTGAGAGGAGATTATAATAAGGAAAATGAATCATCAGTGCTGCCCTCTATCCCCCTGCCCAACTGCTAGATGTTGCAATGCAGACCCAACCTATTTCCTAAGGGAACCAGCAAGACGAGACCTTAGCACCAGCTGGAGCTTTAAGCAAGGAGCATTGCAGGGAGGAACCACCAGCCAGGGAACAGGGCTGTACGCAGGGACAGGCAGCAGCTAGGCTTCTGCCAGACCCATCCAGACTAACCTGAAATCCCCTTGCTCTGCACTCAGTAACCAGTGGAACTGCCTCAGGAGAGTTTTCAATGCATAAAAGTTTTACTCTCCCCATATCCCATTTATTCTGAGATCGTGAAAGATTATTTGAACTCTAAGTGTTGGAGAGACTTTGACCAAATTTAGCCACAATACTATAGATGAAGGTAGAAAGTGAATCAAAAGACAAACTAACAAAACATTGGGGGCATCTTGCCTAGTTCATGATTCCACACATCCATTCAATTGTTTTTTTCCCCCAGGGTCAGCTGAATGAAGATAAACTGAAGTGTAAACTAAGGGCACTTGAAAATCAGCTGCAGGCCTGCACCCAGGTAATGTCTGATTCACTGAGAAACAAACATGGGTGAAGAAAGGCAAGAAAACAAAATACAGAACCATGTAATTAGGCCGGGTCTCAGTTTCTAGAGCGATGTGATTAGATACAGATCTGAAAACATTTTTTCCTCTTTGCCCAAGCAATGCTTCACAGCAAATGAGCATTAGCATTTACACACTCTGGATTTGCTAATATTCAGGCTTAGCAAGATTAGGAATATGTCAAACACTTGAATTCTTCCTTTAAAGAGTTACTCAAAGGAGTGTGTGAAGAAGATCCTGATAGAGATGGAGGACCAGAAGCAGACCTATGAGCAGAAGGCAAAAGAGGCTCTTCAGAAGATGCTGGAGGACAAACTCCAAACAGAACAGCAGCTGCAAAACTCTCAGGTAACATATTTTACACCTGGCTTTGTTTTAATCTAGCCTGACTGTGACAAAGAGCCCCCACATTTCAGGGAAAGGTGATGGCTAGCTTACCATTAGCAGCAAAGATGCAAAAGTACCATTTTTTAGCTACTGAGCAATATCCAAAGCAGCTTAGTGGCAACCTGCACTCATTTTGTGAGCCACGTATCTGCTTATTAAAAACACCACACAGTTAGGGAAGCTTTGTTTGGCAGCTTTAATTGTAATCCCTTCTCCTCCACCACCTCTTCATCCCATTCCCTGCTCTACACACACACAGAGACATCCAGGGCACGAGGTCTCCAGAAATGCTTTTTCTGGAGTTGCTCCTTTATATGAAAATAGATTTTCCCCCAAGAGATAGCAATTTGCTTTGACCCACATCATATCTGGTATTTTCAGAAAAACAAGTAAGTCTTATCCCAAAGACTACCAGGCTTCTAAATCCTCCCTGCAGCATGGGAACTCAGGTTCCACAGCAAACCCTCTGCCCGTGTGTGCTCTGCCCATCAGATGGCATCAGCCCCACGCAGGTTGCGATAACCCTGGTGGAGGAGGCAGCAGCTCTGCCCCAGCCCCACACACAGGCCAGCCGATGCAAGAGCCTGCAGACGTTATTCAGGGCAGTCTGGCACGGTCCCACCGAGCCGTGGGTCCCAGCCCACCCGTGGGTCCTTGCTCTCTTCCCTAGAGAAGCCTGGCAGCAACGAGAGAGGACGCTGCCTTCTGGAAAGAGCACTACACCACGCTCAAAGCCGAATTGACCAAGATGACCACAGCTCACGCCGAGCTCAAAAACAGCTTCCACATTTTGCAAAGCGAACTGCAGGTACGTTAGTTCCCCGCAGGAACAGCACCCACGGGAGTTCACCTTTTCCGATTTGCAAGCAGGGAAGCCCCCAGGTTGAGATCCCTGTATAAAAAAAAAAGCCCTTTTGATGAAGCACAGCAGCCACATGTGCAACCCGGTCCTCGGCTCGGGGCTGCCTTTCGTTGCCAGAAAGCCGGCAACGCCGCGTGCTCGCCAGCCGCCCACGGCACGGTGCCGGGGCTGGGCTGATGCCGGGGTTCTTCTCGCCCCCAGCAAGCGGACACGCAGAACACGCAGCTCTGCCAGGTCCTGCGCAGCCTGCAGAGCGAGCACGCCGCGCTCCAGCAGCGAGCCAGCGCCTTGCGGGAGGACAACGACCTGAAGGCAGAACACATCAGCGCCATCGAAGGTACGGCGTGCAGGGGAACGGAGGGTACAAGGAAAATACTCTTAAAATCCTGGTCCGTAAAGCCAAGTACACACACGCACGCTAAAGGCGCGCTCTCTCCGAATGTGCTGCATGCCTCAGCTTGCAGAGAAATTTCTGGTTTCCAAAGGGCCCCTAAAGTAATTTCCAACTAGATTAAAGGGCTTCAGAGAAGTCAAGTGGCTTTTCTAGAAGAAAGGATGGAATGGGAGACCTGGAAAAAAAAAATCAAGGATGAGTCCTCAGCTTTGATGAGGACTTTTGCATCCTTATCAGACCCATCAAACACAGCAATGCCAGCCCACTCGGTGGAGAGGCAGCACCCCTCACTGTCTGAGGTGCTGCTGCCTGGTGGTGGATATTATCAGCGTATAAATATGTGCTAATAGCATCCTAAAGCACCAATTCAGAGGCAAGGAAACTCACACATACTTCATGTGGCTGTTTTAAAACACAATTAAGGAAGAGTAAATGAGTGGCAGTACTATTTTCATAACAGGTCTCACACGAACAGCTTCAAAATAAACCATAAATTAATAGAATCTAAGGCACACTAGAAAAAGCTGCCAAAACTGAAAAGGCAATTAACAGCTAAAAATCACATCCCTTCAGAGGAGAAAGTTCAGCGTAGCCAACAATATCCATGCCACTTTACACATGTGGAGAAAGGGAAAGTTGCCATCCTTACATAAAGATAGACAGAGATTTACATCAACTGTGATTTTCTTCTATCATGATTTCAGATAAATTGCAAAAAGAACAAAATCAGAAGGTAGTGCTGGAGACAACAATCAGCCATTTGCACAGTAAGTAACACAAAGATGTGCTAAGAAAGAGACCTGCGTTAGCGCTGTGGACAATACCAGTGGCTTTTTATGCTCACAGACTTGATACAGAAGCAGACCAACGAACAGAAGACCCAGGAGGTGACGGTGCAAAGGAAAGGTCAGCAAACTTTGTAACTCCCACCTAGCACTCCTCTCACTGGACACAGGAACTTTAGACCTGCCTCTGGGAGAAGTCTACACTGCTTTAGAATAAAGGATTATTTTAAAGCTGCACAAAGCGAGTTATTATATTTAGCTAGTTAACATTAAAACATAAGTGTATTTATGATGGCAAACACTTTAAAAAAAATAAATTAATTTAATTGCAAATTCTACTTCAGTGGTTATGCCATTTTTTTTCCAAACAAAATACATTCCAGTTTATAATTGTAGTTACAGCTATACTTGAAAAAAAGCAATAAAAGGCATTTTAACTCTCCCTCCTCTCCATTTCTGGCAACTACTTAGAAATATTCATCTAAAGATGATTAATTTGTACCTATGGCAGAGGCAAGCCTGTGATAACTAACTCGGCTCCTGTGTCCTCTGCTGTGTGCATAGCACACAAATATTATCTTTAAACTGTGCTGAGTAAACAAGATCTAAAGCAAACTGAAAGCCTGGACCTGTTTCTCATCAGAAGCCTGACTGTTTTCTAGACCAGGTTTTCACCACGCAGACCCCACCTCTCACTCCTGCCAAGGAAAAACAAAATACTCTGTTAGAGCACCCTGAGGAGGAGGAGGAGGGAGAAGAAAGTCTGAAGGATGAGATGCAGAAAAGGACATCCCAGCTTACAGCAAAGGAGAATGAGGTGAGGAAGTCACTGAATCGTGGCTGGGATGGAGTTCCCTGCTGGGGAGCGAGCTGCTGGTGTAAGTGCTCCAGCGGTAGCACAACACAATGCACCAAAGTTCCTGGAAGTAATCTAAGCTTGGTATCTCCTGTAACGATTATGTCTGTTGAATTTTTATACTGATACCAGCCTCACCTAAACACCCAATGCAGCATCTGCTTGCAAGGGCAGGGCACCAGCAGCCTGGCACCCAGGGCTATAGCAGCAGAGCCCTCTCCAAACAAACACATTTCTGCTCTCACAGACAGGAGAGCCTCAACAGTCTCACAGGGAAAAGCCAAAGCCAAAGCTACACTTTAAGAGCTGAAACCCTGAGCAAAAAGGAAGGAGAGGAGGAAAAGAAGAGGCTTGCAAATAACAGGAAGCGTCTGCTAACAAAAGCAATGCCCGTACAACTGGGCTGCAAACAATTTCAAAGCTTTCTGGCCTCTCACAGGCTCTTTCCTTTCAAGCTGTGCCCTCTGCCAACCAACAGCCCCAGAGTTCTTACAACAGTACTCAGGTAGCAAAGATTTATAAAAAAAGGATTTGTAATTTACCATAGCAGAGCTTAGAGCCACACAGGAGAACAGCTTGTCCTACTAACCCCCGCTGGTGAGTGCACCACCAGCATCACACATCACCCAGCATCACCTGGGCAAGGGTTTTGTAAAGCACAATCACAGCAAAAGGGAACAGCTCGGGGACCCAGCTGCCCCCCCAGCGGTGGCTCTTGCAGCCTCTGGGCACAGGCAGCCTCCTTCCACAGCTGCTGCTAATGTACCGCTCAGTGGGAAGGCAGCAGGGTCTCATGCTGCTGCGTGGCCATTCAGGAAAAAAGGCGCTCCCTGGGTTTTGGGGTTGTGCAGCACAACCAAGGTACCCATCCCATGTCTCAGAGGGTTTAAAGGTCTCTGCAATTGCTCTCGCAGTCAGTGAAATGCAGAATGAATTTCAGAATGAGAGGCAAACCCTGCCACGAGTTTGCACTACACATCTTTCTGACCTGCACGCTTCTATGGTCATAAAAGTAACTATTGCTTCTTTCTCCCATGCGATTTGAGAGATGGCAGCGAAGCCAAGCACGTCACGGGATGGTAACAGATCCGGCATTGCCTCTATCACCGTATTCCCAGTAACACTGAGATCTGCTCTGTCCCCTATAGGTAGCAGAAGTGGAAATCCCCCCTCACTGCAGTGCCCATGCAGGGGCGAAGCGCTGCAGCCGCTGCGGGAACCCTGCCAGTCTCGGTGTGTACAAAAGTGGGGGGATCCCTCCTGCTAACGGCCCCTTGCTGTGCTTGCAGTGCACGGAGCTGCGCTCCGAGCTGGAGGCCCTGAGCGAGGAGTACCGCTCCTGCCTGACCAGGCTGCGCCAGTGCCGGGACGAGCTCAACCACTTCCAGAGCAAGCAGGCAAAGGTGGGCGGCGTTCCTCACCCCGACTCCCAGTGCTTTCGGACTGCGAAAAATTCCCCTGTTTATTTCTGCAGTGCAGAAAGATGAATGACAGGTTTGCTAGGGATGAGATGAGAAGGATCTTCTCCCCACCAATTTCCTAGTAACGCTTGCTTCTCCTTGCAGAGACAGCGCAGTCCCTGGATCCCTCTCCTGGTGGCAGTGATAGCAATGGCCATAGCCATCTTCCTCACAAGTTACAGACCATGAAGGATCTTCTCAATGACTGACTTCACTGCAGGAACTGACTTCTGCTTCACCAACAGCAACGCACCCTCGACACAGTGCACTGTTTGCTGTTTTGTACTTTCCTGTTTGGTTCACTTCCTGAGCTGGTCTCACTCCAGACAAACTCCTGTGGCTCCAATAAATGCTGGGAGATCGCTCCTTCCCTTGGCTGCTTCGGTTACTCTGCCTCAGCTGAAGGCTGTGCTGCCCAGTTCCTGCGGCAGGGACAAAGCCACTCCAACCGCCACTGCCGGGGCTCAGGGGGGTTGGGAGGGACAGAGCAGCAGGGACGGGGCATCCCGTGCCCTTGGGATCCAGCCTCCCTGGTTTCCGTGCCCGGCGGCTGAGAAGACTACAAAATTCTCTTCCTTTTTTTATTGCCTCCCTGAATGGGAGGTATTCGACCCTGGACCATCTCTGCTGATACCTGACAAAGACACCCAGCTCAGGGAGGCTTTTTAACACAGTTCCCCCGCACTTGCCCCGTGCACTGCCTGTCCTGAGCAATTTTCCCACCTCCCACCCTCCAGGCTCAGTTCAACCCACCGCTCTTCTAACCTGTCTCGTGGCCAAGCGTCCCCACAGCCATGGCTGCTTCCCCTCCACTGCCAGCGCCACATTAATTCGACAAGGGACAGGGGTTTTAAGCCCCTTTTGGAGCTGCACTGTGCAGGTTTTATGGTAGCACTTGCCCCTTGTTCAAGCACAGGCTCAGCTACGAGGCAGTGCATGTCACCACCTCGCAGGAGTAGTAAATAGGATATGGAACCTACAACAAACTTCACAAATTCAAAAAACTGTGCTGGCCAACCTTTTTATTAGTCCTCAGCTGTTTGCAGCAAATAAATATACCCTGACTTGACAGGGCACACTCCACAGTCCGGATGGAGGCTGCAGAGCAGCTGTGAGCGTGTACATCCACACACTGGTCTTCTGGGAAGTACACCTGCTTGATTTGCAACCGGCCCACAAGGTCCGGGCCCTGAGATTGTCAAAATTCAGCCTTTGGTGCTCAGGGGCCTCTTGAGAGAGCCTCAGTGGGCTGCACATACGGGAACCAGATCTCTCGCCTCAGTCCCTGACGCAAGTGAGAAACAAGCCAGAAAGTCTGACTTTGTGCTTTACAAGGCAACTGCTGGAAGAGACACGACCTCGCTCGAAATGCAGAGATCTACAAAGTCACTCTGCATGCTGAAGGCCTTCTTCAGCTCCTCGCACCAGGCACCCAGCACCTCCTCCAGCTCCATGCAGAGGCTCTCCGGGATGCTGAAGGAGTAGATCTGGACCCTGAGACCGTCCTTTATCCTGGGGCAGGAGGCCTGGACCGTGAACACCCTCAGCGGCGTCAGCGCCAGGCAGTTCTCGGCACCTTTCTCCGCGGCGAAGGCGTACGCCACCGGGTAGCCCAGCAGCACCCCGACGACGGTGCAGAGGTTCCAGCCCGCTGGGACGACCTCGCTGGAGGACACGGGGCCGGAGCTGGCGGCCTCGGCAGCCCCTAGGTGGGCGAGGAGGGCGGCGAGGTGGCCCCTGACCGCCTCGGCCTCCGCTGGCCCGCAGATGGCCGGCCCGCGCCGCCCCGCCGAGACGTCCACGAAGGGAGCCGGGCGGGCGCGCAGCACGGCCGCCAGCCTCCGCCGGGCGAGCCCCGGCTGCAGCAGCAGAACCGAACCCTGGGCGCCCAGCAAATGGAGGCGGCGGGGGGCCAGCCCGGCCTCCCTTAACCGGGCCAGGTACCGCCGCAGCTCGGCGGGGCCCGCCGCGCCGCAGTCGTACAGCAAGGCCGGCTTCAGCCCCGCCGCTACCGCCAGCACCTCCCCGGCTAGCTGCAGGGCGCGGGCCGCCGGCCACCGCCGCCGCCCGGTCCCCAGCTCCTCCCGAGCCGCCGCTACCAGCCGCGGCACCGACAGGGCCCTGCCCGCCGGCTCCTCCGCGGCCATGGCCGCGCTTGCGCGGAGGAGAAACCAAAGCTGGGCCCACCGCTTCCGGGTCGGCCTCGGCCCTAACGTAGGCGGTGGCCCGGGGGGGGGCGTCCTTTCCAGCCGCTCCGCCCCGGCCTAGGCCCGGGCTCGCCCGGGA
>NW_010972504.1:1469933-1478243 GCF_000737465.1 Haliaeetus leucocephalus | reverse complement strand
AGCGGCCTTCCCCGGCGAGCCCGGGCCGGTGTGGAGCAGCCTTCCCCGGGCAGGCCCAGGCGCCAGCGGCCTCATCGACGAGGAAGAGGTCGTTGAGGAGCGGGCCGCTGCCATCCCCCTCAGCCAGAGCTTGGAGGGGGGACGCAGCTGAGAGCCATCGCCCAGGCTTCAGAGCTGGAGCATGAGCGTGCTTTCAGCTTCAGGGGGCTCCTCACAGCATGCCGAGCTGGTTGTTTTGGGTTTTTTTTAAATATATATGCGTGTACAGTGTGTGTCTATACATACCTATTAAAAAAAAAAAAAAAAAAAAAAAAAAAGGCAGCAAGCACACTGGAAGCAAGTGTCAGCCTCCCAGTCTGCAGCTAGAGACCAGTTAAAAAGTCAAACTAGACAAGGTGATATTCTCCAGGCGGTTTTAATAGAGCACAGATTATTTCTCCCCCCCCCCCCCCCGATGATCAAGTATTTATATACAATGTATCAATAGTGGATTAACAAAAATTACAGAATTGAAAATCTGATTTATACATACTAGTTGCTTAAGCAAACAGCTTGAAACAGTGACGGGGCTAGAGGTATTCCTGTAACCCCCTCTGTTTTGAACACTTTCAAAACAAAAGCACCATAGACTGCTGAAATTGCATCAGATGACCAGATTTACAGGTTTTATTCAGATTTAGGCAAGGCACTCGTTAAGAAATAACCTTTTCTGTATGTACAACGTAAGAAACCATGCGGCAAAGCAAAGCATCTGTCACTGCGCCGGGAGCGGCTGCGCCATGTGCATGGCAGGGGTCTGCATCGGCCACCCTTCCTGGTGGTTCTGCAGCAGCCGGTACAGCTGCTTCAGGTGAGCCACAATGTTATCCTTGATGTCGGGCGTAGAGATCTGGAGCCGCACGCTGCCACTGTCAAAGGAGCGCGTGAAGTCACCGGAAAACATTTCGTAGATCATCCGGGCCACAACTGGAATGACCTGTTTAGGAAGAAGTCAGTTGTTTTAGCCTAACGGTCACACAGTATATTCCTGTTATTCTGCCGGAATCCCCTGCCCTGGATGCAGGGGACGGCTTCCACAATAACCTAAAACGTCGTCACAGACTGATGCTATTCGGCACACGTAGCATTTGTATTTGCCGTGACAAAACCCACCAGCCTTACTGGGGTTTCCTGGGGTCAGTAACCACGACAGAGAAGAGGAGGTCTCCGGTATCCGTGGGCATCGATCCAGAGCCAACGCACCGGCCCAGCAAGGCTGGCACGTGTCACTTCAGGGCCTCAGCTCCTACCTGAACCACAATCAGCTTCCTCTCCCTGGGTTTTCCATCAGGCCATTCTTCTCCAAAACAGAAGTAGATCTCATACGGTGGCTGCTTCTCAATTTGTCCTTTCTGATGGGCAATCAGCTCTAGGAAGAAAAGCAGAATGCTGTGGGCTCATCCTCTTTAGTTTAGAAACACTCACCACATCCCATCTCATTATGTCATCCCAGATCTTACCTACACACTGTCCTTTGCCAGAGCCACCTCTTACACATACACAAGTAAAGCTCATTTCTTGCACCCAGAAGAGCTTTCTTTAAAAGCAAGCTCCGATGTTTTTCAGAGCATTAAATGCGTGTACATTCACTTTCTTCTGATGTGCACCTGCTCCCTGGTCCACTGAAGCTGGGGAAGCGGTGACTCCTACCCACGCTCCATGCACAAGCAAACTAATTGGTGCATCCAGGCTGAGCCCCAGTGCAGAGCACCCCTTCCAGTAGTGCCACCAAGTGCCCAGACCAGTATCCAAAGCTATTTTCCAGAAGCAGAAGTTACCTACCGCTTAGGAATGTTTCCAGGCAGAAGAGTTTGACTTTCTTTTGCCTCTCGATCAAATTTGGTGTGGTGGAGGAAGGAGCACAGGGACCAGACCAGTAGACTTTGCACTGGCAGAGCCGGACAGCATAGATGGCATGGCCGCTGACCTCCAGGATCAGTCCCCTGTCCATAACATCCAGCAGCCGACTTGTGAAGATCTTCTGCCTTTCATTGGTGATTTGCTCTGTTCCTGGAAACTTTACTTGCTCCAAACTAATGGGCCCAAAGAGCTCTTCCTGGTCTGGCATAGGACCCAGCTCTCCGTAGAAAAGTCTGCATCCCTGAGGATTGCTTACAGTCGTCGTCGGTCCAGTCTCCTTTCCTCGATACTCAAACTTGATTTCTAGGTCTGTCACTGAGAGAGACACTGTCAGTATGGCTTTTCCTGGACCTTTACATTACTGCATCAGCAGTAGAGACACACCACGCAATCCACACTACAGTCACAGGGATGTTTAAACTATACACAGTTCTCCATGCTAACAAGCAAACAGCCACAGGAAAAAAGTCAAAACACTTTTTTTAAGTACAGTGACAGAAGCGCTACAGATCCATATACTTACTTGGCAGAGAGCTGATCCAGAGCTCAGGGCTGCTGAAGAAGTCATGCTGCAGCGCAGTTGGGGGCATTTCCATATCTAGAGGTTCATTCTTTGGCCACACAGCTTCAGGGCTGCAGTTTTCTGCACTGGCTGGAGCCATTGGAGAATCTACAAAAAGGAAACAATTCTTCAATAAACCAAGATTTTATTTCAAGCATGCACCAACTTACAAGCAAATACCTTCACTAATACATTAGTCTATGCCACCAACCATTGATATTAAGAAATGGAAATGTCTCTTGAATAGGGACATGCTGAGATTGATTCAATTCTTCCTCTTCTTCATCATCGAGATCATTATCCTTTTCATCCCACGGAACTGAGCCAGTGGAACCTGCAAACAAGCACATTCTTGTGGGTAGTCGATCAGTGTGAAACACTGCAATGCATTTCTTGAAAAAATAAATGTAATCTTCATGTTGGCGCTGCACAATATTGGAAATTTGTGTATTTTCCAAATATAAGTAAAAAAAAGGACAAATCTGATCTGTACAACATACTATTTTCAGTTTAATATATAATTCTAGAGGGCTAAGGATACAAACTATTGCCAACATTGGACTGTTTAGCAGAAAACATGCAACTGCATACAGCTTTATTAATTTTAGTACAGGTACACTATGGTTCAGAGTCGTCTTAGTTTAAGTACAACCGGGCTTATGCACACAAAGGCAGCTTGAGAGTTAATGCTGCGGAGGGAAAGGAACTCGCACTGGACAAATGCCTGCTCAGTAACCAGCCCTGTGTCAGCAAGGCCCTCACCTGGATTAATGATTGATCCCTGGGACTGCGGGATATCGCACACTTCATAAATTTTAATAGGATTCATGGGCACCTCCTTGGTGCCATCATACATCAGATTAAATTCCCGGCTTTTGTTAAGAGCACATCGGAGCTGGGCTTTCCACTTTGCAGGGTCTGGCTCATCGACTCCTTCCTGGTACTTTCCCGTTTCCACAGCCCATGCCTGGGGACAAAGTACACTGTGCTCAGTCCAGCCCTCTCAACAGAGCAGCTTTTATCAGAAATCAAACTTCCAAACAAATTCACTGTAAAATCCTTCTCTTGCAGAAGTCTTAACTACAGCTCTTCCGACAACAACAACGGAAATTCCCGCTTTAATAGTTTTTCCCATTAAAAGAAGGGGGAGAAAAAAAGCTGTAAATCCAAATTTCCAAAATCCGTTAGCAATTCTGAACATGCATCTTCATACAAGTTAAGAAAGTGTAAATTGTACAGGATTGTGCACCAAATTTTTTTAGATCTCTTAGGTTCAATATCAAGTCATTTTTGACAGCCATACCCTGCGCAGAAGGAATGGGTTCAGTTAAAATGGAGTGGAAGAGCAGCCACAGGCATCCAGCTGGCCCTCTCCCTCTCTCACCCCAAAATCAGACTATCAGTCCAAGATCCCTCCAAGGCAGAGGTCAGAAATTCCTCAAAGGAGTGTAGGAGTTGTAATGAATCCCTTGGGATAAGAATATTAGGGACAGCAGTGATGACTACTGGAAGTTTGTGGTGGACCTCTTAAGATTTATGCAACAACATTTAATGGTTTGCTGCTAAGAACAAGCCAGCTACCACATCCTAAACCAAGAAGATGAAGCAAATAGCAGTAATCTTCCAGAGTCCATGCAATCGGACATTGTCTGGCCTTTGGTGGTCAGAAAGGGTTAAAGAACTCAACACCATTTCAGGCAGTGCCAAGCTTGGCATCCAGGTGCACAAAATGGCTTTTCTGAGGTCAAAGAAATAGGACAAAATGTGCCTGGAAACAGCTACTGAGATGCCTGTCCAGCTCCTGGGCCAACAATTCAACCCTTTGTCTCTGTTTAAGAGCCGTAGTATATCGGAGCTCTCCCCTCTCTCACCTTGAAGATGGTGTTCTCCTCCTCGTGCTGCGGGCTGTGCCGAGTTGCATGCTTCCAGGGGATTTGAAACCGCTTCGCTTCTCGGTTTAGCCAGATAAGGCCGGGATACATACCACTATCGACCTGGGCTACCAGCCACGGCTTCAAGCGAACTCTTCGCGGGTGTAACGCCATTGTCTACAAAAGACAGGGATAATAGTAGACCAACTGCTAAAGGTTAGTTGAGACTCATATGCATTAAAAAAAATTTAATTTCATGACAAGTGGCCCTATGCCGTGTTACTGCTATTGTTTGTTATGTTACTGCACATTGAAACCACTAATTCAGATTCAGCTAGATGACTCTTCTGCCAGGAGGAGTGAGTTAAAAATGCATCACTAAGCGGGGACCATAATTGTTACAAGAACAACAACTCACTATTAAATATTCCAGTAAGCAGAGAAGGCACGTTATTTGTGTTAACTGAGCGTGTGGAGGGCGAGCCCCAATCAAACCTGAGCTGTAAACGCTGCGCAGGAGATAAAGCCACAAACAAGCCACAGCAAGAACAGGCAGTAGGATTTCAAAAGCCTCCACGTACGCCTTAGCGAAGAGGCCTATCTGATCTAGTTGTTCTTCAGTCATGTCAGACTTGCATAGAGGAGGAGAAAAACTAATATGCACTGAATTAGAGGCTTTTGCCCCATGTATTGGATCTGGCTGGATCTGGGTGAGAGGGAGTTAATTCTCCTCATAGCAGCCCTCCTAGTGCTGTGCTCTGTATTGGTAGCTAGAAAAGTGTTGATAACACACCAGTGTTTTGGCTAATGCTGCCCAGTGCTGGCACAGCATCAAGGCTGTCTCTCCAACACTCCCCCCTCACCAGCAGGCTGGGGGTGGGCAGGAGCTTGGGAGGAGACACCGACCCAAACTGACCAAAGCAATATTCCACAGCATATGATGTCTGCTCAGCAATAAAAGCTAAGAGAAAGGAGGAGGAATGGGGGGGCATTCATTATTTACGACGTTTGCCTTCCGGAGCAACCGCTATGTATCCTGAAGCCCTGCTTCCCGGGAAGTGGCTGGACATCGCCTGCTGATGGGAAGTAGAAAATAAATCTTTTGTTTTCCTTTGCTTCCGTGCACGACCTTTGCTTTCGCTTTATTAAACTGCCTTTATCTTGACCCAGGAGGGTTTTTTTTTCCACCTTATTTTCTCCCCCCTCATCCTGCTGAGGAGAGGAGTGACAGAGCGTCTTGGTGGGCACCTGGAGTCCAGCCACGGTCAACCCACCACAGCCCAGTTGAGGTAAAGGTGGAAGCGTCAGGCTGAAGCAGAGAGGACCATTTTATCACAGAGACAGACGTTCTTCTGAAAGTCATTTGATGGCTTTTTCATGAATGCTCTGAATGCAGTGTAGTCATTCGCAAACATCACTGACCTATAATAACCAGGATGTTTATCCAGAAGGACATGAACTGCAAGTCTGCCTGCACTCGTGCTAAAAATCGAGTGATGTTGACTTAATGTTTAGGTTTTTTTAAAAAACAACGCTGTAGTTAACTGATCAAATCTGTTGTTGTTTAAGTAGCCCTGTGTTGCTACTACATTTGCAGTCAACCAACAATATTTTTCTTGTGCTGAACAGATACAAAGCCAAACAAACAAAATTAACGACTGTCCCTTGGCAAGAAGCAGCATTTGGTATCTTTAGATTTTGGGAGGGGACTTTTGTGCTACACATTTGCTTAGAAGGTGTATCTCCCAAATTCATTTGTAAATCTTCAGAGAGATGTGAGAAATTACAAATAGTCCCATAAATAAAGCAGTTACAGGATAAGTAAAACGTTTTCCATAAGCCCTGAATACTGCTGCAGGAGTTGCAAAATGTGTCTAGTAGCAGCGACAGAGAAGATTAAAAAATTCTATCCAAGAACTAGGCTAGGAACAGGTTTTATTTGTTCAAACACCTGCAGATCCCATTCAGATGCAAGTGTTCACACAAAATTAATCTGAACACAACTTATTTTATCTGTTAAGCAAAGAAAATGTTCAGATTCAATTGCAAATCATCTCTAAATAACAGTTTGAAAATGTGCTTTGTCAAGGACCTGGGCGTGTTAGCAGACTGCTTCCCAAGAGCTGCAAAGGATCAGAAAGCAATCATCAAAATTATTCTTGTGCTTCTGAAACTCTGCTGTATTAGTTATCTACGTCAAAAATGCTATCAGAATTAAACTTTCAGTAGCATGTTTGCAAAGACACAAAGTCCAGGTTAATCCTGGACTTGGAATTGAGACCAAAACCAGGTATAGATTTCCCTCGCAAAGGAAAAAAGTGACTTCTCATTGTAACAAAGAAATCCTAACTAAAGCTTGCTTCCACAATCTCTTTTACACTCAACTTTACAAGCAGTCCCCTCTGCTTCTAATAACATACACTGCGTACACACACATTTGCAAGACCAGGAGTAAATTCAAACCCACACAACAGGGAGAAAAATTCATGCCTCTCCCAAACAAAATACATTTGGTCATATGGAGGGTGTGCTGGCGCTGCCGTATTAGGTTTGAATTGTCCCTTGGATCACAGACAGCATCTGTCAATACGCAACATTACAATGCTTTATGACCCTTTATCACCAATGACTTGTTGACACAATAACCAAGAGCAAATCAACTTGAATCCCATTGCTGGGCTCAGACGGTGAGTCAGCCTCTTACAACCTTCAACTTCGATCCAGTGGGGTTCACTAACCCCAGAGGCTGCTCCCGCTCCGAGAGCTGCAAGGGTGAGCTTGGGGAACGTCTTCATGCCATTAACTGGATTTGCCAGGGGAGGCTTGGCCCTCATTCAGGACTCCTCAGTGCACATACCCAGGAATCCTCCGGTTTGCTTTATTCCCACTCAAATTGGCTGGGGGGGGGGGGTAATTATCACATCCCTGTGCTGCATTAAATGCATCTCTGGTCAGTGATGTAATTATTCCCCACACCTCAATTATTATTAAGTCAGACATTTTTCCTTGGAGGGGAGACATTTGCCCCAACAAGAACAACTCAAGCAAACTCAGGAACGAGCAGACATCCTGCAGCCACTTCCCTGACGGCCGAGTGACCAAGGTCAGGGCCAGCCCCGGTTAGCCGTGGTGACTCTCGGGGCTCCGGCGCGGTGCCAGCCAGCGTAACGTGCAGCGCACCAGGAAAATGCGACCTGAAGCCGGTCTCGGCCCTGCCGCATGGATGCTTTCACGCTCGGTGTGTTCAGTGCTCCCGCTCCACCCTGTTCACGAAGCCTCTGAAGAAGGAAGGGGTCTTCTCTGGGTTCATCGCTGCGATACCACAGACCTCATTCCACGCTCGTTACCTTTGTTTGATTACATTAGCCTGTATTTTGTGGATCTGTATTCGTTTTTTCAAAGACAAGCAGCTCAATCCTTCACATCAGCGTCTCCACATAGAAACGGGCCAAATTTTCATCTGAGCGTCCAACACTTCATCACCTCCCAACACTGGGAACCTATAGTTCCCACGTTTCAGAGATGTGGACATCACTGTTCTAGCAGCCACCCCTGCTCCCCTGCCCTGCGCCGGGCAAGCAACGCACCTTGAGCACAATTAACTCTTAAAATCCACAGTCCCTGCACCCAAATCTGGCAACCTCAGCCCTCTGCCATGCCCGGACAGCCCATTAAGTTGGAAGGGGCATGAGTTGTCACAGATAATTTGGGTTCTGGGGGTGGTAACGGCTGTGGTCTGATAGCAGCTGCCGGTGAGGGGGGTGTAGGGGGGTAAATATTACCCTCGCCCTAACTCTAGGCCTCGGTTTATGCCAACTTGAAAGATGTAGCCTAGGGCTAATACAGCACAAGCCGCCGGAGCAGACGGGGAAAGGAGCAACACCTAAATGCCTATTACATCTTTACCCTCCCGGCTGCCTTCGGACCCGGACCCCCCCGCACCTTCCCAGCCCGCCCCCGAGCCGCCAACCTGCCCAC
>NW_010972504.1:1441754-1469923 GCF_000737465.1 Haliaeetus leucocephalus | reverse complement strand
CGCGCCCGCGGAGCTGCGGCAGCGCCGCGGCCTCCCACCCCGAGGGTCTCTGCGGCCCCGTCGTTTTACCGCGTCTCTCGTCGGTTTGGGGTTTTTTTGGGGTTTTTTTTTTTTTTGGGGGGGGGTTGGGGGGAGAAAAAAAAAGGAAAACCTCCGGGTTTGGGTTTTGTTTTCCGCGGTGCAAAGCGTATTTGGCCCAGCCGATCAAAGACAAAAAGTCCGCGGTCCTTAACGCGAAGCCGCGGGCACCCGGGTTCCTCCGAAACGCCTAAAAACCTCCCTCCTCCCTGCCCGCACACCTACCGTGGGCTGCGAGGGGGGGACCCGCAGCATCTGCCCCCCGGCCCGGCCGCAGCCTTCCGCCGCGGCCTCCGCCAGCCTCCCGGTTCGCTGCTTTTCTTTGTAGGTGGAGAACCGTGACTCAGTGGTGAATCTTGGTTTCAAGAGATCATACCATACTTCACCATTCAGTTTCAACGAACCAGAAAATAACAGTGGGAATTTCCCTTCTCCTTCCCATTGTGAACACTATGGATAGTGCAGCATCCTGGTTTTGGAAAGGCTGACTTGCTCAGCTCAATCCTGTGCCAAGACTTTGGAACCACGCAAAATTTTGAAAACCTTCACGCACAGAGAAAATGTACTTCTGCATTTTTCTTGGAAAGTTTGCCTCACAAGGCACCACGTGCAAGACAAATCTTTCAGGCTTCATTCACCACTGAGATGTAGCCACTCAGAGGTAACACTTAGCAGGAGTTTGTCAGCACATAATAAAATCTTTCTGGCAATAAGGAAAAGACAATAGGTGACACTCAGAGGTTAATGTTTTCTCTGTGGGATAGCACTGCAATGGTGGATTTTGATATGCAAAACAAGGGACAGCCGCTCCCGTAATAATACCTCCTACCATGTCGTTTTTTCCTGCTGTATAAAAACCTGCAACAGTATGGCCAATTTGGTGAGCAACCGGGAAGAGACACGGAGAGACGTTGGGCTGAACTCCTAGCCGAAGTATGAGGGATCTTTGATCTCTCCTCCGATGGGTCAGCACAAAAGGTGCTGCTCATTCTCCCAGCGTTCCTCCTGTCCACATGTCCATCCTGCCTGGTGACAGGGAAATTTAAGGATGCTTCAGGTGTGCTTTCTTTGTGGTCTGATGCTCGGGGAGCTTTGGAAGCAGACACCAGCCGTGATGCTGCGCGCTCACCCGCGCTGTCTGCGACGGAGGGCTGGGAGCAGCCCTGGGCAGAGCTTTGCTCTTTCTTGGCCCGCTGCAGGGACACTGGGGATTGCCCAACCCACGAGAGGGGTCTTGGGGCAGGTCAGGGCTGGGGTATTTAAAATAATGGAGCGATGAGGCAAGATGACTAGGCCAGGGCTGCTCCAGCGTGGGCGAAGGATCTAGTCTTGCCTCCAGTTTCATTGAAGCTGGTCCTCTCGCGCCCGGCAGCTGTGCCTGCCTGCACCCTGCTGCCTTTGTTACAGCCTCTGCTGCCTTCACGGAGTGGTAACGCAGATGCCAAACAAATGAGTCTACCCAGCCCTCTGCAGGGTTTGGTTTTTTGTTGTTTTTTTTTTTCTTGAGTTTCTACCAGCCTCTGCTGAAGCATGTGGCAGCATGTTGTTTTAGTGAACTGATGGGAAATAAGCTGTCTTTTTCCATGCTCTTGGCTGGGAAACTCCACAGCTTTTGAGCTGTATAGGTGATAATCTAGGGATAGCTCATTAGGCAGGACATGTAATCAGACATTAGCTGTTTGCAACTAATCATCCAAAGTGTTCGCTCTGACATATGTAAAGCATTGATCCTAACCCTTCAGGCAGCCAAATAGCACCAAGCTCTTTATTGTAGCGTTTTCTAGATATCATTCTTTTTATTTTTAGTTCTTTCTGCTTATATTTACCTCTACCTGCATTTTTTTTTTCAAATCAAATGAAAAAATCCTTTGGCCAATAAACTGTACTTCATGAAGTGACATTCTACTGGCTGAGAGACAGCAGCGCTTTCGGTACAGTCTGCAGGGCACACTTGTTGGACAATGAGAGTATATGCTGAGGAAATTTCATACCAGAAGCTATAGGATTTACTTTATTTCAGTGCCAAATTAACATCAGTACTATTTATCAACACGATTGTATGTCGTGATACCTGCAACAGCAGCAGCTAGGCTTTGTAACCCACGTCTCTTGCAGTCCTTTGTTCCTGGCTGGAAAAGATTGTAGTCATCAAAACAAAGGGGAACCATTTTCTCTCCTGGGAACAGATCACTAAGTTCCCATAAGGCAAAACAAAATTATGCAATGAGGCAAGACAATGTCCTGGGCATGTGGAGTCTTGTGTGCTCTCAGCGCTCACATTCCAGCATGCAGCCTCGGTGCAGGAGAGCAGTACAAAATGGTGGAAGGCTTCACACCAGCGCCTGCAAATCTCCCCAGCTGTGCGGCAGGAAAAAGTGCGATGAGCCTTCTCCACCCCTGTCCCAGCAGCAGCAGCTCTTCTTCTTGAAAGCTGTTTGTGACCCAGAGACAACTCATGCCCTCACCAGATATTAGCCAAGATGATTCAAAAAATATCATTGAGGGAAAAAAGCTCTTTCTTTACATGGTATACGTAACTGACCATGGGAAAATGGAGAATGCAACAGAACTATTTTATAAATAGCACAGTGACTGTGGCTGCCAAAGACTTCTTTCTAGTAGGTCTAGCTAAGAGACAAGTGCTGGGGGGTAGATCCAGTATAACTTTTTTTGATGAGCCAGACCTCAAGCTGCTCTGCTGCAGACAAGTGGTCTTAGACTCAGGGGCTGAAGCATTTACAAAAGGAAGGATTGAGTTTATTAATCATGTTGCGTTCTTCTAGGCATAAAGATAGACAAACAGGATTCGCCTACATTATTAAATAAAAATATACCTTTTCCCTGAAAGAGAACAGCCTTAACCTTTCTGGCATCTCCTCCAGTCCTTCCCATCAACCTCCATACTTCTGCAGTACTGCCTATATCCTCTTCTTGCTTAAAGCTCTTAAGTGAAACCATACATTGCCTGCATATCCTTATATACAGAAGTGCAAAGTCATACTATACTCCTGCCAATCTGTGTATGTATATATACATGCAATACTACTGATGGGTTACTTACACATGTGAGTAGATTCAGAACAAACCTTATTCTTACAGGGGAGTAAAAATCACTATAGTGTTCCACAGTATCAAATTTTAGACTGATTCTTAACTGGTGTTCTTCCATGTGAGAAACTCTTCTTTCCAAAACAATGAAAAAAAAATTCCAGAAAAGTGAACAGCTTCAATCCTTCTGGGCCTTTACATTATTGTAATTGGGAGTCTATTGTTTCCTATTAATGCTGCTCTAATCCTCTTAAAGGAAGAATCCTATCTAGATGTCAGGCTGGCTCAGATGCCTTTATAGCTACAGGTCATTTCTTTCCAGCTGACACATGTAACAGTTGGATTCAGAACTGCTGGTATGATATGGATAAAAGCTGGTGGCTCCAGTAAGAAAAGAAAAGACTAGTACGTTGTCTGCAAAGAGGAGGGTTTGATCTCTGGTGGTAGGTGGCTTTGAGCTCTCTGCTACCAGGCTGTGGTGAGCAGCTGCAGAACAGAAGGAGGCTGGGGTAGAGCTTTATGTTGTATCTGTAATAAAAGTGGTAAGCCAGTGGGAAGGGTAAGTAGGAGGAGTATTTCAGTGGATAAAGGCCCAAAAGGTGGAAGGGGAACAAGGATAACTCAATACTTCAAAAAATAGGGAACCTGTTATTTTTTAACTGAGAGTTTTAAGAATGAATTGTGAAAATGAGAGAAATATGCATATTTGTATCTATCTGCATTTATTGGTTGTCTCAATCACTTTCTATAGAGCAAAGCCTATAGTAGGCGTTCAAATTAGCTTTATGCATTAGCAGGTTTTTTTCAGGGGAGTGGTGTCAGTTTTATGTGCTTATTTTTTCAGGATTTGCTCTCTGTAATTGTTGTTTGTTACTGTGCCCTATTTCACTGAACCATTGAGTATCCCCCACAAGCAGGTAATGAATGCCAGTACTGAAAAACTAATGTTAGGGAAGTTCACTTACAATCCCTCTTTGTTTCTAGAAAAACCACAGTAAAGTGAGTGGGGCTGTACATCGTGTGTAAATGGAACCTTGGCTCCTAAATTATTTGATGTGAAGGTATTAATGTGCAGAAGGACCCTGAGCCTCTGGTGTCTGCTCCTAAATAGGGCACAGCTCAGAGCATCTGAAGGTCTCTGACTTGTAGGTCAGAATCTCCTAATGATCTTAGTTATTTTTATACATGTCTGATACCACATGTTATACTGCCCTAATGCAGAGAAGCAACTCTACAATCACCAAGGGAGCACACAAAACTGTGGCGGTGGAAACTCTAGGAGAGAAAGAGGAAGAAGAAAGTAAAACACAAAAAAAGAAGGTGAAATAGCAAGACACAATATTAACATCAAATAAAAGCACAAGACAGTGAGAAGAAAAAGAACAAAAAAAAAGCAAATAAAGGTGATAAAAGGACAATACAAGCAAAGGACTTTGGCAGTGTTTTCCTTTTGTTCCTTCTTTGTTTAATCTTGCTTTACGGAGCAAAATGGGACAACAGTTCACCAATGCCGAAGGGGAGCAAGCAGAGATTGATGTTGCAGAATTGCAGGAATGGTATAAGAAATTTGTGGTTGAATGTCCCAGTGGGACCCTCTTCATGCACGAATTCAAGCGGTTCTTCGGGGTCCAGGATAACCGTGAAGCAGCAGAGTATATTGAAAACATGTTCAGAGCCTTCGATAAGAATGGGGTAAGTGGTGAGGAGTTTTTGCAATTATTTGTCTAATAATTTGCATGTCTGTCTTCTGTAATTTGGAGGTGGTTTGGTGCAGTTCCCACCCTTGTTACCATGCTTCGTGAGACTAAGGTAAGGGCGATGGACCTGCTAGGGCAGGTGAAGGAGCATATGCTGCACTACTTTGTATGGGCTGGTATGGATTTATCTTCTCATAAATCTGTACACAAATTAAGGACAGAATGTCCCTTTAAGGGACTAAGGATGAATTAAAAAGTTGAAATTTAGGCAGCCACATTTTAAGACAGTATTGTTGAAAGATCCTCAAATTGCCAAGGCTGCTACATGGAAAAAAATATTTATCTGTTACGACAGAGGGGGAATTATAGTGGAGGAAAGTCGTACTCAGGCTTGCTATACATTGGAGGAAATGCATATATATTGTATGAACAGGTGGCATGTAACAAAATATTGATTTTAGCTGCTCAAAAGTGAAGGAATGCTGAACAATTCAGACATTCTGGTTTTGATTCCCTTTGCTGTATTTGTCATCAGACACCTGGGAAAAGTGGGCTTTCTGGTTTAGTAGCAGTTCATGCATACCCATGTATTGGTGCAAACGATAGCCTAATACTAGCCTGTGATATTTCAGATACTCAAAAAAAAAAGTTGTATGGTTGGCTTTCTCATCTTGAAATGCGTAAGCAGTGCTTGCCAAACAGTTCAATTTTTTTCCTGAAGCTCTTGATCATATTCAAAGCAGGGGGTTGTTTGTTGCTGTGTATCAATACAGGAAAAGGGGAGACAAGTCTGTCATCTCCCAGCTATACCAATTTCCCTTAAGCTCCCTTTGAAACCAGTGGCAAAATCATTTTGAGGTGGCAATAAAGGTCAGTTTGTGAGAAAGGATAAAAAAAGCCTTGGAAGATGTGGGCAGGTCAGAGACTTCTCTCAGAATTTGAAGTTGGCAAAACCTAAATTCCTGCAGAAAACTGAAGGTCCAGGTCCAAATTGTGTTACGAAAGCTGTGCAGAAAGGGTTGCAGAGCAAATGGTGTGCATAAAAGGTGAAGTCCCATTCCTAGTTTATAGAAGTTTTCCTAATAAGACTGAAAATCTGTTTTTAAGGGATGCTGGTACTTGCATATATTAAAAACACTAAATTAGGCCTAGGTTCATGTTTTTGCTTCAATATGCCCATGGTATATAATCAGTTGAGCAGGACCTAACAATCTAAAGGATTATTAGTAATATGGTAAGAAAATAAAAACAATGCCTCAATTGTCTTTTTATGCTTGCTGGCCTCCAAGGTCCAGCAGTAGCAGGTTTTGCTCAGTTCCTGCAGAACATTTCAGTGCCCGCAGCAGAGTGTGCTGGGCAGGAGATGCAGAGCCCAGATCTTCCAGGGGGTTTTGCTAACTGGGTTGGGAGGGCTGTAAAGCTTAGCCCTGGGGATGGTGTTGATCTGCATGAGGACCATTTGCTGGGGGCTGCCAAGGGAGCCCTGCATCCCTTCCCTGTCTGAAGTTTTTAGGAGGATGAACACCTGATGTAAATCCTTTATTGTGGGTGTTCTTGCTGCCTCCTTCTGAACTGTGGCATTTTCATTGTCATGGTCTTCCTCAGATGAATCAAGATCAGACAAGGGGGAGGGATGGAAGAAAGGGGTAATAGTTGGATGTTAGTCTCAGTGGTGAAGCAGCTGAAGTCATTGAAAATGGCGATCCCTGCCCAAAAAGTCAATACTGCACTGATCTTCATCTGCCTCCCTATCCTCCATGTAATCTGTGGTGTTTGGGGGTATTTAAATTGCTTATTTCTGGCATCGTGGTTGGTGTCCCCTCTTACTGCACTGTAGGAGCACTGCTTTGCTCTTGACTGTCACACTCCTCATGAACTCATCCTCGGTGCAGAAGGGTATGGCTGTGCTTACTGATGGTCTTGAACAGGCACAGATCTTCTGTAAAGTGGCAAATAAATAGCTGTCCTGTCGATTATCTTTTTGACAGTTATGCAGGTTTTGTAAGCAGTTTTCTGTCAACTATACCCTGTTAAGTATCATTCAGCTGCTGCTTTTCTGTTTCTACAGGATAATACCATTGATTTTCTGGAATACGTAGCTGCCTTGAATCTTGTTTTACGAGGAAAACTGGAACACAAGCTGAGGTGGACGTTCAAAGTATATGACAAGGATGGGAATGGCTGCATAGACAAACCTGAGCTGCTGGAAATTGTTGAGGTAAGTAGGCATTGCCTAATCACTTATTTAAGCAATCGCTGTTCTTTGGCAATTTAATGATGTATATGGGTTTTGTGATAGATAATCAGGTTTCAAGGCAGCTGTAGACAGTGATGAGGTGAAAATGCCTGACCTTGGTGAAAGGGTTATGCGCTCAGTGGTTTGGTGGAGCCTGCTGGGGTGGCTGAGGGATCAGTTACACCCATGTGGGCAGCCTGGCCCCTGCTGCTGCTGAAGCTGTCCAGAAATGCAGCATCTGGGTGCTTTTGTGGAGTTCCTGTATCTCTGCTCTGCCTTTCTTTTCAACGTTTTTACACTGAGATTCATTGCACTGGCCAGTGGCAGAGGGTTTCACCCCATGCTCCTTACAGGAGCCAAGTTTCCTGTCTGAGTAGCTGGTGAGAGTATGCCAAGAGGCACAAATTAGTACAGGAATCCCTTTTGTAATTATTCCTTTCTGGGTTTCTGTTATGTTCTGCACTTAGCTTTAATTAGTGACTGTGTGAAGGTGTGAGAGGAGGCATGGGGCTTAGCAGACAGTCAGACACAGCGTACCTGAGTTCTCACTTTAGGTAAATATCTTGGTGATTGTGCTAGAGTCACCCCTGCACCACAGGTGCTGTTACCCTTGCACAGCAGTACTTGTGAGGCTTAATCAATGGTTATCAAACATTTTAGGATCTCGGGTGTAATGTAGCATCAAGAAAACATCAGAAACTGAATCTGTGGAAAGCAGGTCCTTTGGGCTGGAAAGTGTGACCAGCCTTTTACCTGCAGCACCAGCAGCAGGTGTGGGAGCATCTGAGGAGCTTGTCTGGGGCAGGCTCAATTATAGTTTTGAGGTCAGCCAGGAATTGGCCAGAGCTGTGTTAGGCCCTTGCTAATCCCCTCTCTGGGAAGACTTCAGACAAACCCTTCAGCCTAAGGAGTAAAGTTAATAACGAACAGGCGGTTGTCATGGGAGGAATAGATAAAATCTGCCCCTTTCCAGTGACAGAGTGGAACAGAAACTATGGGTCAAAATATGTGCTAATACAGGTTTGATCTTGCAGCTCCGGCACAAGTTCCCTGGGAGAGAGGGCTGGGTAAGTCCAGATGTGCCTGGCCTCAGATGTTAGAAAAAAAAAAAAATCATACTCAAAAGTCAGATGACTTTCCCATCTGTGAAACTCTTGCCTTGTTCTTTGTAAAGGAACCCTGAGGTCTGACCAATTTATGTAAGGAAAATAGGAGGGCAGCAGCTTCAAAGAGCAAATGAAGTAATCTGCAGTGTGTGTGAGCATAAGGTCAGAGGTTTCATTAAAGGTCTGAGGCTGTTGAGTGGCAGATCTTTCTAGAAAGGTTAAAACCGCAGCCTTTGTAAAAGACCTTTACACTGTTGGGAAGATAGCGGAGTTCACTTCTTTTCATTTTCTTCTCCTAACCTGTGAATTTCTTTTCAGTCTATCTACAAGCTGAAGAAAGTGTGTCGGTCAGAGGTGGAGGAGAGGACCCCATTGCTCACACCGGAGGAGGTTGTGGACAGGATATTTCAGTTAGTGGATGAGAATGGGGATGGTAAGTGATTGGTGGCTCAGATTGCAGTCATTCGTAATGAGAAGTTATCTGTACTGGGCAGGCTAGCTTTAATTACATCTATCAAGAAATCGCTTAGGACTATTATGTTACTCATATTAGACACGTTGGGTTTGGTTCTGGTCTGTTTCTTAGAACCAAGAATAACTTGGTGCAGCAGGATGAAATAATTTTCATTGTTATTTTAATGTAAAATACAAAGGGGTCACTATTCTGTCTGGATTTTGATGCCACAGAGATCTCATCCTCTGAAAGCACCCAGTAGCCAGAGTGCAGGTCCCAGTCCCAGCACAAATAGCCTGTGTAAAGACAGTGGCTCCAGTCAAATTGGAGCTTGCAGGATCAGACTTGCAATCCTCCTGGAGGAGCATGTGTAAGCTAATGCAACATTTCATGTTAGCCGAAGGGGATGGGGTAGGTGTGAATGCATTGGGTTACAGCGTGGTGGTTTGTCTTTCAGCTAGCTGGCCTAAACTACATGGGGAAATTAAGTATAGCTTTTGTCTTATTAGCATATTTTTCTGAAACGTAGAGGGCTTTTACTTCCTGCCTTCTTGTCTTATCTGTCGTGTTTTGTCTCCCTATCTTGTGTCCTCATCTCCTACACAGGGCAGTTGTCTCTTGACGAGTTCATTGATGGGGCCAGGAAAGACAAGTGGGTGATGAAGATGTTGCAAATGGATGTAAACCCTGGGGGATGGATCTCTGAGCAGAGGAGAAAGAGTGCTTTGTTTTAAGAAATTCAGTTTTGATACAGCTGAAAATGTGATGCTGACTACAGCTGTGGCTCTCTTACTCTAGGGTGGTAGTGGCTTTCCTTTTTAATACAATCTCGGCACCCAGATGAAAACTTCAGTGGTTTATGAAGCCATATCTCAATCTAAACCCCACGTGCTGCATACTGCTGGTACCCAGAGTCTATATTTGGCCCATGAATAAGTCTTTCTCTGGACACAATATGGTGTTTGCCAGCTCTGGTTTTTGGTTACACCCCAAGGAACAAACTTTTTGTGGCTTCCTGCAGTGGATCCTAGGCAGGGTTTTAGTGTGATGACAGGATCGGGAAGTGAGAAGTCCTGACACAGTGGTACTGTCTCCAGTGCAGACTAGTGTTTGCATCATTCGTGCCTGCAGAGATATGAACACATCAAACCAAAAGAGGTGCTCTAGCAGGCTTTATACATTCAGGGGGTCCGTATGCATATTTAGTAGACAGTACTACTGCTAAAGTAAAATTATTGAACACCAACATACCGCTATCAAAAATGAGAGTTGGATTATAAGCGGTAGCCAAGACAGTACACAGCCTTGAGGAAAACATAATGTGTGGGCTGGAGAGGTGGAGCAGTAACTCCTTGCATCTCCCTCCTGTGGACCAGAGTCTGCTCCTTCTACCTGTTCAGAGACCTGGGCTTCTGTGGGGCTGGAAAAAGGCTGTTTCCAAACACTGAGCAGTAGTAGGAATTGTACCTCTTCTTGGCAGCCACATATAGAGGACAGTTTTGCACAAGTGTGATTCTGTTCCCTTTGAGCCTGTTTCTTACTGAATCATCACTCTAGAACAGCTTTTCCTGCCCCGTGAAGACTGAATGAGCTCAGGGAGCTCCGGGACTTTCACTGCACTGGGAGAAGTTTTGTGTGGAGGGGGAGATAAGGGAAGAGCAGAGTTTTGCTTGGCAGCATCTCTGCAATGAGAGGATTAGCGCTCCTTTATCAGCAGGACCACAGAATGGAACAAGTGACAAAATCAGAGTGAGTTACTGAAGTAGTACAGTGGTTTTACACTGGACTTAATTTAGCCACAGACTATAGAAATAAAATTTGCACAGGTTGTAGGCTGAGCTCTGCTATTCTAACCCATATTCCTACATATACGTGTATATGGAAAGAGAATTTGGGCTGAACCACTATTTTGGTTCACCATTATTGGATTTATTGTTTTATTTGTAAGAAAATTTTCCCCAGGAAAATAACACGTGTTTCTCTGTTTTATTTTAATTTTCCCATGGGATCAGTGGGCCAGGTCATACCCAATGAAAAGATTTGTAATCCCTTTTTTGTGGCCTTTAATTGTGACTGTAGTATCTTTCATTAGTTGATTAGTTTGCTGGTTTGTGGTCTTGTCAATTTAACCAATGTTTAAATTCAGGAACATGAGGAAGTATTCAGGATAAGATACAATCAGTGCTAGAGTTCAAATACATATACATTTCCACTTCTAAATAGCCTTTCTAAGAGTTCTCTGTAAATGCACACTAGCTTGTGGCATGTTTACTTATCAGAGATGATTAGACTTCTAGTTTATGCTGCTGTAAGGCAGCTGTTTAAAGCTCATTCAAGTCAATAGTTTCAGCCAAAGATCTGAAAGAAAGAAAATCTTACTTCTGACTTGAGGGCCCGGAAGAAAAGATTCACTTTACTGATTTTACAACTTGTGGACAAATGTTTTGATGGGAGGATACAAATCTCAAATTCCTTAAATTTCAGCATCTCAACCAACATAACACACTCTGCTTCTTGCACAATTTTTAAGTGGATGTTTAGTTACTATAGTTGTGTACTGCAGGTTTACTTAAATGCTTTAAATTCTCTTGTTCTGTTCACCTGGTCAGATCAGGCATGGAAGAAGCTGTTTGGTGTCCCCCACACCAGCAGTCCTCTGCTGGGGTGGTAGAGGGCATCCTAACACTGAGCACTTGTACAGCTCTTGGTAGAAATTTTGTAACATATGAATTTAATAAAGAAAGATTTATTAAAATTCTATCTGTTTTGTGGTATCTATTTTTCATTTAGAATGAAGGTGAAGAACTGTGTAAGCACCTGAGTATCTGACCAAAACTGTAGTCTTTGAGACTGACACAATGAATGTAAGGGAGGTGTTAAGTGTAAGAGCTAACCCGGATAAGACACATATAAGGCAGAGATGGGGATGCTATTGCAGATGCGGAGTAGGAAAGGAGTCTCTTCTGTTTAACTTCTATGCAATGACAGTGAAAAGCATAAATGTATCATTTTAAAAAAAAAAAATCTCTCAGTGGAATTTGAAGTAGGTGGTTAGAATATAGTGAACTGACAGTGCAGCAATGAGATGGCCCCTGCCAGGACTGAAACAGGAACCTTGAAGAATTTAGGGCCTAATGTTGGACTCAGCAGCCGGATGGTTCCACCTCCTCTGGCCTGGGCAGACTTGGGATGGTAACGGTGCATGTGGTGGGTAATGCTTGTGTTAGTGCTGGCATAACCCAGTGGAAAATTGTTCCTCTTATCAATCGTGTAATCTTTTGTCAAGGTGCTTTAGTCTTAGTCCTATTTTTAAATCCATAGGTATAAATGCTTTGATCTCCTCCCAAACTCAATTCAACATTCACATCAAGCTGTTGATGTCAGATACTTTGCATAATCCATTTTTCCAGACTTACAGCCCAGCTAGAATTGGATTTGACTGATCGGATTTCTTTTTGGTCTAAATTGGGAAACAGGATGGCTTGGAAAAGGCAAATGCCTTGTGATTTTTCTGAGCTGCTACCATCTGCTCTGATGTTTGATGCCCCTGAAGTTGGGTAGGGTTGAAGGTGAAATAATCAGGTTAAAAAGCTGAAGGTGAGGTTCTTGTTGAAAGGGGCTGATGGGGAGAGGCCCCAGAAAACAGGAGCCAGGGAGGCATCGCATCCTAAAATACTCTGGAAGGTGCGTTCCTGGGGCAAGTGCTGAGCAGCAGAAATAATGAGGCTGAGAAGGGAAGAGGATAATTACATCTAACTATGCTTAGCCATGCTCTTTATTTGTCTATACACCTGATGTTCTGAGAGGGGAGGTTCACCCATGGGTAGCTGGGGTTCGGTGGCTGCCCAGAGGAAAGGTTTGTGTCCAGGTCATTCCCAAAGCACCCAAGTGCAGCTACCCCTTGAAAATGTCGTGTTGAAAAACAGAGTGGCCATGCCAGGACTCATACAGCCCTGTGCTGATTGCTTTAGGGACTTTTTGTGGTCTCCCCATACTCGTCCTTTCCTCAGCGCCCGTGGTCAGCTCTGGCAGTATGGGAAAATACTCTTCTTTCTTTCCTCTTCCTCCTCTTCAAAGGAAACTGCACCTCAGAAGTTTAGAAAGTATCTCAAACACGTTACCCTTAAAAACCGCGTATTTAAGGTAATCTAATGGTGTTCTGGGATCTGATGCGCTGTACGCTGTGCTGCAGGGCAGCCGCATCCCCTGGGGATGAGGGACCTTTAGAAGCATCTGGCTGAGAACCTGTTTTGTCTCATTTCTTCACCTTTCAGGCCTCACGCCCTAACTTAGCACGGGGATGCAAAGGGAAATATTTTTGCAATTTGCCACCGTCCGTTCCTGGGCTCATCACCTCACTTCTGTTTGATTTTTGCTGCCTTGCAGAGCCCACCGGCTCCGTTCCCGGTGGGTTCCCGGGATTCCTGAGCGCTGCTCCTCCGCAAGACCCAGCCGTCGCTGTCGGGCGAGCCCATCCCGGTTCCCCCACAGAGGGACTGCGGGGACGGGGACTGGGACGGGGCAGCTGCAGCGGAGAATGTAGCAAGGGCTGAAGTCCTGCTCCCCATCCTCCCTCCAAAACCACGGGCTGGGAATCCCAGTGAGCCCCGCTGGCGGCAGGACGTGGGTGTGGAGCCCACCCAAGACCCTCCCAACCCCAGGTGGGTCCACGCAGTTGGGATTTCCCTCAAAAACCAGGCGTGCACTGCAGCTTTTATGGCCTTTTGGCACCCAAGCCCTGCTGAGATAAACGGCGGGGTGCTGCAGAAAGGTGCTCGCTGGGTGGTTTTATCGTAGCCGCAATTCTTCCAAACAAACCTGGCTCCAGGGACTTGTCCCAGGTCACCACAAAGGGGAGGCAGAGCCGCACGACCATCCGGCCTCAGAGGCCCATCGCCCCTCTGATGGCAGCTCCCCAAAAAAGCCGTTCCTGCGCTCCCCAGAGAGGTTGTGCTGCCCCTCATTCACCAGTGACTTTGTCACAAGAGTGAGCAATGCGTCTGTGGCTGGCACCTGAACAGCCACCACTATTTTGAAATAAATTAATTACGCCTGAGTTAGGGCAAAGAGAGTCACAATATTAGTTTTTAATTATTTTTAATTTGCTTTCTTAGAGGCTGAAAAAACATCCTTTGGAGAGAGACGCTGAGGTTTGAAAGGTGCCTCCGGCCAGCCGGCTGTTCTGAGACAGCCCTTTTAGAATAACTTTGTCTTTATAAATAGAAATTGGGCTTGTCAGGGCTGCTTCTTGCAGCTTCTTGGGCTTGCAGAGGAGAGGCTGAAGGAAGCATGGGTGGGACTGAACGTGTCTCTGCGGAAGGAGAGTGCACAGAAAGCCCACGCTGAACTCGGCTCCCTCTTTGCTGCTGTTGTAAAGGTGAAGTGCAGTAAGTTTTGCGCTGGTCATTTGTGGGGGAGTTAATTTTGCTGCAAAGAGGAGTATTACACACTGAGTAAACAGCTCAGTCCGGCTCTAATAAGATGGTTGCAGCCTGCTCTCTCTCTCACTGGTGTAAGTGGGATGCCTGGACAAGCTGGCCTGTCAAAGGGTTCCTCTCGGTGGCCTTTTGGTTTGTGTGCCTTTCCAACACCAACGGAGCCCAAACCAGGCTGCCGGGGGCAGCTGCCGGCGGGGCCGTGGCCGTGTATCCCACGCTTGCTGCCTGTCTGGGCGGAAAACGGGCAGGAGGGAGCTACGGGGCTGCCACACGTGGCCCAGAAAGCAGCAGGGAGAAAAGCAGGAGGTGCCTAGAAATGTCGGTGGGTAAAGCAGAGCTCCAGAAGAAAGAGTTGTAGGACTACCCAGGGCGTGAGGTTTTATTAAAGTACGCTTGCTCAATGCAGATGAGGTTCAGAAGAGCAGGCAGCGTGGCAGGATGCAAGAACCCAGGAGCAGCCCCTTTTCTACACCGATTATGAAGAAAACAGACCTCTCCCCACACTTGTGCTGTTCTTGCGAAAGAACTATTTTAACAAAGGCAAACCAAAGGTTTCTGCGCTTGCAGAACATGAGACAGTTAATCTGTCCTGCTGGAAACAGAATGATTGGTTGAAAGAGAGAAAAAGCACAACCGGAAATAATCTTGTAAAATATCTTTATTAATTCACTATAAGATTGGAAGTAAAAAAGCTTGCAGGTAAAACACTGTCAAGTGAAAAAGGCGCTAGGAAAAATGGTCAGAAAATTGCTTATGAATTGCAAGCATTCAGTGCTAAATAACAAGTCTTTCAGCTAGGCAAGAAATCCTTCCTGGTGTCCCGTATCGCCTCGCCACGCCTGAAACTTGCTCCCATCAGATGAGGAAACTCCTCTCCAGGAGCAGCCTTGGCGCAGCCCCGGCGCGGGGACGGCGGACGGTGCGGGGGCGAGGCCGCTGCTCTCGCAGCCTCCCTTGTGCGTGTGCTCGGTCCTGGGTGCAGCCCCTCTTGTGGCACTGGTAATTAGCACCGGCTGACGAGGTTGCTGTGCCCAGGATGCTCTAATAAGGGGTGACTGGGTTTTATTCCACAGGGGGCAGTACTTGAGCCCACTGTAGCGTGGAGGTGATGGTACCCACTGCCTGCTCAGGAATACTCGGGTACTTGTACACTGCGTCTAGCCTGTCTCTAGCAGCACACCCCTCCGAACTGCATGCAGACGATTCGCTGCCATTGTAGTTAAAACCACCTGATGCTCGAGGGTGCCACAGAGTGTAACTTGCAGGAGAGTTTAAGTTTGTTGTAGAGGTGATAAGACATGCAGGAATATTCCTACAAACATGCAAGACTTTTCCCTCTCAGGTTACTGCCATTGCAGCCCTTCCAGACATTTCAAGGAGAAACATGCCCTTAAAGTTCAGATAGTTGTTCAAAAAAGGCACCATTCTATGTTTTTAATGCTTTTAAACAAAGAAAAGCCACTGCATTCACCGCTCCCCTTTTTCTAGCTCATAGATGTTTTTGCCTTACATTATCACTAGCGATTGCTAACAGAATAATAACAAATCAAAGAACGAATGAACAAACCCACTGATCTCGTGCTCTGGAAATATATACGGAAAGAGAAGGTTCAGGTCTGCTTTCTAGGTTTTGTACATGTGTCCTTTGGGGACTTCCCTCACCAGGGCCGAAATGCCGGGCAGCCCTGGGGTTCTTCCCCCGCAGAGGCTGCAGATGCTGGTGTTGGCCACTGCCTCGGTGGGAATTTTGAGGCTCTGTTGGTGCATTATCTAACTGCATCGTGTGGTGCCGCTCCCCCTTCCCGGGGAGGCGAGAGTCTACCCCCTCTCTGCTCAGCAGCAACATCCAGAGGCCCCCGCAGAGCAAAGAGCCCCGTGGTCCCGTTGGCAGTCCTGGGGGTGGTCGTGTGCCTCCAGCGTGACGAGCTGCCATGGCAGCACCCCCTCTTCACAGCAGCCTTTCCTCTTGCCGGCTCATGTGGCTGCACCAGGCAGGGCCAGGGCAGTGCCCGGTGAGCCCCAGGGCTCCCCCGAACCATCTGCCAGGGGACCGGCACCTTCGGAGCAGATCCCGGTCCCTGCGCTAGCGGGATAGTCTATCGCTGGTCACACTAGCGCTGGGACAGCTCACCAGCTCCCACAGCCACGACCCGATTTGTTTTAATAATGCGAGGGGGTAAAAGTAGAGACGAAGGGAAGGCGTCCCGGGAGCCTACTGGGCAGCCTCCGCCTCCTCCTCCGGCTCGTGCGGGTTCTTCCCATCGTTCTGGATCAACTGGACGATGTGTGTCAGGTCCAGGCTGCGGGTGAGGATCTCGAGCAGCACTTCATCCTTTTGCACGCCCTCCATGAACTCTTCCAGGGAGAGCTCGCCTGTGAAGGCACGGTCAGAAAAAGTCTGTTAAATCCAGCAGCCCTTCTCCTCCCTCCGCCGGCAGCCTCAGAGCTGCCCCCCAGTTGCTGCACGGACCATGAACCAGGGCCCTCCCGGAGGTCCCGGGTTCGTGTATCGTCCACCCCAAACCCCGTCACAGCTAAACCCCGCGCAGATCCCCACCCTGCCAGTAAGACGAGGGGCACTTTGCAGCGTCCCCTTGGGCTGGCTGCAGCCCGTAGAGGGGACGGGGAGGTAAACTGTCACGGAGAGCCGCTCTCTGCCAGCTCTCCTCATATTCTGGGGTTTTGGGACATCCAGCATCTGGAATTGCTCTGCCAGACTGAACTGCAGGTAAGGGGGAAAGTGGGAGCAGTACTTGGCATTGCATAAGAAAGTTCCTCACCGTCTCCATTTATATCAATTTTGTCAAACACCATGTTTGTGAATTCCTCAGCCGTCATCGTTTCGTTGCACCGGTTGATAGCTCGAATAGCCTGGAGGGAAAGAAGGACACGGAGGACCATTACTGAGCGTTGTGCAGATTTCTGTATCCGTCAGTACGAGTGGCTAAGTGACCGGACATGAGAGCCCAAACTTTTTTGCAAGCAGTTAGGTTCTGAAAGGAGTAAGTCTTTTCTAAAACACTGGAGATTAAAATAATTTAAAAAGGAAATAAATGCATTAAAAGATTAAGTGGGCATACTGGGATAATCCAGGAGCCATTCACCTCTGAAAATCCTTAGATTAAATTCAAGTGCTTATCTCAGCCCAGGTTTCAGTGGATGTGGTTAAACAACCTGCAATGAGAAGACAAGGGGTTCCTGCGTGTTGGAGCGTGCAGGTGCCGTGGGGGGTGTGGGGTGCTCGAAACAGGTCCGGCCAGGGAGGCCAGCCTGGTGGGAGGACTGGCAGAGGACAAGCAGCAGGTTTGGCCAGTGCCTACTAATTTACCAGGGAGTTGTCTTTTGGGTTGGAATATTCCTGTAACAATTTTTCTGTCTACCTGTGTCTAATGACCGTAGTCTGTGATAGAAATGGAAAAAGCTGAGCCCACTCACTTTGATGATGTTCAGCAATTCTCCCCGGTCAATGCAGCCGTTCCCATCCACATCGTAGAGCTTGAAATACCATCGCAGCTTCTGATCCACCTTCCCTTTCAGGACCAGACTCAGAGCTGCCACATACTCCATAAAATCTATGTAGCCATCCTAAAAGCAGAAGGTTAGAAGCTAGATGAGATGAAAAGCAAAAAGTCAGGCAGTAAGTGATTTTCCTGGTCACTTTTGGAAGTCCCCACTGGAAGACTTCAGCGTGTGGCCGCCACCTTGAGAGCAGGGGCTTGGGGAGCGCAGCAGGGTGCGGGTTCCCCACACACCCACCAGTTAAAGCCAGTGCACCATATGGTGAGGGCTCCATGTTCATTTATGCAGAGATATGAATGAACTCAGTGTGTGTACCTGGCTTGGGGACTAACGAAGCCTCAAAATCTAGCCTGTGCTAAAGGAATCTCTTCTTGCAAAGCAGTGGTAATTCAGAGGTCAAAGAGGAACAGGCTTATGCAGATGAACCCTGATGGATTGCCTAACCTTATCCTGCCTGCGCACACCTATAGATCTTTTCTGCTGCAAAGCGGTCTCGCACGCAAACTTCTAGGAGAGGAATGAACTCAAACTCGGGAATGACCCCAGCACGTTGCTGACATCTCGGGCTGGAAAGGCGCTGCTCTGTCCCTGTGCCATTTGTGTATCTGCTTGAAGTTTGGTCACGTCAAAAGCACAAACAGTTTTATCTTTGACTTTCCTCCCAGGTGTTTGCCCGCCACCAGCTCACGCCGCAGCATTGGAGACGTTCAGCTGGGCCTGCCGACGGCTCTCCGGCCAGGGTTATGGGACCAGTGCAAAGCTGGGCTGAGCTCGTGTGCCACCATCCTGCCTGCAGACGCTGCCCCGTGATGTTCACAGCTTCTAGGAAGTTTGCTAGAACACGTGGTGCTCGCCACAGAGCGTTTTGATGGCACATACCATTGAGACACAAAGCGCTTTGAAGGCAAATGGTACGTACTATAAACCACAGAAAGTCTTTGGGAGGGAATAAGCCAGGGTTTTGTCAATGAACAAAGCCACCGCGCCACGGGGCAGGTTCAAGAAGAGATCATCTGCTTTATCCCACTGCTGCAAGAGCCAGATTAGGTATAAATAGCTACTGAGCCCCATTCCCAGCAGGATTTCCTGTGCATCAATTCCCTTTTCAGGCATGCATTCAAACACAGGGCAGCGAGCAAGGTAAAGGCCAAGGCACAAACAAAATACCTAAAGGATTTAGGGCCCAAATTGTATTATTTTCAGTGGGATTAAGCCCACTAAGCCCTTCGGGTTGCCATAAAATATATTCCTCATCTCGCATGAGGTGCAATTTCAAATCATGTGCAAGCAAGGGAGGGTGTTGTTTCCTCTCAGAGACACAGCATCCATCTGCTTCTCTGGCACGGCTCCCGAGCTGGGCCGACAGCGCTCCCCAAGGCGCGCAGGGGCTCCGGGACTGCCCCGCGCCGGGGGTCTGGCACAGCGACAGCCCGAGGTGCAAAGCCGCTCCGCAGGGAGCAAAGGGCCCGAGCTCCTTACCGTATGGGACTGAGCACGTGTCATAAAATCAATGAAACTGTAATCCATTTATAATTTGAAACAATAGAAAAACAAACCCGATCTGTTCTGCAAACCGTAGTTCATGCCGCGTTGCGTGGCTCAGGAACTCGCTGTTTCTGCATGAATGCAGCGCTTGTTGTCACGCTGCTCGCTTGTTCCTTACTGTCACAACATTCGATATTTAAGGATTAAAGGGCACTTCATTTTAAAGGGATCACAGACTACCAGATAAAACCCCACAATTTTAATAATTTAAAACTAAAATAATTTAAAACTAAATCAATACTGGGAGAAGTCTATTTTCTTCCAGATTTTTGCTGACATCTTTTGCTTACATAACTGATTTTACAATTTATGAGGCCGTAGAGAATCAGATCGTATATGCTTAGATATACATCTATATTGCATACACCCAAATATACCACACCCGATCGCACGCAGGGAGCTGAGCACGGCCGGTCCCGGCACAGGCTGAGCGGGAAGGACAATATTTACCTTATTAAAGTCAAACGTCTCAAACATTTGCTCAACGTATTTGTTTGCTGCTGGACTCAGGTTTTTCAAGCCAAAAAACTGTTTGAACTCATACAGGGTGAGCTGGCCAGAAGGACACTCCGTCATGAACTTCTTATACCACTGGTGGCACTCGGTAGTGCTCAGCTCCTCCACAGATTTCCCGTCCATGTTCCCCATCTCCACGCCAAGTGCTGGTCACTTTGCAGCCAAAAAGGGATGTTTTCTGCAATTTGAGGGCTTTCTTTTAAATTCTGCTTCTTGCCTTTAAAGTCCAAATGTCACCAGCGCTGCAGGGATCACAGTATCAGGAAAAATCAAATTGCCTTGTGTGGGGGCTGTACCGATTCAGTGGTGATGGATGCAAAAGACACCTCTGCCCAGGAAAACTCAAAAGCACAAAACCCTCTTTGGACAAGAGGGTGACATTTAAGTACCCAGCAAATCCCTCCCCAGCCAATGAGGCTCGGGGGGGTGATGGGCTCCTGCCAGGCATTAAGAGTTCAGGGTTAAAATAGAAAGGAGGTAAAATGGGAAAGTCTTGCAGATTACAGGCCCAGCAGGAGATTAGGAGGGTGGGTGGAATTTTCTCCATGATGGTGTAATCTCCTAATCCACTTCATTTATGATTTTGTGTGGGGTAACATGAGCAGTAACTTTTGCACCAAAAATCAGAGTAAGAAAAATGAAAGAAAACCACTCGGAAGTCTCTGTGCTTTACTGTCTTTTTGGTCTCCCTTCACCTTACTCTGGCTGGAGGATTTCCAGATGGGGCTGTCAGTTTGAGCCTGAAATTCAGGGAGGGGGAAGTACCATTTCAGCTCCTGTAAGAGATGCTATAATGAGGGTAAATTTGGTGTGCTGAGACAAACATAGAAACATAATTGCTTTGAATGGTAGAGCTTTAAGTGCTTTAAATGCAGACACCAGATGCTATGATGATCTCTCCTGCGGAAGTTCCTTCTCCACCCAGGTGCTGGGTGCCCGTGTCCATTCTCTCTGATCCTGCCAGGTGAGTGTTTCTTCCACAGAATCACCCCACATGCGGCACGTCCCGGAGCATGTCCTGGACGCTGTTTTACCAGAACTTGGCTGACACCAGTGAAGTTGAATGCAGCTTCTATTTTCATTTATGATGAATTACCATGAAAAATTCTCCATGTGATTATGACCAAAACCAATGTTGTTTTCACTCTGATGCACAGCATTCAGAGAAGGACTGGGAGACAAAAAAGTGTATCCTCAGAAAGTAGCATAGATCCTCCACTAGTAATGAAATGGATGTGACTACTGGACCTCTACCCACAGAGAATCTGTCCTGTAACACTTACTTTTTTATACCTGACAACTTTAAGACAAAGAGCCCAACGTTTATGTGTCGCAGTTTGGTATTGCTTCTGCACTGAAGCAAATTAGGAACAACTCCGCTAAAGCAGGTGGCATTACACAAGCATAAAAGAGTTATTTAAAAGACATTAGACTGAGGAACGCTAATTGGATGTACTAATCCTGAACTCGCCAGCAGCAGCAGGCACAGGTCCCTGCTGTGCACAGCACCTGTGAGCAAGGTGAGCCTTCAGTGGGTGCCCTGGGCTCTGACCCACCCACCAAAGGGGACAGGGCTGGGAGAGCCTGTCCCAAAGCACAGAGAGGGGATGCAATACTGAGGCACTCATTAATAGTAGAAAAGTTGCATATTAAATGTGGATACAGGCTCACCAACTATTTTAAGAAGTACTTGCTAATGGTGCATCCAGTTCTCCAGAACGGGCAATGCAAAAGCTGAACCATCTTGTGCTACCTTCTGGAGAAGAGCTGCAGGGACGTGCCGCCTGAATTTCAGCTCCAATTACTATCTCATTTCTGAGTGCCACAAATGAAACATGCTTTTCCATTCATGAAGAACAATACTTTGCCTGTGTCTAGGAAAGCCTAGTGAAAGAAGATGTCCTTTCAAAGAAGGAGCAGAATTTAGGCTCAGATGAAGAAGCTGGTGAAACCTTCCCAGGTTTTGCAATGTATTCTAAGGCCAGGCTTGTGCAGATGAGCCTGGCTGGGTGGCCATGCATGCAGTGCCATGTGCTGCTGACACCCAGTGCCTCTGTGTAAGCAGGTGGCAATAAATGACAGGACAAGTTGGACCAGGTTTTTAGAGCAAAATCCACGCTGTGTGTTTTTCTGGGGAGCAGTGACACAACCTCACCACCCATTCCTTGGCTCACGTGCTCACTGTTTGTCATAACACAGACACTCGATGGGAAGCTGAAGTCACATCGGTCACTGGTTTCATTGCTTGGGCTTTATTGTTCTCGACTACGGCCTTGTGCCCAGAATGGGTCTCCATTTCACAATGTTTGCACTCGAGACATCCATCACCTTCCTGGTGTGATCAGTGTCACGGTGGTAGCGGTACCCGCAGGTTGGCTTCTGCGCGGTGTAGAAGGGGCTGTATGAGTTGGAGCAACTTGGTGTGTAGAAGAGAAACTTGAAGGAGTTGGGCTGACGGCCCCCAAAATGGGCAACAAAAGGCATGAAGTGAGTGGCCAAAGGCTGGTGGTCCCTGTGGTGACGTGCTGGAGACTGCTGGCTTGTTGGGATGGGCAGTGTGCGAGAGACCTCCTGCATTGCTTTGGTCTCCTCCATTCCCTTTGGTCTCTTGCAGTCTTTGCCAGGGGCTTCTTGTGTTTTAGTCACCTGTGGAGCAAAAGAGCCAGACAAATCCGTGACAATTGCCCACACACTTTGCCATCCTCATCAGTTCTTAAGGCCTGACGCAAGAGTTGTGTACTGGTGACCAAAAAGCAGCAAGTTAAACAAACCAGGAGAGCTTAGGGAGTGCCAGCCTGCTTACCCTCGCTGCAAGGGCAGTCAGTACACAGTCTAAATGCTGAGAAGTCAGGTGTTTACATTTCTTTAGCTAAAAATCTAAGGTGGTGTGATTTAAAGAGAAACTGAGTTTAAAGTCAAATGATGTACTGGAAATGTGGAAGTGACTTAGTGAAAATAAACCAAAGCGTACTGAGGGAATACACGTGGCGAGACTCAAAGGACTTGATTCTCTCTTGACTTGCATTTCAGCTGGTTATTTGTAACACTGCAGAGTGAACATAAAGTGCTACCCAGTTGCTGATGTTCCCGCTGTCAGTCTGACCTGGCTCACCCTTTCATCACTTTTGGGGGATACTACATTTTCCTTCTGTGTTTGGCACAGGGGAGCCCTGGTCCCAGATCAGGATCTCAATTATAATAGCTATAAATGACAGCAATACATGCTCCTTGTAAAGTCTTTACCAGACCGCAGCCATGGCAAACCAGCCATGAAAATGGTTCAACCCAGTCTGACCCACAAGATGCAATGGGCCGTATCGGTGATGACACAAACATAACACTGCCCTTTACAAACACAGCCCGGGGCAGCAGCTCAGCAGGCTCCAGGTCCCTCTGCAGGTACCTACCAACACCCTGTGCCTCGTAGTGCTGTGCTAACTGCTCTTGCTGAATCTCTAAGTGGGTTTTCCCCCCGAGAAACGTGAAGAGAAAAACAGGGTTATGGAATCTTGTGAGGCAAACTCTTCCTCGTCGTCAGTTGGGTCACATTTCTGAAGCCTTGGAGCAAAGGCAGTGCCATCACCCGTACGCACGACACGGGGGACCGAGGACTGCAGAAACAGCCCGTTTTCCCCGTGCATTTGCATGAACCCTTTCCAGAGGAGGTGGTGTGGATGTGTGCCCCAAGACACACACAGGCCTGACTTGTCATGATGGCTGCTCCAAGGCTGTGCTTGACTGGGAAAGTATTTCTGCTGCTGTTATTTAACCATGACTCAGTTATCTTGTTTTCATTGATGACACCCCTGTGCTAATGGAAACTGGCTCTTCCCCCTGGCAATTAGCTGCTTTACTCCTGCGCGTCCTAAATATACGCTTTGCTGTCTGGCTTTATTTTTAACCTTGTAAAGAGGTTTCCTAGTTTCCGTGATGCCTTGGCTTACTTGGTGCTCTATTTCTGTTCCCTGTAGCTGGCTGTGAACACTAGCTCCTAAACGTATTAGGAGGGGGACACCCGCAAATTGTTTAGAAATCTCCTTAAAGCCTTTGAGGGAAATGACCAGATTGGCACAGGTTCACCACCTCTTTTTTGTCACTCATTCCCCCAGTACAGCCACCTGCCAGATGCTTGAAAGGCTCCCTTGCTGGAGCTCAGGACAAGTGTTATTTCAGCACTCGCTGCCACAGGGAAACGCCAGTCTATTTTATCCACAGGGGATAAAACAATGGGATTTTGACTCCTGAAGAGCAGATTTTGTACCACTACAGTCATTTCAGTGTGGTTTATGTATCCCTGCTCCGAACACACTTAGATTTGTTCAGAAATTATTATATTCACATACATGGATGATTATAGCTCATGGCCTTTCTTGCTTTGGAAGATAAGAGACAAGTATGCACACGACTGCGCTGCTGCAACTGCATCCACCCAGCAGGGAGGCATTAATGTTATTAAAGCAGTGCATTTGGGGTGTGGAGGTGTGTTACCTTGAAAACCCAACTGCTAAGTCACGTAGATGCTTTTGAGATGTGCAAGCCTCGCATGTGCTCGGCGATAGAGGGCTGACAGTCATTTCCAGTGACGGGCAGGATACCATGCTAGGGAGTGCTGAGCTTTGGGCTTTGCTCTTGCAATGGGGTTCGCCTGCCCTGGGGGTTCCAGCTTACCCTCTGGGGCATCTGAAGCTTGGCAGAAACATTCTTTGTGCCTGGGTGAGTGCACCTGCTTTACACAATCACTGTCGTTGAGGGGAAACACCAGCTCAGCGCGCACAGTGCTATTTATGGCACTGCCAGTGCTCCATGCCTGAATTAAGAGTCCCACATAATCCTGTTGCATCTAGTCATATGTTTAGAGATCCTTAATCCCTCCCAAATTGTCTGTTGCCTCTCAAAGAAGATCCTCACAGGTGAGGTCACGGAGAGAAGGCTGACTTCAGTAATCAAGAAAGCACGAAGGGTTCAGACGTCCACCCTGGATGAAGTGTCCCCCCCCGCCTGGCTGCCAGTGCTGCCCATCCTGCCCCTGCACTGCTGCCGTCCCCCTCGCTCTGCAGCAGGGAGTCCCCGCTCCTGCAGCTCCTGGCTTGTCCCCACGGAGCCATCGCAGGGCTATCGCATGCAGTTTGCTCTGAGATCTCAGCGGCCACGGGGGGCAAAGCCAGCTGACGGCGGTGCAGCCGGGATTTGCGCAGCAGTGGAGGGAACGATGCATCGCACCGACAGCACCAGGACCCTTTTGTCCCGGCCACCCTCAGGGCAAGGGTCTTCCAGCCCCCTGCCCACAGGGAAGGGGACACGGCGAGCTGGAGTCCCTCCTCCCAAACCATGAGCCCAGGGCTCCCACCTGTGAGCTCATCTTCCTGGCGGGGACCCCAGCATGCGGGGCCGTCTGGGGTGGAGGCTGGAGGCAGCACTGCCAGGGTGGGCAGCGCTGGCCGTCAGGGCCATCATCAGGGTCATCGGGGCCATTGTGACCACCGGGGTGTCACTGGCGTGGTGGCTGTCATAGGGGTGCCCAGGCTGAGCAGGGCTGCTCGGGCAGAGGGTGCGGAGGAGAGCAGGGGCTCGGCCAAGATTAGGAAGGTGCTGTTTGTCCTCACCCGACGGGAACCACCACTGCTGCCCCTCCAGCTGGAGCACGGCTGGGGCTGCTGCCGGCTGCTCTGCCGGCCCTGCCACCCCCACCGAAACATGTCCTTGGCAGCATGGACCCGCTCCCCGCCCCAGACACGAGCCGTTTCTCTCTCCACAGGTGCAGTTTGCTGTTCTGCAGCCACACATGAGGGTTTCTCCTCCCATCCCTCCCGTCCCCTCCCTCCCTCCTTCGGGTCCGGCTGGGGACCCGCGCTGCACAAGCACTTCGCACACCTGCGAGTGCGGCAGGGAACGATCTACATCTGCAGGGCGCAGCTCCTCGCACTGATGGAAAAGCAGATTGTTCTGGGGTGTTTACCCATATTAGGATCAAAGGCAGCCTCACACTGCGGTGCGTTACATCAGAGCAGTGCTCACATGGCCATTTCTATGCCATAAAACCTGCTGGTGGACTTCCAAGTGCTTTCCTGTGCTTTGTGCCCAGCCCGGCCCACCTGTCCCTTTAGCTGTGTGGCCTCCATCACTCAGGAGATCATGCCGTGTGGCAGTTGTCCTCCCTTAAAATTACAGCCATGCCACCAAACTAGGCAGCTTTTCTTCGTCTTTTGAGTTTGCGCTTTGCAGAAGTCCGCCTGCCCCGCAGCGTACCTACAACGCTCTTCTTGCTAGTCCTGAGCTTTTTCTGGTCTTTGGGGGGAGGTCCATGCTTTACTGGGAGGTGGAAGGTAAAGAGCGAGTATTTTTCAGCTGGAACAAATACACAGGAGTGTGCACATGAACTCTTGCAGGCCTGTTTAGCAGCTTGTGTTCACTGGGATAATAAATTCACCTCAAAACACACATCCCTTCATGTTGTGAGGAATATGTTTTCCTACGCTCACCACCCAGGGTGAGGCAAAACCATTGCTGGTGGGGTGACACGGGTACGGCTCACCGCCCCCGGAGCTCGAGGGTGCTGCGCTGGGGTCCCCCCAGCCCCGGGGGCAGAGGAACACCTCGGGGGCAATTGTCAGGGAGCTGAGTCACACTCTCCTGTTCCCGCAGAGCATCGCTGCAGCCCTGTGGCCCCTTTGAAGTCTCTTTGGTGTAACGACATTTTGTGGGACACCTTCGTGCAAGAGCCCAGGCTTTCTCATTCCACAGGATTTTATTGGCTTCTCTTCTAAAAATAGTTTCTCTTCTCCTTCCCCTTTTCCTTGTCTTTGTCTCTCTGTATATCCTGTTCAATTTGTTCAGCCAAAGACTCTGAATATCAGTGAGCGCATATGCCTTGCCTGTCTTGCAAAGATATTGTGTCTTTTGTCTTTCCAGTAGCGAGTGGGTCCTTCACGTCATCTGATTTCTGCTTTCAAGAGGTGCCAATGAATTTTCTTTAAATGTCTGGGGCTCAGTTAGATGGGTTCCCATGAAGAGCTCTCAGGAGGAATGCTGTTTTCCAGTTTCCATCCTATTACCACTCTTATCTGCAGGCAGGACTATCCCCTTTCCTGCGATCTCGGCGAAAACGCGACTGTAGGTCCCTGTGCTGTGTTCCCTGCACAGTGAGCGCAGGGTGTGCAGGAGTCACACTCGTGCAAATATTTGCAGGATGGTTTCCTTTCTCTGTCTCACACAAACAGCAGTTAAGATAACTGTCAGACAGGGTGTCAGACAGAGTCCCACTAATTGCAGGCCTTGTGCACGGCACAGAGCCGTCCCTTCGGCATCGCTCGCTGCTCCTGGAGCGGATCTCGGGAGCGGCGGCGGGAGTCGGGCACAGGCTGCCCATGGAGACTCCCCGCTCCCCGGCCAGGAAAGGCGTCTGAGCAGCTGGATGGAGCTGCACATCTGCAGAGCAGGCTAAATTCTCTGAAAACTGTCTTAAATACTTCTAACCCCTATACTACAATCACAGTATTGAATCCACGTGGTATGACATTTTATCTCTCCTTTTCTTTCCCCATTTGCCATTCATGTTAATTCACTTTATTTAAGTGCTGCCTGACAATTTATGCCATGATTAGATTTTCCTTTTGAAATATCATAACAGTGCTCATTTTTCATTGTTCATGGGTGATTTAATGTGTCGCCCTAATTTGTACTTTGCGGCAAAAAAAGGTTGTGAAAAGCATAATTTCAAAGTGATTAAAGAAGTGATACTTATCACTGAAAAGAGACATCTGTATCGTTTTGACTCTCAAAATATGCTGGAAATATAGAAATAGGTGTGACAGGATGATCTTACCCTGATGCTGTGAGCTGTGTTTCAGAGTTAATGTTTCAACAGCTATTTTGCGTTTAAAGTTCTCCAGAGATCCCAGCATTTATTAATAACCAATGTTACTCATTAACTCCCAATTTTTACTTGCATGACCCAGAAGATTGTTGGCAACGTTAGACGCTTGCTTTTGTACCTGAAACAAGCCATGATTTGGGGCCGAGTCCCACTGCCTTTAGGCTTTTGCATCAGAAAACATCCCAGCCCCTAATGACACGCAGGTCACGCCAGGGAGGAAGATGTGCCTGGTGGCGCGTAGTCCCACCGAAGCCAGTAGGGATCTGCAGCGGGGCTCACAGGCGTGGAGGATGGGGAGTTGAATGCTTAGTAAGACACTTCCTAAAAACTCAGTGCTAATTTGCTTCCTAGCATACACACGGGAGAGGGAAAGGATTACACTTCAGCTTTCCCTTGCCTCTGGCTGACGTTCCCTTGTATTGCACGGACACCTGCAGATCTCGGACAGGGACTTCAGGTCCCAAGGCTGGTCTTGGGGCAGGGGACCCCAGCCGTTGGGTCGGGACTGCCACTGCAGGCCAAGAAAAACACCGGAGACAGTGAGAGAAAGATCAAAACTCTCACACCCAAACGCTCGGTATACCACCGACGTGAAAAGACGGGTAGTTCGTGTCAGGTCGGGGATTTTTAAGAGGACTCGGACGTTGAGCGACATTTAC
>NW_010972504.1:1441111-1441396 GCF_000737465.1 Haliaeetus leucocephalus | reverse complement strand
CGGCCCCGGTCCCGGCCCCGCGCCCGCCTGCCGCGGCGGGGATGCCCGGTTAGGAGCGCGGCGGGCAGCGCCCGGCTCCGCCAGGATGAAGAAGCATCATCATCATCACTCCGTGCAGGGCACCTTCAGCCGCCTCTTCGGGAAGCGCCAAGCCAGCCCCGCCGCCGCTTCCCTCTTCGCCACCAACCCGCCCTGGATCCTCACGCAGGAGGTGACCTCGGACAGCGCGGGTGGCACCCGTCAGTGTCTGCGTGTCCCCCTCCCCTCCTCCGGGCTGTGTCGGCC
>NW_010972504.1:1418590-1441101 GCF_000737465.1 Haliaeetus leucocephalus | reverse complement strand
GGTCGCCCGGGACCGCGCTCCGCTCCGGGAAGGGAAACTTGTGGCCGAAGCGGGCTGCCGAGGGGTTGGGAAGCTGCCTGGGGCGCTTCCAGTAGCTCTTTCCCACGCCGTGTTCGATCGGCGCCTTCCCGGTTTTGGTTACTTGCCGATAAGCCCGTTTCTTGAAGGAGTGTGTGCGAGGGGGGAGCGGAGGGTGGCATAGTCCTCAGGATTTATTTGGATTTCTTTGTGGGTTTAATTGCAATGCTGCGCCCTGGGGGCTCATGTAGGAGGGAGCCAAGTTAATAGTAGTGGAGCCAGGTAGATAAAAGATAGCAGCTTGTGGATGAAGTTTGGTGGCTCCACGGTTCCAAGAAACGCTTCCAAGCTGAAAAAATGGAAGCGCCGCTTGCTGAGCTGGGCGACGTGAAGTATTGTCCGCTAAAGCGATTGCGAGGTGGTTACACCCTGCAGGCCAAGCCGGTGAAACTGAGATAAAATGAAAATGCGATGGAGAGTTTCATGCAACTCTTAAGCACAAAAGGAAAACTGCTGATTTCTAACTGTCGTAAATCTGAGGAGGATTCAAGCTTCCCTCTGATGTGGTTTGGATTTAAAAAAAAAAAAGTTGCTGCGTCTGCTTATTACAAGCCTGACTTCCGTGGCTGCAATTGCAGTACAAAGATATTCCTTTCAGGTGTGGGGAACTGCTGTGCCGATCAGCTTGCAAAGTAAAAGCCAGGAGTCCTTGAAACCTGAGCGTAAATAAAAGCTGTTGAATCACTCCTTACCATCCTCTTGGCATTTATATCATTAATTTAACTTGTGCAGGGTAGTGCGACACACAGAAGCTGAGTGTCCGTGTTTGGAGTAACCTGTGCTGAGGCGTGGGCTCGTCGCGAGGAGCGGCATGCTCACAGCTAAGCAGTCCAAGAGACAGATTTTATTGTACCTTGATTTCCACAGCACCATGGTCCTACCCAGTGAAGACCCGTGCCTAGCCCCGTTTCTTGAATATTTGCTGCATAGCTTCATGCCATCGCTGCTGCCAAAAGGGGTCCATTGCTTCTGCTAATCCCCACCTTAGTTTTTCATACAAAGTAAACACAAGTTAAGCAATGTGGAATGGGTGTAGGTTTGCATGTCACTGACTCAGAGATTCCTGAATATAGTGACTGATGCCGCCTCCTCGCTGTGAGCTGTGGATACCCCAGCGTCAAACCTGCTACGCCTACTCCAGGTGATGCAACCCTGAAGTAGGAAGAAGTTCCATTACATGTGGTGCAGATTGCTTGTTTTATTTCCCATGACTGAGAGGACGCAAGTGTCTCCAGGACAGGCTGAATGTCAAAAAGTGGCCAAAGCGTAGTTGGGGCCAGCTGCTTCCGACAGCCTGGGAAGGCGTGTTTCCTGATCCCTCCTTCCAGGAAATGGAGCTGGCAGAGCACAGGTCTTACTGGTGACAGGCTCTTAGCAGGCAAGTCCTGTTTATCTAGCAAAGAAAACACAACTACAAGCACTTCATTTTACTTTAATTAAATGCATTCAGGTTAGCGATGCTTAGTAATCTAGGATCAAAGACCTTGTGATCTTTAATCCAGTTTCTCACTGAGTTTACCTAGTGTCTTGTTTAATATAAAACTCTCATCGTTTCAAGTCTCTGAACTACTCTATCGCTGCTCCGCAAAGCTGTCTGAATCCAAACTCTCATGTTGCATTGGCCTTAATTCTTGCTGTTCATTCGCCGAATGTAGGGTCACCCAGGGGGTTATGCAGAAATAATAATAATTTGCTGGCATCTCTGCTGTCCTTGGGACTCCAGCAGCTCCTCCTTTGTGCTTGGGCCCCTCACAGGCAGGGAAGTGTTAAACTGTTGGTAGGACCACACTAACTGCAGTGCAGGGTGATTAATATTTTGAAAGGTGAAGAAAATGTCCTTTTTGTAAAGAATCCCTTGTAGCGGGAGAAGTCTGGGATAAGGGAGAGGAAGTCGTGACTGACCGTCAGGACAGTGATAGCATGATGGATACTCCTGGGTGTATCCCAGTGTAACTTGTGGTCTAGTGGGTGGGAGAAAGAAAGGAAAAGCTTACATGCTTGCTGGACTCAGTGGTATATTTCAAGGTTGTGTGGAATTCATCTGCCTCCAAACCCATAACTTCATCAGAGGCTGTGGCAGTTCACACCCAGCCCCTGGCGTGGTCAGGTTCTTCATTCCAGGTGTTCATGCAAGTGTTTTTCTTCTGTGGGAATACACAGACAAGCATTTGCCCTCCTCTTTTTTCACTAAATTCCGTGTAAAGCTCTGATTCCTTGGGAGCTTCTTGCCTGATCTCTGCCCGTCCAAGGAGGGCAGAGACTTCGTGACAACCACAGCTACATGCCATGGCAGTCCACGATGGGCTGGGGAGCCCAGCCGTCCGGTCGGGCAGTGTACAGAGGGCACAGGCTGTGCCTCAGGCCAGCAAGGGGACACGCGGGAGGGAGCAGAGACACTGGCTGGGCCATGGCAGCGGCTGGTTGCTTGCACAGTCTCAGTCAGGGACTCTGGGGCACAGCCAGCTCCTCGGGCGGACAGTCCTGCTTCGGCGAGCGCTGCCCTCGGGTTTTGGAGGCTTCGAAAGACAGCCCAGCCCCTTTGCCTGTGTGCGGAGCTTACACAACCTTCAACTTTCTGCTCCTTGGCTTTTAATTGCTGTACGATACTTGACAGAAACTGTTTCTGTGTTTCAAGCTTTAGTGTGGGGTCAGGTTTGAGGACTGCTTCCAAACTTTTTTTTGGGGGGGGGAAGGTATTTACTTCTTGGTGTTTGTGTTGTGGGGCAGAGGGGGAGGTTGTTTGCTTCTTCCATCTCACTGAAACCACTATCGAAATCTGTTAGGTGGGAACACTCCTGCAGAGTTTTCTCTCTGATCACAGCCATTTTGCTCACTTTCTCCCTCCTTCCTCAAACCCTCGTATTTTCTTTAATGTTGGTCTCCTTGGCTACAAATTATTTGTGTATCTCCTTCCAGCCAAGGTGGGGTTTACGTGCTTCAGTGCTTCTGCTTGTTAATTCATGCTATTAATCAGACACAAAGAACGTAATTAAACTAGTTTTATGAGCTTTATTCACTGTCAGAATAAACTGGCCTAAAAGGTGTGGTTCAAGGTAAAAGCACAGGGCTGGGAACTAGGAGTACCAGATGGCTTCTCCTGCTTGTAACACCGGGGCTCTGTGACTGCTTTCTGCCGTAGCGTCTCCATTCACAGTAGTGTTCTGTGGGAAGACATTCAGAGCATTTCTCCATAAGGCAGGCTGAAGTGTGAAAGTGTTGTGGCAAGCATGATTTGCCCCCCCAGTGCCAATTGCACCAGGGGTCAGAAACAGATTGTTCCAGCAGCACGCAGAAGGATGCTGCGGGCGCTGGTGGTGTCCATCCACAGCAGGGAGAGCAGCTGCGGCACCTTCCTCCTGCTGCCCTCAGCCACTGGCAGCAAAACGTGGAGGGGAAAAACCTCCTTGGGAAGCCTCTGCATGTGCCGTTTCCATCGCTGTGTCCGAGCGGGGCAGCGAGGTGTTCCCCTCCACTCGCCCTGGTCTTGCTCAGCACAAGCCAGCGGGCAGCCAGGGGTCAGGGACACCTTCGCTGTCCCTCTCTGCTGCATAAGTGACGGGGACCTGTGGTCGTGATGGGGCTGAGTGAAGAACCTGTATTCAACTCTGAGCTTTGATGTAACCGCTCTGCCCGCAGAGTGGTCAGCAGGCGAGGAAGGGCAGGAGCTCTCCCCCTCCAGTTGGTCAGACTCTGCTGCTGCCTCCTCCCTCGATTCCAGCTGCTGACGGATCGGCCGAGATCAGATCCTGCCCGTGCTTACGAGCTGGTTTGTGTCACCTCTGCGGGCACCTGCTCTGGACCCACCTCCTGCTCTCCTGGGGGTCACAGCCTCGTGGCACTGTAAAGAGACGATCCAGCTGCTCCTGAAGCATTTTCCTTCCCTAAAAGTAATCTGGGTGGGGAGTGAATTGAGTGCTTGTGCTAACGTTTGACCCTCCTGAGGTAAATTTAAGTTAGCTACTATTAGAAATAAGCCTCTCAGAATAGACTTTGACATCTGTGCTCATTAAACTCCAGCATCTGGAGCTCTGGGAAGGCTCTCTGTGCCTTGCAGGTGCATGCTGGGGTTGCCAGTGCCCGCCCAGGGGTCCCGCTCACCTGGGACCTCTCTCCCCCTATCTTCAACTCAGCTCCAAAACACCCAGCTACTCATCAGAATCTGATGGATTTTTCCCATTCCTGGGAGCTGGTAGAGCAAATTCTTCACAGCGCTTTTTAAAATCAGGTGGTGTCCAGTGTTGTTGTTGTTTCCTGTTGCCTCAAATGCAGTGCTGCTGCTAACAGTCTTCTCTTCCTCTCAGGTGATGTGATTGAAGTGTATTATGGTGACAATCGCTTCGGGACAATGACCGACTCTGGCACAGCAACGCTTAAACCTCGTCCGAGAGTCCGGCCGCTGCTGACTTTCTTACCCCTTGTGAGTATCTGGCTCGCCGCTGGGGTTCATTACAGCAGTGCATGTAACTGGTACCCAGAACCAGCTGGGCTGGCTGCTGCTCTCATCCTCTACCTGAGGGAAGAAAATAAATGAAAAGCAAAACCACTCTATAATAATGCTGGATACGAGGGATTAGGAGGTGATCTGAGTTCAAGGCTTGTGTTGGACATAGGCAAGATACTCAGGCGAGAGATGTAAGCATCATCAGACTTGCATTTTCAATTTAAAAAAAAATTGCTGAGCATGTAGATGATAGATCTGGCTTGCACTGCGTTTTATCTAACCGCTACTGGCGGTTATCTCTTTCTGGATCAGGCATGTTGCTGGAGAGAGCAATAGCAAAACTGTGCCCTGTTTACAGGAGGGGAACGAGGAGGCGATGCAGAGGCTGTCTCTCCAGGCTCTGTATGAGGGAAATGGTTCCCTGCAGAGCTATCACTGCTCCAGCAGCAGCTGGATGCAGGGACTGAAGCAGCAAGTGCCAAAGCAGCTGGACCCAGAGGTGGCTTTGGCCCAGCTGGGACTCCAGAAGCCACACATACTCATTGCTGGCTTTGATGCTCTGCTGCCGTGTGTGCCAAGCAAGCTTTCCTCCCCCATGTAGCACACCTTTTCAAAGGTCTTATCCCCTAGAGTACAGTGAAGTGCATGATTGCTCAGAGATGTTTTGGAGATGGTAATAGCTAAACCTGAAGTGATACATGCAGTGAAGACAGTAAAACCCTTAAAAGCCTTTGGTCTTGACAAGGAAATCCCCTCTGAGAGCAAGCGATGTTTTTCCTTGTACATCCTCGTCCTTCAGAGCAGCCATCACCTACAGCAGAAAATGGGCTGGTCTGCTGTCACCTGGGTGCAATTAGGAGTTAATGGGGTTGTGCATGTGTCATCTGGAGGACAACTGGGGAGGGAGAGGGAGTTTATATATCTGAGAGCATAATTGGTAAGTTATGGGGTTACACTGGCTCTATAAAAGGGTTGTGCCCTCTGTGATGCCTTCCAATAGATCACAGCAGGTAAAAAATCTCACCTGGGCTCTGAGACAGGTAACTGTAGGACTGGTGCCTGAGAAACTCCTCTCCAGTAGCACAGGCTTGGGTGTGTGACCATAGCTGGTGCCCCATATCACCAGGTTTTTAGAGTGCAGCTAGCCTTTTGCATCTCTTTAGAGCTTTCAAAAGTTTTACTAGTGGAAGCATATGTGGTAGAGGAACGAACAGCACAAATGTCCCTGGGATAAATACTATGGGTTGTCACCCCAGCCATGCTGCTTTCCTGCTGCCTGCAGAGGCACAGCTGGCTCTGGGGCTTTTTTCCCCCCTCGGTTGCCCTTGTGAGGGTCCCTCTCATGGTACTTCTCTTCCGAGAGTAACAGGTTTAACTGAAAAAAATTAGTAGGAATAAGCAACACTTTTTAAGGACCAGTCTGTGTTGGGTATTTGCATTATTTTCATTAGGTTTGATTACGATTTGATTTGGCACAGATGCTTCTGCTGCCACGTACATATCTGCACTGGGCTGTTCTGCAGCTCCTGCCTTAACTCTTTCTTTCCACCCACCCACTCTCCTGCGCGGGGGGAGGCTGAGAAGCAGCTGCCTGCGTAGCTGTGAGTCAGGAGGATGCACACACCCTGCCCGGCAGCCAGACCCGCCACAGAGCAGCTGCCTTCCCCCCCAAACCGCCTGGTCCTTGGCCGTCCCGAGCTGAGTCGCAGCAGGGGTTGCAGGAGAGGGGGGCTTTGCTGCCAGCCTCTTGGGTACCACCGCATCCCCCTGCCCACCCGGCTTCCCAGGCACTGCAGGTGCAGGCAGAGCTTTGGCTTTTTTTTTTTTTTTTGGCTTTATTTGGAATAAATTCCTTTAGTTAACCACCAAGCTTCCCTAGCTCTGGTTCAAAACAAGAAGTTTGGGGGTAGGTCTTCATATTCGGAGAAATCCTTGGCCTCTCTGAGACCCCAGGATGCTAAGCAGTTGTATTTTGGTGCTTTTGTTGTGACAGGCAGCCTCAAACCTAGTTCATTTAATGGGTGGGAAGTGTGGGCTCCCAGCAGACCAGGGGAGCTGGGGTCCATGAGGACAGACAGGCTCCCCTTCGCTGGGGACAGGGGATATCTAACTCTGTTCCAGCGCTGAAAAGCGATTCCTGGTGGTTATGGTGAAAGCTCCCCTCAACGGGATCCTCGGCACGCATAAATCTGATGCAGGTACCACAAACTGGAAATGCAGGTTCCTGGTGCACCACCCCAGCACAGCAGCCTGCTCTGAATCAGCTGGAGGTTTGCTGGGCTGGTCCCACCCCTAGCAAACACAGCAGAGGGAAACAATCTTTCTAGTCATCTCTGGAGACTGGCAGTGTACTGGAGATGCTTTCCATTTTAGAGGCCAGCTCATGACGTGAGGATGGGTGGGTTTTGAGAGATGCTGAGCATTAGCAACTGCAAGAGAAATTTTTGGTGTGAAACAGGCTTGTCCAGTTTTTAGGACCTGTTGAAATGACATGTCCAAAATTACTACTTGTTTATGAAATGTGGACTGTTTCCTCCAGCTTTGCATAGATCTCTTCCGACTGTCATTCCCTTTCTACTCCTATCCAAACATGTGATGCATATGTTGCTCTTAATTCAGTGCTCAGACATCTTTGTTTCCCTGTAAATGAGCAGGTATCCTCAGTGTGCTCTGGAGACTGGCAGCAATGAATTTCCATAGCAAATGAGAGCTGCTGGGTTTTTTTTCTTTGTGGTTTTTGGTATCTCATTGCTCTGAACAGTTTCATTATTGGCTCTTGAAGTGCATCTGTTAGCCTTTGTCTTCCCTCTGGCTTTCAGCTGAAGTTAAGGATCTTTCCTCTGCCTTGTACTGTAACTTTGGGCCAGTAAAGAGGTCTTAGATGAGGCTATAAGGCTCACCTCTGATGTTTTGCCACTAACAGATCTGTCCTAATGCCTTAGCAGACTTCGGCTTCTCCATCAGCACAAAGTTGTCTGATCAGTTGTGCAATCCCAGGAATTTGAATTCCCACTCACTCTCTCCTGGCTCGCCAACAACTGGCTCATTCCCTTGTGGTTATAGAGGATCTTTGGTCATCTGCAGGGTGATGGACTTTGCAAGCAAAGCATGTGTATTTTCTTATTATTTTGTCAAAAGCTGGGGGATTCCAAGGCCCTTCTGAAGGAGCCCAGGCTGCTGCTGTTAATGTCAGCTCTGCTCCAGCAGCTCCTGTGTTCCTGAACCCCCTACACCCAGGGCAGCATGTGATGTTAATGTGCTGTCTGAGCCCTGGATGGGGCTCACTGTATAAAGACAGTTTCACCTTTGATCAAGGAGACTTTGGAATCCTATAGCAAACTCTTGTAAAAATAGTGATAATGCCAGTGAAAGGCAAAGGACACCGGCTCAATCATTATCTAGGCTTTTGTATGCAGAAAACCACTGCACTGAGCAGTGCAGGCTGATGGTAGGATAATGTTTCCTTTGCACAAGTGGCTGTTAACAACTAATGCAAACAGCTGCTTGGGGTGAGTAGGAGTGCAACAGGGTGGACCCCGCAGCCTGGGAACGGTGCGGTGTGTCCCTCACCACTGCCCGTGGGGGTCTGCGAGCGTCTGCTTGTGGACTGTTATTTCCTTGCTCCGGGTCTCTCCCAACGCTGGTATGTGAAAGTCCAGTCCACCGCCTCAGTCACTTACCTCTGTGCTGCCAGCCCAATTCAGCATCGGTTTGTGTTTCGGACGTGGGTGCGTTAGTGTACGCTTCACGAGCAGCTCCAATCCCTCTGCAGAGCAATATTAGCTGTGAGTCACTGGAGGAAAGGAGAGGCTTTCTGCTTCTGGCAGGTGTACGAGGCAGGAGCCCTGGTCAGCACTCTAGGTGAGTCAACATGCCATGAATATCTCATGGTGGGTGGCTGTAATTATCCAAAGTGCCCTAGCTGTAAGCATCCTCGCAAACGTGTAGGCTGCTAAATTGCATGGTCCTGTACCAGCTAAATGCACTGCTCAGTTTACTGCATGAATGTGAAGGGAATAGTTGAGAGTGAAACAAACCACACAAGTAGCAGTTTTCCCCAGAGCGTTCAGATATGCTGGTGCCAGTTTCCCAAAAAGCTGGAAGTCTGTCTGTGACTTCAGTGCGGTGTGTGCGTGACTGCAGCATGAGCTGGCAGTGCTAGCTGGAGAGCAATACCCACAAAACCTGTGGGAGCTATTAAATTTGCTTGGTATGTGAATGGTGAGAAACTAATGCTGCTGATTGCGGGCTGGGGAGCCCTAAGCTTGGATGTGAGATAGCCGTGCTCTTGTCCAGCCCCTCTGCACCTGACTAGCACAGGGGAATTGTGTCCATGGCTTGTGCAACCTTGATCACTTCATTCATCCCCTTAAAGCCTGTCAACAGCAGCTACCGCAGGGACCTCCATGTGTTGGAAATGGCCCTGGATCCCATCAGGCTCCTGTTCGTGTAGACAAATTACCAGCTATACAGGCTAGGGCCTGCTTGTCAGTGCTTTGCTCTGATGCCCTGGGTGTAAAATTAACAGCTCCGTTTTCTCAACTATTGCAGAATGCCCAAGAATCCCATGGGGTGGCTGTGCCAACGCCGTCGGTGCCAGAAAACTTTGAGGAAAAAGCAGCTCTTGGTAAGGGATCTTCTCTGCTGAGTCCTGGACAGACGGTGCTAAGTGCTCAGCAGTACTGTGCCCTCGGGGAAGGAAGTGTGTGTGTACGGAGCTCTGGAGCAGACAGTCTGATCATGAGATTTTCATGCTAAAATACAGTCTACTATGAATTATTTTTTGAAGTCATTGAAAATGAATTCATTTCTAAGGGGTGAGGCATAGTGGCTGTTACAGTTCAGCAAGTTTTAGACAGCTGCTGAGCAAAATAAACTGGCTTCCTAGGAGAATAGCTGGCCAGAGGGGATGCCGGCCGTCACAGCGCTGACGGAGAAGGTGCTCACACCACCATGCTCTCGCTCTTCCTTGCAGGGTCTGGCTCCCAGATCAATGGGAACTACCGAATGTACAGCTCAGTGGGGGACCTGCGCCCACAGGCTCTCGAGGGGGATGACCTGGACGAAGACATCCCGCCGCCACCGTCGGTACCCCCACCGCCCCCTCCAATAGCACCAGCGCCTGCGCCACCACCTCCAGCCTCGCCGGCCCCTCCACCGCCCGAAACGCTGCCTCCGCCACCGCCCCCACCTGAGACGGTGCCGCCGCCTCCTGCCATGGCACCTCCGCCACCTCCAGCCTCTGCCCTGTCCTCCCCCAGCACGCCGGCTCCTCCAGACTTCATCCCGCCAGCCCCACCGGGCGCCCCGCCGCTCAGCCAGGCCCTGGCACCCTTCGCCACCGGCATGTCCAAGTGGAAGTCCGAGACGGTGCTGAACACCAGGCAGGTGGATGCTGAGGGGCCGCTCTGCCCTGCTGAGGCTGGGGTGCCCACTGCCCCCAGCCCAAAGGAGAGCCTGCAGCCCAAGCACTGTCCCGAGCCCCACCTCACCTTCCCCAGGTCCTTCAAGGTGCCCCCCCCGGCCCCAGCCCGGTCCTCCTCCATCCCTGTGCAGGAGAGCCAGCCCATCCAGCGGGAGCCCTTCCCCAGGCAGCCTCATTCCCGGCCTCCCCTCCCGCCTTGCTTCACCATAAGACCCGCAGCCAAGGCTCACGCAGGAGGAGAAGCTGACCAAAGAAATTCCCCGCTGAGACAGGGCGTCGCGAAACCGGCTGTGCCGACACCCCCGCCGCTGAGCCCCAAGCCGGGTCTAGGGCTCAGCCAAGGGATGAATCCTGCCGGCTGCCGGTCCCCGCTGCCAAGCTCCGAGATGGAGAAGGTTCCCCAGCTGAAAACGGGCGAGAGAGACTCTCCTCCAAGATCCGAATCTCTCTCTGCGAACGACCTGGACCTCCCGCCTCCGGACTACCCGACCTGTGAGGACGACTGGAGGGACGCCGGCAACCTGAGCAGGCTGCGGCATGAGCTCTCGGCCCTCCTGCGCTCCCCGCGGAGGGAGGAACGGCCATCGGAGAAGCCTTCTGGTCCCCGGCCAGTGGACGGCAGTACTGACCGCACCGGCAGCTGTGAGCCCAGCCTCGGCGGGCCCCAACCTGCCGGACCTGCTGGGAAGGACGTGCGGTTACCCGCGGGAGGGGAGAATGAGAAGAAAGAGGTGCCCAGCAGCCCCCCCAGTGCCAAGGGGGGCTCTCCCAGCACGGTGCTCCCTGCTCCGGAGAGCAACCCCACCGCGCGGACCTGCAGCGTGATGAAAATCAGGAACGAGCTGGAGGCTGTGCTGTCCCTGAAGAAAGAAGGGAAGCCTGCCCTGGGGCTCAGCAGCCAGAAGCAGGGCACCGAGGATGGCAGCAGCACCCCGCGTCTGAGGAAGAGCCCCCCTGACCCGAGGAAAAGCCCCCCTGACCCAGCTGACTCGGTGTTGCCGAAACCGGCCCCAAGCCCGGTCCTAGCACCAGCGGCTGCAGTGGAGAAGGATGAGATGGGGCACGAGGACCATCCCACTCCGGCCACGAGCAAGGCCGCAGAGAACTTGTCCCCTGCTCCCAGGTCTCTCAACAGCAGCGCGAGCCCCCCAGACCCACCTCGGGGACCAGCGGAGGAGCCCCCTGCTCCCGCCTCTCCCTCGCCCCCCGTTTCTCCCGCACAGAGCCCAGCGCCGCAGCCCGGCGCGGCCATCTTCCAGTACAAAGTGCACCGGGCTGGGGCCGGCCCAAGCTCGGCCGACCCACCCTGCCCCACGAGCTCGGCCAGCGGCCCGCCGGGCGCCTCGGGAGCGGGACGAGAGGAGGTGCTGATCCACCCTGTGACGGGCGAGCGGGTGGAGCGGGGCTCCCCCATGGCGCTGCTCCTGGCAGCCCGGCAGCGTGCCCAGCGGGGCCGGCAGGCTGGTGAGGCGGGAGCCACGCCGCGGGCCAAGCCGGCCCTGAAACTCGGCAGCGCCTCGTCGGACACCGCCTCCGCCGGCTTCTACCGCCACGAGTCCAAGCCCTACTCCTTCACCGTGGTGCCCCGGCCACCCGTGGCCGGTGCAGCGGGGTCGGGACGGAGCAAACCTCCGTCCTTCTCCAGCTCCTCGGAGCAGGGCCGGGACGCGCGGGCGGCGGGCGAGGCGCAGCCCTCGAGCCCCCTCCCCGGGCACCGGCGGGCTGCTGCCTCCAGCCTGCTGCGGGGCCTCCTCGAGGCCGGGCAGCCGAACCAGGCCGGCGTGCCCAGGGAGGAGGAGAACGGGGAGACGGCGCTGGACTACGGGATTATCCCCCCGCCCCCTGAATTCAGCAACGAGGTGGACGAGACCGAGGGGTCCCTCCCGAGTCGGGAGGAGAACCGCAAGTGCCCCAGCTTCCCCGACTGCAGCCGGGGCTCGGATGCACCGCGGTATTTCAGGTGGCCCGGCTACGGCCGCGGCTACGGGGGCAGCCGTGAGCCGCCAGCCCCGCTGCCCTCGGAGAAGAGCAGGAGGAGCGTCGACTTCACGCCCCAGTACCCAGATTTTGGCGGCTCTGCCGGTTACTTCAGCCACTGCCCGAACCCCCGCCCGCTGATCAAGAAGCGCCTGTACGTCTCTGAGCCCGACAGCTCCTACCCCCGGGCGGCTGCAGCCCCCCGGGGCACGGGTGCCCTCTCCTCCTACGGCCCCGGGGGATACAGCTCCCCGGCTGGGGAGGGGGTCCGCCGCCTCAGCTCTGCCCACAGGAACGGCCCCGCGAGCGCGCAGGGCAGGCGGACCTCCATTGATGCTGCCGGGAAAGCCGCGCCGTACGGCAACGCCGGGGCCGATGCCAAGTACAAGGGGCAGAACGGGGATTTCTCGCCCGCTGGTGCGGTGGCAGCCGGCAGGTATGTTCCCCCCCACCCCCGCCTTAGCTGACCCCTTCCCTGCCCTCTGTGTCCCTCTGATTTGAAGAAGAGGAGGGCTGAGCCCTGGGCTGGCCCCAGAGCAGCACCGAGGCCCAAGAGACATCGATGCCGCTGGCTGAGCTCGCTCCCGGCCGGGGTCTCTCCCCGCCGCCTCGGTCCGTGGCTGCGGCATGGCTGCTGCCTGCTCCCAGCCGTAACCCTGGTGCCCGTCGCCCTGTCGTCCCCGCGTCGCTGAATGGAGACATGAGGCGACAAAAGTCACCCTGCTGCCACTAGAAAAAAAACCAAACCCAAACAAACCATAATTGCAATATCGAATAAACCCAAAGGGTTTCCTTGGCTTTCAGTGACTTTCCCTCTGTTTTCCCTCCAGACCTGCCCACGGCAGCTCGCAGTACAGCGGACATACCAACACCTTCACGGTCAGGCCCGGCGCGCGGCAGCCCATCTCCTACACCTACCAGAGCGGCCACCGATAGGTTTGTCCGCAGGGCTGCTCCGCCGCCTTCGTCTGGCTGGGAAGGGGTGAGAAGGCGCCTGGGTTGGTTGTCTCCTTCTCTGCGGGCACCAGGGACGGTCCCAACCCAGGCAGCAAACACACTGCTTGAAACCACTGACGGAGAAGGCGAGGAGTGAACCTGGGACTCGGACTCTTCTCAAAAAGACTGTCACGGAGCGCGGTTACTACAGAGGACAGGCTGCTGTCTTGTTACGTGAGCAAACACAGTTTTCCTTCTCCTATTTCCCCCCACCCCACCCTGTATTATTTTCAAAATTGCAGCCTGGTAGGTCTTCTAAGAAAGCCAAAAAGCATCCTTAGTTCTCTTTAAAGAGCATTGCCACTGGAGAGATTGTTTTCAATTTGTTATTTTTAGTTGGTTTAAATCCAACATGCTTGGGAGTCGGGAGAAACCAACTGCGAGATGTGCATAATGGAAGCAAGCCAGTGTATAGCTACACGCAGGGGAATTAAAAGAAGAATGTGAGGCCAGTGGGACAGAAACAGAGTTTAGGATGTCTAGATCCTAACCTCTTCTGTCCCCACCTCCTCCAACAGCCTTGAGCAAATCAATTATGCCGATGCCTTAAAAACAGCTCCTGCCTTTCAGTGCCTGTCCTGCTGAGCCGGGGGCAGCTCTGCCGCGAGGGTCTGAGCCCCCTTCTCCGGGGATCAACTGCGGGGGGGCAGCAGCTTTGTGAGCACCAGCCCTTGCTTTCCTGTGCCTTTTGGTCACTGTAAATGTTTCTGTTGGTAATTGTGCCTCATGGAAGAAGGCTGCGAGGCCTGGATGGATGGCTGTAAAGCACTTTGGAGACTTAAGACATTGAGCAGTTCCTTTCCTTTATCAGCTGGTGGGTGTCAGCAGCTCACCGAGGTGCTGTGCTGGTGGTGCTTTCCTCGAGGGGCCTCTCGCCACTTCATACCCACATAAACCCCACCTCTAAAAGCTAAGCCCCAGGGTCCTTATAAGTTGTTATACTGAGACTTGGCTTTAGTTTGCCTGGTTTGGGGTACTAAGCAGCTAAATTCTGGTGTGGTTGTGGAGTATTCGATGCTCCTGGTGTGTGGAAGGTCTGTGGTGACGTACCGGAGGGAGCTGGCTCCCGCTGGTTCCGTAAGCGCTTGCCTGGGTGCTGGGCGTGCGTGCGAGCCTGTCCCTGCTTCTTGCCAGTGCCTCTCTGAAGGATCTGGTGATGGCTATGCGGTGAGGTGGGGGACAAGAGTAGCCTTAAAGTGGGTATTCTATACTACAGAGCAAGCAATACAGTCTCACGATAGCTGACCAAAGTTTTGAATAGCCAAATTCCTGAAATTAGAAATATAAAATCTTCCTCATAGGTAAAATTGCTGAAAATCACTGTAAGATAAGTGTAAAAACTTGTAGAGAATGTTTTCTAATCACTGACAAACTAAAAGCACTTTGAGACATGAGTCTACTTTTATGGAAAGCACTTTCTATTTTCAGTACTATACAATATCATTAGTTCCACTCCAGCTTATCCTGTGTTGCATGCACGTGCGTATGTGTGCATGTAAGCAGATTTTGCTCTACAATTCAACTCAAAATTCAGTGATAAATTTTCCTTCATGGTGGAATTTTCAAGAGAGTTATATTGTTATTAATGTCATGTTGTTGACGTTCTACGTTTTATTTTATTTCCAACTTTACCTAATAATTTAACAGCTGTTTCAAATATTGCAGCAGCTTCAAAGTATTCTGAACTTTACTTTGCTGTGAATAAAATGAAAACGCAAATACAGTAATTGGTCTAACAGCTAATTCAAATGGCATTTTTATGCCAGTAAGTCACAGTGACTTGGAAGATTTCCAGACATGCTCACCCCAGCCAGTATTGAAATAACATGTTTTAAATATCTGGGTGTTGGTTTTTAAAAACTGCTTATGGAGAAAAGTGACTATGGAGTAACTATCTGGGTACTTAAGTGTGCCAGTGTAATGCAGAATAGCCCCCACCTTAAAAGATGGAAGTTCCTCCATGCAAGGAGCATGCTGAGGATTCCTTATCTATGGAAGTAAAGCCATGATCCTGTTTGAGTGGCTCCAGGGTCATGTTTTAGTATTGGATGAAGTTTCATCAGTTTAACTTGAAACAAAACGAAGAAGCCTTTCTGATAAGATTGCAACCTAACTGTTTTTTTTTCCCCTGATACTTGTTTTTTCAAAATAAGTTATAACCACAAATTAATTGTCAAAAGCAGTTTTAAATTTAAAGGCTTGTTGGGAGACTTCAGCTTTCAAGATTGACTTTTCCCAGAAAGAGGAGGGGGTGTGTGCAATTTTCCCCCTCAAGAACTCTCCTAAATTTGAGCATATCCCCAACATAAGTTGTTTTTTTTTTGTTTGGGTTTTGTTCTTTTTTTTTTTTTTTTTTTTTTAAGAGCAAAATGTGAAACTCCAATGGTGGCACTTGCTTTGAATTTCACATACACTATTTCACCCAGACATGCAATTCATATGTAGTTGTAATATGGTGTTCTATAGTGTGGAGTGTCTTGTTTCTAGCAGACGTGTATTTGTTTATATTAAATATTAGAAGCATGATAATATAAGTAAGTTTTATGAAATAGCCATTATTCATCCAAAGAACACCCATTCTGGGAATGCTCAGTGGACTAAGCTGTAACTAAATCAGGTAGGACTCCGTTCACAGTTGTAAAACTGGTTAGCATGAATGTTTTAAGCAGTGGAACTATTCTATTCTTTAAACACTTTGGGCTATCCCTACTTCTTTTGAATGCATTAAGCAAAATTCTAGTATTTCAGTAACAACTAGACATTTATGCTGGGGCCCCTGTTTGCGTTACAAAGAAACCACTGTCAGAGCTGTTGGCAGCTAAAGCACTTGAGGAGAAAGTTAATCCATAATGAAGAGCAAGGACTTCTTGGCTGGAGGGATAGGGAAGAGCTCCCTCTTCCTCGGTCAGGTAACTTTGTCAGGACAACACCTAGGTATACTGTACTCCGATTCCTGTTTCTGCTCCTCCCCAGCTCTGTTTCACTATATAAATTTAGCAACAGAAGAGGAAGAAACTAAGGGGTAGTAATGGAGCAAAGCAACCTACCGTACAGCCCAGTCTTAGCACTGAAAGCAATCTTGAAGCCTGACAATGGAATTATTCTCACTTCAACCCTCTGATGCAGTTCCGTCATTCAAGTCTTGATACAACTTAAAATATCCCCTGCAGCTGCCTCTTCCTCAAAAGTACCTGCTAATGTAGTATAACTGAGAGCTTTACTTGTAAAGTGTTGAACAAAGTCTCTTATTTATGAGTGCCATTGAACACCAACCTTCTTCCATTAAATATGTCTGGATGTATTGTTTTATTACACGTGTGGTCTGACTTTTTTTAGTATTGCTCAAGTGGTTCGTCTGCTGTAAAATTGAGATCTTTGCATTTAAGATTAAAAGGACAGGAAAATGTAGTTCAAACTGGCCTTAGCAACAGTCTGAATTTCAGCTTACCTAGGGCTTGGTCCAGTTTCTACCTACCAGTTGTTGATATAAACCCTGTGGCAATTTAAGTGTTTTTAGAAGCCTGATGAAGAAATGAATGGGCAGCTAGCCTTAACTGCCCTGTTGCTCTAGAAACACCCCTCGCATCCAGCTGGTTAGGCAGGCTGGCAAAGGAGCTTGTGCAGTTCAGCCTGTGCTGCTTCTATAAATAGCTCTTGGTTTTGAGCTTTTCATTAGTAATGAAACTTGCATACTTATTTGCAAGTCCTAACTAGAGTGATGTACTTAAAATTGAAAATGCAGCGTGAGCAATGCAAGCAGCAACATAAAAGGCAGGCTTGTCTTCATAGTGGCTTATTCTCTCCACTCCTCAAAATTATACTTCTTTGCATTCTCATCTCTTTAATCCAGCTCTGGCTACAGAACCAGGTTCTTCGTGAGGGAAGTGTGCAATGTGTATCTTGAAGCTTTTACTCTAGCCACAATGTATTTATAGAAGTATCCTCAAACCCGAACAGCATGTAGTCCACAGAGAGTGTGAGCATACCACAAAACCCAGGGAATTCGCTCCAATTCCTTTGCAGATAGTTACAAAGTCAACAAGCATTGATGTGGTATTGCCAGTGTTTCTGCTGCTGCTGCCTGCATGTTGGTACAGCTATTTAATGTAGTCTTTCTAGCAATGGTGCAATCCACCAGGAGCCACGCTAACACAAGTGACTGCTAGATAAACTGTCGCTCTTCTGTGCTTCTCTTAGGATGGGGAAAAAAAACCAAGCATAAGTGGTAAAAACAACAAAGGTAGATACTCTTTAAAGACATGTGCAGACGGTTGGGGCCGGTATGCTGCTTTGCCACTTGTCAAGCTGGCAGCTGCTGCCCTCCTGTGGCAGAACGTTAAAGCTTCACCCAAAGATTTGCCAGATGATGAAGCCTTTGCATTTTTTTTTTGCGCTGCCACACTAAGTCTTTAAGCAATTGTAAAAACAGGATTAATACATCAATAATGACCTGTTATTCATATAGACTTCACCTTCCACTGTTGTTTCGCTCACAGTGTGGCAATGTGAGGAACTTAATGTTGTTTAATACCTGATGTGCTTGTTTCAGCTGGGATAGTTAATTGTCTTCCTAGTAGCTGGTATAGTGCTTCCCTTTTTACCTATGAACAATGGAAACCCTACTTCCAAGTTTTGGGAAGAAAAGCTTCCTGAAAACAAGCAGGACTTACAGCCTGCCTTGCACTAGTGCTGAAGAATCATAGTACCCTAGCATTAATAATACAGTGCACATTTATTTAAAAACGGTTTTAATTTCAGGGACTGAAATCACAACTTCACTTTAACTGTGTGAATTATCTCAGCTGGCTCTTCAATACTACAGAAGTGGCCTGGTGAAACTTACACCCAGTTACAAATGAAAACTATGATTTATTTAAAAACCGTCTTCTACTCTTCCAAGACAACTTTTTCACAAACAGCACAAGACCTGTTCCAGTTTTCAGAACACCATCAGAGGTCTGTAACAGGTAACTTTTTGTGGTTGTTCGAGGGGTACTTGAGTAAACTTGTCAGTTTTTATAATCATTTACCTTCTCCTTGTCATATGCTGCTCTAGATCGGCAAGTTTGCTCTGTAAACACCTGTATCACACAGGAATTAAAAAAACAGCAAATGAAGTTTTAAGAAGAGTATGAGAAAAGTACAGAGCCTGGGAAAGCTTAGTCTGCCTAAAAATTAATTGCACAATTTGGATCAACTAAAACCTATGTTTATGCAGGGATAAGCCCACTGGAAGTGGTATACATTTTAGTGTTGCTATTGTGCTAAAGAAACAGGAGTAGCATTCATTTCAATAGTATTTTTTGTTTCATTAGGCAGGACCTGCTTTATTCCGTCTAGGAAATATTAGGCCATACCAAGCCATACCTAGAGCAGCGGCAATGCATGCAGAGCAATGACTTTTTTCAGTTAAATATGTTCCAGGGAAACAGTTTAATTTTAGAAGTATGTGGTACACTACAAAAAAAACACTTCTAAGGAGTCTGTTTTGGGGATTATGGGAATGCTTGGTCCCCTCAGTTGCCGGCACAAAGTCACTCATCACAAGCATGTAAGGAATCTCATTTATCACTAAGCAGAGTCTGTTTATAGGAGCAAGCAAATGAAAACTGAAGTCCTTAGTCCAGTTTTTCCCTTACATAAGCTTTTGTTCACAGATCTTTGAGTAAGTTGTCTTCAGCACAGAGGAGATGAAACATGGTGTTCGTAGCAACTGCTAACTTCTCTTGGTTTTCAGCATGCTACAGTAACAGCCTCTTTGAGCTGGCCTCAGCTGCTAAGCCAATGTTGAGCATCACAGGTCTCAGTATGTCAGCATGTCACACACCATCACGAAGCTGTTTAATTACAGGGGTGCAGCTGGCATCCTTATCATACAACATACAAGACTCTTCACACCAAGAACTGGTATTCCAATACCAGTGCATAAACAGTGCTCACCATAGGATCCACACCAGTAGATATTGAAGACCAACCCTCTATACCACATACTGCATTAAGGACAACAGTGGAACCCTTCTAGTCTTTAGATGCTAACATGTCTTCCCACTCGGTTGGAAGAACTGATTTACATAGCAAAGATCTTTGCTCGAGGGTGAGGCTCTTGCATCCAACTAACAAGAGGTGTTGTTTTTAACCTCCCCCAGAAAATGTTTCTGTTAATTCCATGGATGGTTTGGAGAACTGAGGGAGGAATCAAGTTTGTCTTTTTTTTTTAAATTATACCTAATGCCCCATCTCTCCAAGTCTCCTCTGTGCCTGAAGTCAATTTTTTTCTGGGTAAAATACTGAAGTCTTATCACAGGTGAAGCCAGCTCCTGAGGAGAGGGTAAAGCTTGGTTTGTAACTAACTTATGTCTAATTCAAAACTACTACAGGAACCTTCTTAGTCACAAGCTTCAAGGCAGATAACAGACCACACCCGCTCCAGTTCACACACTCCTTTGACTTCAGCAGAATCAAAGTAATGCCAGGAAGGAATTTGGACCGTGAGTTTAGAAAACTATTCTTTTACACAGTTGACTCCAGAACCTTCACCAGTTGGTATGGGGACAGTGTGATGTAAAACCTGATGATCCCATCCAACCGTAGTGAGCAAGGCATTGTCTGAAGGAGACCACGATAAGCCTTTTACAAAGTCTCGATGAGAACGGTTTCTGAACCTGGAAAACATGAACATTCATTTATTTATTAGCCATAAAGCACTGTCACTAAAGTTTATGGGCTTGTGCAATTCCTAACTGCTAGTTTGTTAGAACGATGCTCCCCTATTTAAAAAGTACTTTCATATTCCACTTAGCATACGGATAAATAATTAACTTAATGAGAAGTCAACAAGACAAATAGCCACATTCTGTCTAGTACTTACACCTCTGAGAGGTCTGAGTCAAGAACAGCTACTGAACAGTCTTCACTGATTGAAGCCAGTAAGGGTGAACTAGAGGACAGAGATGAGACCATGGTTAGAACAAATACAAGAAAGCTTCTTAGGGACAAACTTATGAAAAGCACACATCTTAGTGAGCCTGACCCAGGTACAGTGAATTAACAGACACCAAATCTTACAAAAATGTTTTCATCATCATTTGGCAGGTTGCCAGCACACTAAACAAGAATATTCTATTTGTGTTGGAAAGTAAGTAATCCTTCTTCAAGCAGAGGTGACTGTAACTAGAAAAATCCCCACAGTGAGTGGGTCAATAATTCTGAATACTGCAAAAGTGTTCTCATGTACATTCACACACATCTTGTCAGAAGTGAGACGTTGTTAGGTTTATTCTTCACTATCGATCTTGATGAAAAAGACCAAAACTAGTAGTTTCATAAGTGTTACTCCAAAAACAAATAAGGCTTTCAAGTATATGCAGTCACGCATTCTACGCCAGCATATCAGACTGTACCTATGTGTAGAAAATGCAAACCCCGTGATACTTCGGGCATGCACAGTGGAGCTGAGGGCGGAATCAGGATTCTTTGTGTCTACTAGTGCAACTGTTCCATTTTCATCACCTTTAAGAGAGGAAGGGAGAATGAAGTTATTAGCAAAATTGACATGTGAAAAGAAAGACCTTGATTTGCCTGCTGAAAGTCAAATAATAAGATCACTTCTTACCCAAAGCAAAGATGTCACTTTTCTGTGGATGCCACATGACTGAGGTAGGGAGGTGATTACAGGCACTGCAAACTACAAGTAAATAAATTGGGATGACTGTGAAAAGAGTCAGTACAAAGATATTCCTGCACTATCTCATTTAGCACTGCTACTGCACTAAGACAAATATTTAAAAGCTTATCGTACTTCTGGGATAGTGTTAGACTTCCTTAGGTTTTAATAGGCTTTTCTGCCCAAATGGTCACATTGCTAGATTTGAAGTTAGTCATAGTGAAGTCAGGCATAAAATAATTTAATTCTTCCAACAAAAACTCATACACAAGCAGTAACTGCATACAGAAACATACCAATTCGAGTAGCTGGTTTGGGGCATCTGGTGTCCCAGAGTAGAGTTCTGCTGTCCTATAAATCCAGAATGAACAAGAAGGTGTTTATAACTTCTTTGTGGCAGGGAGTAGGCATAAACTCAGATTCACTGCAGAACTGCTACTGACCCACATTCAAACCCACACCACCTCTTCGTTTGTGTTAAAACGATGCTGCCGTTAACTGCAAGTTAGTTTCTTCAGTCATCCCTAGCACAGGCCTAGGAGCTCTCGCATTTTAATACAAACCTGTAAAAATCAGCTTGGTAAGCTGACTGTCAATTTATCAGACTGGAACATTGAAATAACACAAGTATGCAGCTTGTAACACAATAGGTGGTTTCCCAGTAAGTGCGTTTAACTGTAAATAACTAAAATTATATCTCGTTTTTATCCGGTAGATTTAGACAGAGAGCAAACTTTACCTCAGCACAGGACAGGAACACAGTGTCCTTACCAGGACAGGAAGCCACACATGTCACTGAACCGGAGTGAGCTACCAAAAGCACAAAAGGATAAAGAGCCTCAAAGATCGTATCCAACTTTCCCACACATTCCCAGGGACCTCTGAAGGCACACCAATATAATGAAGAATAGTTTATGCCCAGATATAGGCTAACTTCTGCTTGGCAATAGCCAACGGCTTCCTACCAAATCCTGCCAGATCCAACCAGAGCCACTGCAGTCAAGTCCCTGTGACACACATAAGCTTGAGGAAGCCTCTCCAGACAAGAGGCCAGTCACAAAGGGGCTGGCGGGGGGAGAGGATCAAACACAGCACAGCCTCTGCCGTGGCTAGAGATCACAACACCGCATCTCCAGAGATCGGCCTCTCAAATGAGCTGTTGTTCAAAACAAATATGGATTAGGAGATCACACAATCATATGCAGGTGGAAGATTTCAGTACAGAGGAAAAACTCTAAAATACACTTAGAGATGCAAGGCAAACTAAACCTTATAGCATTCATGTTGTGGGGAGAAATGAACAACAGACAAAGAAACAAAGCTGTGCCAGAAACTTCACAGACTAGCAAACGTTAGATCGCGGCCCCAAGCGTGGTTTGGCAGGCGGGATGCTGCAGGAGTAAGCTCAGCCTGCAGCAACCGGCGAGCGGCCAGCAGGAGCCGGGCGATGGGGCCGGCGTGGCACTCACCTCTGTAGGAGTGCAGCACCGTTTGCTGTGGGAGGTCCCAGACCTTCACGCTGCGGACAAGAGCGAGCAGTCAGCACCCGGCACCAGCCCTGGCACATGGCAGCCGGGCTGGGGACACTCACCAGAAGTCCCTGCCGCCGCTGACGGCCTGGGTGCTGCCGGCCAGGACGGCCACCGTCATCACGATGTCGTCATGCTCGTATTTACAGAACTTGTTGACGATGAGTGTTTCGTTTTCGTCCAGCTCCCATAGCTCCACAGCGCCTGGGGGGGCCCCCACCTCAGCTTAAGGGGGAAGGGGGGGGGGGCGCCCACCTCAGCTTAGGGGGACGACGACCCCCGGGGATCGCCGGTGCTTACCGGAGTCGGAGGCCACCAGGATGCCCCTGTCAGCCACCCAGCACAAGTCGGCGACGCCCGCCTCGGTCTGGACGCCGGCGGTGCAGAACCCCCCGCTGGGGG
>NW_010972504.1:1377603-1418275 GCF_000737465.1 Haliaeetus leucocephalus | reverse complement strand
GGCGGCGGCGGGCGGGGGGTTGTCCTGGCTGAGCTCTGTCCCTGACGCGCTCTCTTGCCCCTTTTCTTCCCTCAGCCCCGGCCGCGCTGAGGAGCCTGCCGCCTCCCGTCACCGTGAGGTGAGTACCGGGGGGGGAGGAGGAGGGGAGGGGCGGCCCGGGGGCCTCGGCGGGCAGCGCTGAGGGCTTTGACCTCTGGCTGAGGCCTAGTGGCGCCTCTGGTGTGACGGGCGGCCCGGCTTGGCTGCCGTCCCCTCCTGGGGACAGGCTGCCTGTGGGGGGCACCTCAGAAACCCACCGGTGGTTATTTTAAAATAACGTTATTCTGGCGCTTTGTCTTTTGTCTTTCTCGTTAACGTCGTAGGCTTATAAAACAGTTACGGTGGGAAGGAAGCTCTGGAGGTTATCTAGTCCCACCCTCTTCCTCAGAGGGGGCGTGTCTAATGAATGCCTACCTATTTAATTGGAAACGCGTTTGAGCCTCATCTAAGGGTGGGCTGGTTTTGTTTTTCAAAAATAAGCGTAATGGAAACTTTCTCATTATTTATAGTGTACTGCACACCACAAGACCACTGCACACAACTCAGCAGTGTTTGGCTCCTTTGCCACCTCTGCCTGAGAAAGGAGGCGAAGTACGTCATGGTTTGATCCCAGAGGAGTTTTTCCAGTTTTTGTATCCTAAAACAGGAGTTACAGGTTAATATATACTTTTATTTATTTAAAAATATATGTTTAGTCATGCTTATTTAGTTCTGTCCACAACTTCCAGCTGCTGAAAAGGTAAAATATTAGGGAAGATTATTTTTTTGCTTATGCAGAGGGAGGTTGTGAGGTATGAGCCAGTGCAGCACTTTCTGGTTCGAAAGCTAGGCACCGGTGATTTAAATAAAGGAAGAATGTCATGAGATTGATGTTGCAGGAAGATTTATTTGCCTGCTGACCCTCAAAACCTTTAAACAGAGATTTTTGCCTGTTTCTGAGTGAGCAGAAGCAGCAGCGCCCATGCCAGATGCAAGTTGCTTCCACTTCTGGTGAGCGTCCTCATGGCACCCTTCCCCTTAGTTGTATGGGGTTTTGCCGTTTTGTCATGTTAAGAGAGAACACTTCTTGATCTTCTTGTAAGCCTTAAGCTAGCTACCTCTTAGGTGTTTGACTTCAGTGAGCCTCTTTATGCCTTGTACAAATAATGCTGCTTTATTTTGTCTTTTTTTAGGGCCTTACATGTTAGGTACTGGACTCCTGCTTTACTTGCTCTCTAAGGAAATCTATGTAATTAACCATGAGACAGTTGCAGCGGCCTGCATATTATCAGTCATCATCTATGGCGTAAAAAAATACGGGTCTGATGTAGCAGCTTTTGCTGACAAACTTAATGAGGTAACAAAAGAAACCATAATCTAACTTTGTAGTAGTTAATAACTACTTGAAGTTATCTGCTTAAATATTCAAAAGAATACTGTGCCTAGGCTGTCATAAAAATCTGAGTCTAATATCTTCAGAATGTTGCTTAAATAAGGTATGTTTTAGATCTTATGTTGGTATTGTTATGTAGGTCTTCAAAAATAAAACGCCTCATACCAGCACAAATTATTTTTTTTTAAAGTACGATTGACTGTGAACCCTAATTCTTCTGTCTTGTCATCCTTTAACCTCAGCCCCTGGCATAATCCAGTTTATGCAGATATTTCTCAAATCTGAATGCAGAATTTCAAAAGTTAATTACAGATCACTTGTTTTCCTTGCATTTTACTTTCATTCTGAAGCATGTCTTTTGTTTCTTCTTTCAGGAGAAAGTTGCTAAAGCTTTAGCTGTGAAAAATGAGGCTATTAAAAATCTTGAGACTGCCATTGAACAGGAGAAGAAGGAGCAGTGGCGAGTTGAAGGCCGCAGTTACCTCTTTGACGCTAAGCGGGTACGCAGTTCCAGCTCTACAGTTCGCTTCCACTGCAGTCTCTGCTACCTAATCTGGGTGCCTCTTAAATTGCTAACAAGTAATGCACTGTTTACCTTCTGTGTGTTCTAGATAGGGCCAGTTCCACTGCCTGATCCTGTGACTTTTGCTATAGCATGTGTTCTGCCTCTGTTTTGTATTCTTGCCAAACATTAACCCTTTGATTTCATCTTCTGTGTCTAGAATAATATTGCAATGTTGCTGGAAACTAATTATCGAGAAAGATTACTGACAGTGTACAATGAAGTAAAGAAAAGGCTGGACTATCAAGTGGCTCTGCAGAATTTAAAGCGTCAGAAAGAACAAGATCACATGATTCAGTGGGTGGAGAAAAATGTTGTTCAGAGCATCACACCTCAACAGGTACTTGCTTATTTTAATCTGCTTGACAGTTTTGTCTGTACAGCTACTTGCTGTCCAGTGATACTGGCTTAGCCCAGAAGATGATAAGCCATCTTTGGGTGACTTGCAAGTGTGGCTACAACACGTTCTTGCTACTGAGTAAGAGCTAGCAAGCCCAGTTACTAGGTACCAGGTGCTTGTGTGCTGGTGATTTAAGCTAGAATTTTGTGTGGTGGTTGTTGTTGCAGCATAGAACTAAGCTTGTGATAGGATGTATAGCTAACAGGTCAGGGAACTCACCTGTAAAATTCTCTGTGTAAGACCATGGCAGCTTAAGATCTACAGATGGGCTCTAGATGTCCTTTCTTTAAGGAATGAAGCTGAGAACAAAAAAAGACAACATGTTCCTAGCACTGCATGCAGATGCTTTAATGCAAGTCGTTGTTTGGATTTGAATCTCTGACTTCATGAGCTATAATTATATCCCTTTTAATCTGTAACCCATTTTATGGGTCTAAAAATTCTTTTGCTTGTTTAAATGTCTTTCATAAAGTCTCTCTTCTGAAAGCTGTTTTCCTTTCTTTTGCAGCAGAAGGACAGTATTGCGAAGTGCATTTTGGACCTGAGGGCATTATCGAAGAGTGCACAGGCAGCAGCGTAACCACATCTGATCCACTGACGTGTGTCTCATTACTTATTGTTGGAAACTGTATGATTCTAAAGTATCATTAAACCAACAAACAAAACACTCTGCTGTCTTTCACTAGCAGTAGCAACAGTAATTTCCTTTTTGTGTTTGAAGTAGCTAAATCAGTCACAAAAAACACTACGGTTAGTTTGCAGTGGGGGGTTACTTGCAACCACAGTATGTGCAATTCTGTTTCGTTCCTTGTTTGGTCATGAATGCTTCCAGAGATAAGATGCAGAACTTCACGGTGGAAAATTCTGGTGCTAATACAGTGATAAGTGTTTGGTTTAGAATTCTGTGTGATAATGACCTGTAGGTATCTACTGTAATCATAAACATGTTCTAAAATCAAAATGAGTGCCAGTGCTCCCATTCACCTAGTCCAATATTTGGAGGTACTCTGAATGAATGTCCTGATTTTAGGAATGAACTGAAAAAACTACTTTCATAACAAAGCTTCAAATAGTGCTGAAAGCATCATCCTGTTCGGTGTGAAAAAGGATGCAGCTGGCAGGAAATGTATCAAAAGCTACAAGAAAACTTAGCTTTAATTGAGCTTGCCAGTAGTAAGTTTAAAATGGTGAAATGGATAAGTTTATTCTAGAGGGTAGGTTTTTTTCTGGATTTTCACAAAAAAATAAGTTGCTTGCTTTTTTCTTTGTGTGTGTGTAACAAGGAAAGTAGTTTTATGTGTATTGTGATAATACACAATATAAGCCCTTTCATTTTCTTTTTATAAGAAACTCCCTGAAGGATTTTGTTATATCTCAAATATCCTAGCTGAGCAAAGCACTTACCTATGTGTAATCTCCTTTCTGTTTTGGGAAGTGATTTATTTAGTAAATAAACTTAAGCAGACTAGGGTGTGCTTATGTGCCTCTTTTATGTGAATTGGTACTACGGTAGGGAAGTGCTCATTTTTAGTGGAGTTAGTAAAATAGCACAGTTTTCTACGCTTTTCAATACAAGAGTTAAGCAAAAAAAGGTGTTCTCTAGAGGTAAGAACCTTACTTAAAAGTAAGCTAACTTAAGCTGAAGCTGACTTATTTTTAGGTCAACAGGTCCTGAGCACAGATGTTTTTCAGTTTCCTGTTTTTTTAATTAAAAACTGAAGTTGCTCAACTTCCATATTTGTGTAACCCCACATTTGAATGACACTTGAGCTTTAACTAGTTTGACAGACGTTCTTTTCACAAAGCAAGCGGTTAATCTGCTGTGCTAACGATTCAGGAGTTGTTCTACCAAGAGGTGGGCAGCAGTTCTATGGAGTGAGGTAAGATGGAGCTGTATCGCTTATTCTTTTATTACTGCAAACAGAGTATGCTTGTTGACTTGGTGTAGGAAACTGGGAGGTTTGAACCGTTTCACTCTTCTGGAATGTGGGCAGTAATTGGCATGTGGTAGAAAAAGACGACAGCAAGAGAGAACAGAATGTTTATTTTCACATTGTTGTCGGCATTACTTCCATGTTCCTCACAGTGTGCCGTTTGCAAGCCGTGTAGTGAGAAATACCAGGGTAGGAATGTTGTAGTAGACTGGTATTTCTGTATCTTTAAGATTCCACCCCCAGATTTGAGAAGAAAGTTACTGTTCCTGCTTTGGTGGAAAAAGTCAGTGTAACTTGAGAAAGAAAAAGGGCCATTTTTTCAAAGCTGCTTCTGATTATGAAGATGTTCATAAAGTTCACTCAGTTCTAGCTACTGCAAAGATAATACTGTGGGTGCTTTTTTAGTTACTAAATATACTCCGTCCTTTTGAAAGAAGGCAACATGTTCATCAAAATGTAGTGAATGCGCATGCGTATGCACAGGAACAAGACATTGGGGACCAGGATTCACGCTGAGTAACTGCTGGTTTGCTGCTGTGGCTTTGTGCCAGCTTGTGCAAGATGTCTGAAAAATTGATAAAAACTAAAGCCTGTGACTTAGAAGAGGGTGACAGGTTTGTTTTGCTCTAGTGTGCACATGTATCTGTATATAAATACAACTTTTTTTTTTTTCCCCTCCTTTTAGCTTCTCTTACTGTTCAGTGGTATTCGGAGAGAATGGGAGGTAGCTCCTCAAAAGCACGTGCAGGTATTTTCTTTAAGGAGTTTTCTTAGATGTAGTATTCTTGACTGATACTGTCCTGACTCAGAAAGGGCTGCTATGGGGGTAGCTTAGCAGGAGATGTATGCATTTGGAAGAACTGCATGGCTGCCAAAGGCTGCTGTGGGACAGTAATAATACAAATAACTAAACTTTTCTGTCTGGTGTTTTGCGCTTTCAGCCCTCTGATAGAGAAATGTTATACTTACTCTAATAGGTGTATGCCTCTACGTAGTTTTTGTTGCTTCTCGTATTACTGGAGAAATTAACACATTTTAAAATCAGTTTTTGTTCCTTTTTTTTTTTTTTTTTTTTCCTTTTGAGTTCCAGTTACACCAACACCCGTTTCCACTACTCTCACTGTACCTACCACTGTATATACCTCTACGGTTGGCTTGGAAGCTTCAGAAGTCAAATGCTGGATTGATAAGTAAATGTTCCGCCTTTATTTCCCGACTTCAAACACAGAGTTCCCTGAGACTACAGACTCCTGCAAGGGAGGAGTTATATGTAGTACATTTTATGTCTTGGGGCTTTCAAAGGTTGCTTAGAATTTCCTAGTCTGTGCACTAGATATTTAATTCATAGTGATGCTTAATGCAGATACACACCTTTTAATCTCATGGGGCTTGGGATAAGTGATGTATTACATTTCATAAAGCTTTGGTGAATTTGAGCATTACTGATTCTTCAACACCTTTGTTAAAACTGGAGATTCTGACACTATTTTCTGTGTATCAACAGCCATGAAATACTCTGCGTATTGCTAGCGTTTACCTCTGGCATCGTCTTGGCTGTTCTGGTTTTTGCAATCATCTGCCTCTTCAGAAAAAGTAAGTGGCAGAGCGGTGGGAATAACAGCAGCATGATGATCCAGACCTGGTGGCAGAGAAGTGCTTAACATCTTGTGCTGTACATCTTATATGGAGGGTGCTAAGTTTCTGTGCTCTTCTTCTTCTGGGCTGCATCTTACAGCACCAGGGCTTCAAAGTAACTTCTACAGATTATGTCTTCCTTGAATAATTAATGTATTGATGGACAGGTCATTCCTGGCAGTAACTCCTCATGAATCATCCCAGGGGCTGTTTTCATGGAAGAATTAATTTTAGCACTGATGAGTTGTGGTGGGTTTTGTTGGTTGTGTTTTGGTTTGGGTTTTTTTGTTGGATTTTTTTTTTTTTTTTTCATCCTAACACTAGCCACACAGGGTTCTCACCAAATTCATCAGTCACTTTCAACGTAGCCACTTCCAACAGGTGAGCAGGGATTTGGGCTACCCTTCTGCTTGGCCTGCCAAACTGCTCACTTTGCAGTGAAGGTCAGTGACAGATTTTACAAGCTACGCCCAAGCCACACACTCTGGTGCTGCTCTGTCTTGAGCCTCTCTTGCACTGCTGTCTCCAAACACGGTGCAGACAGCTGAGACTGGTATCCCTTTCCTTCCTAGAGTGTAAGAGATCCCACCAAAATTTACAAGACCAAGTTTCCTCCCAGACAGTGACTGAGGAATCTAAGAACATCCAGGTAAAGGTCACAAGTATTATTTCTAAGACTTTATGCAGAGACTTCAGATTCTTGATAGAATGGTAAATATTAATTTGGGGGGGAGAAAAGAGGTTTGCTCTTGCAAGACACAAATGTTAGTTGACAGTTCTTTTGACTAAGGAAAAGTGCTTTGTTTTCTGCATCCAAGGCTTCAGCCTGTATTTATAGTAGTCCAAGAAGTTACCTGAGGAGGTACTTGGACAGTAGGAGGAAAGATATTCCTTCTCTGTTATCCCAGGGCTCAAATGCCATACTCACCATGTATTTCAAGGGTGCTGGGACTTAACTAAACCACTAATTAGGCACGTTAGGGGAAAATCTTTCTAAAGGGCAAACATTTCTGTAGTTCTCAGTCATGATATTCTCTGAAGTTTCTAATGCAGAGTTGACCCAGGATCCTGAGCTAGACTAATAAGTGGTCTGATCCAGCATAGCGTTTACTAATTTCCCATGTGCAGGGACAGGCTGTGACTGCTTAGGGAGTGTAGCGTTGAGGACAAATTAAAAGCAGGAAGTTCATGCCTGAGATGTGATGCTTGCATGCTCTCTAATGTTTGTGGGTTCTTTCACATCCCCAGAATGAGGTTGCCTACACCACTCTAGCTTTCCAGCGAAGTCAGATACCAATGGTTGTATGATGGTGAATTTTCTAGTGAAATGAAGACACTTGCACTTTCTGAATATCAAATGCTACCAGAACATTATATCAACGCCTATAGTGCTCTGAGAATGCCAGCACTGCCGTATGTAACATCAGCTCATTTTATAATTATAAGGGGAAACTAATGTCTCCTATTCCGAACTGCTTGCCAATGCTTGTGGACAAATTGCTTTTTATAACCTATTTCCTCATCTGTAGAAATCTCAGTGAGTCCTTACAATGCACTTGTAAAGTTTCCATTTGTGCTTGCTATTGCTTTGAACTACCAAAGAGAATTGGAAAATGGAAATGTTACTCTGCGTTTGTTCATGTCTGTGCCCTTATGTTTCCCTTTTCTGTCACTGACTATAGCATTTTTCTTGTTTTATGATTGCCAAATGCTCTGATTAGTTATTTTCTGCTTATTGAAGTTATGATACGATAATGAAATGTTTGTATGCAAATGTCTGCTTCCTGATTGGGTCACATAAAAGAAGTACACAATCACAGTGTGACAGTCAAAATTTCTGGAAATGTTCATTCATGTGTTATTACCCATAGTGTTCCAAATATATTGTAAAAAGTTGAAAGTCCTCCCCTTTCCATAAACTGGGGAATAAGCTACCACTATTGACTTAGTCTTAGCACCCACAGAGAAGCTTCTCTGCCTGTTCCTGTGCCCACAGATGGGAGGTTTGTTGTCCGAGTAAGTACAGTGATCTCCATCGGTTGTCCAGTGCTTCTCGGGCAAGGCTGAATCGGAGCAAAGTTTCCTGCCACCTTGTTTCTGGTCGCCAGAGAGTGTCAGATTCTTGCAGGTATTTCTCTTTTCTGAAAATGCAGATGTTGTGTCCATGCTATTGTAAACACCTCTCTAGAGGAATCTTTTAGGCAGGACAAGTGCCTCGGGTCCTACAGCCTCCTGTGTGCTGCAGCTGAAGACAGCAAGTCTGAGAGGCTTCCAATGAGTGAGACTGGATGTGCCGCCTGATGACAGCACGAAGCCACGGCTGGACAGCTGGATTTATCTCAGCTTAGATGTGGTGCATTTGGTGTCTTTCCAACAAGCAGTTAGCAGAGCAGTGGCTCTACCTCTGCCAGCTCTGTTGAGTTGTCCTGCCTCTGTGACTGCAGAAGCTGGTGGAAGTCTGGGGGACCACTGAAAAGCAGGTGCATGACACCATTACGTTCTGAAATCTGGCTTGAGAGGGGTTGTGCAGAAGGCTGCTGACTGTTTTACAGGGTCAGGAGTAGAACTTGAGCTCTTTGTTTTGCTATTATCTGCTCTCATCTCAGTCACAGCAGTTTCTTCAAGCACTATTTAATAGAGAAAATACCATATTACTTATATTACTCCTCAAAATGTGCAGCTGCTGAGAAGTTCATGAAGGATGATTGTGGTTGGTGCACAATTTTTTGTTTGTTTGTTTAATAACAATGTTACTCTGCTGCCTGACAGCAACTGAGAAATAAGAAGGTCTGAAAATTCAGTGGGCTTGCAGAAATGTTACTTCACCATACCAACAAGAATGCTCCCTTCCTGCATTAGATACTGTCAGATTAGATCCTGTGTTAGAAGTGCATGAAAACGTGACTCACCGCAGCCTTTCCCCCCTGCCCCAGTGTTAGAGGATTTTCAGTCATGGGTTTCTCTAGTTTTGCTTCATTAACAACTCAGAGTTGGGCCACCACTGCAGTGAATGGCAAGCTTCCAAAAATTTCTCAGTCTTATATACCTTTTACCACCCATTATCCCAGTCCAAAGACTTTGTAATTTTCCAGTTGATCTCCATCCCCATGTCGTTATCATTCATCAATTTATCTCATCAATTCTTGTGTCCCAGTTCTTCTGAAGTTAGTGGTCGTAGGCAGAAGGTCTTGGGTCACCACAATCACTTATCTTCTTACACATCAAAGATCACCTTTGAATTTCTGAAAATCACTCAGGCTATTCTGTTAATTTATCTTGTTCTAAAGTTAATCACTTACTCCCATGTCTTAGGTCTAAGATGTATGATCCTTCTGTTGATTCAGCTTGACTGGGTTTTTAGCCAGCCATGGTGGGGGCTACACATACGACAAATAAGCAGCTTATGCATATTGTTTTGTAAGCACCTGCGTTCTATTAATCACATCTAAAGCAATCTCTAATCATTAGTTATACGTCTGATACGAATAGTCTTAGAAATAACGCGGCTTAAGGCCTAGTTCCCTTTATACCCAGACCAGCTAAGATGTCAGGTTTTTCATGTAGACGTTTCCTCACCGTGAATTGTACTGAGACTTAGCACAACCATTTCATGTACTTTGTGGAACATTGCCAACCGCAGCACAGCACTTTTATGTGCCTACCTAGAGAGCTGAGTGTCGTACAGCCCTTGGAGCTGGAGGGTGACAGAGAACCTCCATTTGTTGTGTGGCTGCTAATGAGTCCCAGACTCATCCCAGAGCACCCGCCTCTCCTTTTCCCATGCCAAGAGCTCTGTATAGTCATACACAGGTTTTAATGGTGGCCATCAGGCAACTCTTTGTTTTATAGACAGCTAGAGGAATTTGGGACAACTGCACCTGCTAATCAGAATAGAGGAGGGGTCGCGTGTCCTCTGTTTCGCCATTCTGGCTCTCCCATTTTCACTGTTTCAGTAGGTTTCTGCTAGAGGTGTCTGTACTTGTGGTCTCCCTAAAGACAAGCTTTCACAGCAGGAGTTTGCAAGGAAGTTGCCTGGGTATGGGAAAGTCCAGTACAAATTGTCCAACCCTGGGAGGGTGGACAGAAATGGCTCATGGGTCAAACGGTGCTTTGAAGGATGCATGGACAGTAGTGGCCCGTGATATTCCCTGGCATTTTGGAATTGACATCTGGTTGCAGTGTTAAAAGGATGGATTATTAGAGCTACAGCAATGATGTTGATGTGACTGTCAGGCTGCATTTCCCTCAGCCAGCAATAAGTCAGCTCTCCCAGGAGAGCTAAAATCTTTTGCTCTCCCTGGGTGATATTTGTATACGTGTGGACTGTTAGTATGCTCCTTCACCCATCTTTGCATCTAGTTTAAGCGTTGTTCAGCCTGTCTGATCTCTGCCTGGGTCTGAAGCCACAACTATTTCCAGAGTAACTGCTGGAAGTGAGAACCAGCAACCTAGACCTGCATGAGCATTTTCCAGCCAGCACCACCAGTGACAGAAGCCAGGTGATGAACCTTCTCCCTCAGCAGGGCAGTTCCTCCTCTGGTCACCTTATGGAGAGTGGCTGGGCCCAGCTGTGGTGAGCATCTTGCTTCATCACTAAAAGGTGAGCTGTTGCCTGGAGTTCCCTCTCGGGGGGCTGAGCAGGGTCAGTCAGCTTGCTGAGACTGCTTTCCTTTGCAGCCGCCTTTCAGAAGGCAGGATGGCTTCCCCTGCTCTCCGTCTGCTGTTTCTGTTCTTTCTCCATATACTTACGCCTTGTTCTCTTGGAGTTTGTCAGGCAGCTTGCTAGGCAAGCTTGGTGCTGGTGTTGTTCCCTCTTTTCTCAATTTCTCAAAAATACATAGGCGAAGTTTGCTGTGCGTCATTCTAATGAATAATTTTCTGCTCTTTAGGCGGGACCTGTTTTTCTGCTGAAAGCAATCAGTTCTATCAACTGATAATGAAAGATCATGTAGCAAAATTCTGATGTACTTATGCAGTGACTTCCTTTGCTGGCCTGTTTATTAATAGAGTTGAGTGTGTAATGGGCAGAGCTTTGGCCTGTGACAGGGGTTACATCAGATAATAAATTGAGATGTCTGATCTCAGTTAAAGGAACAGACGCCAACACTTTCTGAGATAAATAACAGAATGATGCCCTCCCTTTTCTGGGTTTTTCTAGGCCACTTTAGTTATTTAAAGATGGAAAAAAAAAGAGCCTGACCTTTAACGACCTATTTTCAGCTTGACCCATGTTCCCTAAAAACAGGCCGTGTGAACTGTGGTGTAATATTTACTTCAATTTCTGTTGCCATCCTAGTCGAGACACCAACTAAAACAGTGTGGAGATTTCATGCAGGCTGCTTTTTTTGATTGTCATGGGAGACAAGCAGGCTGAATTAATATAAAATCCCTCTAATATTTATTATTATTCATGAAAACATGACAACACTGCAGCACAAGTTGACCAGACTCAAATTTAGTCTAAATTGACAGAGAAAACAAAGGGTATAGGAATAGTCTGTGAGGACATGCCTGGATTGCAAGCTGCTCCATTACCAACAACAAAGAACAGTGGACCCAACCAATCCTTATGTAAAAAAAGCAAACAACACTGGACAAAATTTCTCTTAAGTATCTGTTCTGTATTTTGAAACGATTTAGTACAAAGACGTATATAGACACATATTTACATAAACCTTTACAGTAGTCTTCAGGTCTGTAACAGGTTGTTACAAAGAACAACTGTTCTTCAGGTTTACAGAGGAGACTTGCAGCAAATTACATTTGAATCAGGTCTTAGGAAAACAATTTGTGATTGTAGGGAGAATTAAGCATGGGAATATGCTGTGCAGGAAGAATCCCCCAAATGGATGCTTTTTAGTAACAAATAAGGAAAAGGCATCCTTTATGATTTGGGGATAGTCGATTCTATCCTTGGTCAGGTAACTGGGGGAGGAGGGAAGAACTTAAAGATATCATTAGTTGATTTTTTGACAGTTATCTCTTCCTGGCATGCTCCCCTGTACCCAGCATATCTCATTAATGAAGAGCTTCAGTGTGTTCGGCAGTTCAGCTTTTGCCTGGTGCTCTATATCTGAGGCCAATTTTGCAGGCTTCTGGGGTGAGCATTGCCTTGATTTAAAAGCAATGGAAGCCTCCCACTGACAGGATCTCCCTCAAAGAAGAAGGTCACCAAAGGCCAGCTTCTGGCCTTTCAGCTGAGATGGTCAGCAGCGGGACTATCAGCGGCGGATGAGGGTAGTTTCACAATGCAGGTCATCTGCAGGTGGAGGTGTCGCAGGAGATGCTATAGTTTTATTGCACAGGTGCTACTGGACAAAACCAAAAAAGTCAGGGCAAGTCTGGCTGTGTGTAAGCAAAGGGCCTATAACTGGGCAAAAAGTGAAATCAAAATTGTAACAAAGACTTCTCAGTTTTGAGTTGAAGCTAGAAGTGAACAAGCACTGGTTTTTACCAGCTGATCATGGATCCAAGCTGGGGAACTAGGAGCAAAATGTCTGCCTTGGTAACAGTGCTTTGGGTTGCTGCTCTACCAAATAATGTTCAAGCCAATAAATAAAAACGGGAATGTCCTGTTAAATGAAGATGCTTGCCTGGAAGATCTGGGCTTGGTACAGCAACCATCAAGCAGAGTTCTCTGGGGTACAATAATGCAGAAGATCATAAGTGATCCTTTGGGGCTTAATGTCAAATGTGCATCAGATTGAGTAAGAGGAGCTTGCCCTTGCTATAGAACAGTTTCTGCAAGAGCGGGAGTAAATTAAACAGAACACACATTTTCCCCTGAGTTTCTTAACAAATCAAAGTGGTTTATCAATGGTCTGGTATATACTGTCAGGTCAACATTTGTTCTTTATTTATGACTGTTGGTCTGTTTGCTCTGTAAGAACTGCGTCTGGTTTTTTGCACAGGATATAGGTCCTTAAAATTAAAAGGTACGTGTTTTTGAACTTCTTTATCTTGCAGGCATAGACAATGGGGTTCATGGCAGAATTGGCATGGGATAACAGGATTCCCAAGTACATCAAATACGGGGGGATGTGACACTCAGGGTAAAAATAGGAAACGGAGTTTATAATGCACAGAGGCAACCACGATATTGCAAACAGGAAGAGAACAAGTGCTAGAGATTTGGCTGTCTTGAACTCCTGTCCATAAAAAGCTCCTGCCCCTCTCAGGTTGGTTGTACCTTGACTTAGCTTTGTCCGGATGATGTAAAAGATCTCAACATACAGAGCACACATGATGAGCAGAGGGACAAGGGTCCATGTGAAGAAGCCAAAATATACCATGTAATCCATCCTCATCACAGAGGTAAATCGACACCTGAAAAAGTCAGAGTTTCTTGGTTCTGTCTTGTTCCATCCAAACATGGGGACTAATCCTACCAGCAGGGACACAGACCAGCACAAACACAGTGCCCACCAAACTCTTCTCTCTGTAGTGATTATTTTATATCTGTTGGGGAACAAAACCAGGTTGTGTTAAACAAGTGTTTAAAATAGCTAAGGATGGTTTCAAGAACTCGCATGTTCAAATACTACAGGTTTATTGTCACAAAGCGGAGCGTTAACTTTTTTTTTAGGGGGAAACCAAATCTTGTTTTGAGACAGGCCCTAACTCTTCATTTGTAACAGTTAGTTTGCAGCACCCGTAAGAAGAACCATGTTTAACTTCCCCCCTTTATAATTGGCTGTTTTCAGCTGTTTCATTTCTTATTTCATTATGATCTTAGTTCTCCTCTTGCCTAGATACTGCTTTTCTACTATTAGCAGTCCTATATTATTTCTCAGCTTCCTTGGGTGTACCTTACTCTTTACATTTGGTTTATGCCATTTGTAGGACCAAACTGTTGTTTCATTCTTCAATTTTATAGGTCCTTTCCCCATAAAAAAAAAAAAGACTTCTTTCATGCTTGAGGTTATGTTTTGCATTTCTAGCTTACATACTTTTCCATTCAAATACAAAAAGTGAATGACTTCTTAAGTAGCACTTAATAAGTCTGTTACTTCTTTTGTATTTTCAGCAAACACTAAAAGGAACTGTATTTAAAAGACTAGTCTCAGAAACCCAAAGAAATCTATAGTACTCTCAGCACCTTGTGCAATTAACAAAATATCTGAAGAATTCAGCTGTTTGACTACAGACTCATCCTGTGGCCAAATTCTGATCAGCAATAACACCGAGCTGTTGGCCCCACCTGAATCCCACCAGGGTCTGTTTGTGCTGCATTATTAACTGCCGGGACTGGGTCCTGCTGTACAAAGTTTGTCTTGGGTGGGCTTTTAGGCACAGGTATTTTCTCCATGTGCAAGCAAGCGTTTAGAGTAACTATTTGTTAGAAAAGGGCCAAGTTAAGGAGGAGAGAGGAGGTGGCACCCATGGGGCAGAGGCTGGGCGTGGGAAAGCTGGCAGGAGCGGGGCGAGCGGAGGGCCCCACGGTGGTCCAGCACTCACCTAGTTGGCAGCTTCACTCGCAGGTACCTGTCAATCGCGATGGCCAGGAGGGAGAGGATGGACGCGTTAGTGAAAACCACCATCAGGCAGCACATAAATAGGCAGGTGTAGAAGTGGATGCTGATGCCCAGACTCACCACAATGGCCAGGGGCATGACGAGGATCCCCACCGCAATGTCTGCCAGTGCCAGGGAAACGATGAAGTACAGAGTCGTGTTCTGAAATGTCGAGTTCAGCTTCACCACCCATATGACCAGGATGTTACCCAATGTGGCAAACAGAGCAACCAAGCACTCGGTACCGATGTAAATCCCATCCAGGCTGCTCAGTGCCAGGCTGCCGTTTGGCATGGCAAGTTGCTGGAGATGCTCCCACCCTTGCTTGAGCTGCAGAAGGGAGCATGGGCATTGATGACCGTGTGTGGGATTAGTCCTCAGCGTCTGCTGCTCAGTTGCTCCAGTGACTCTCCAGTGTTCAAGCCCCTTCCAGTGTTTCACGTCCTCAGCACTCGGGCAGCAAATCGGCTGTTGCCTTTCCACAGAGCTGCAAATACCTTAGGATCCAGGAGCTGCTCCCCCCTCTGGACACATCTGCTGAAGCTCACAGCATCTCTTCAGCAGCCTGGTATCAGTAAAGTACTTTGGAAGGCTATTTTGAAGGGAAAAAAAATTGAAAAGCTTCCACAAGCCTGCTTACCAGCAACCTATAAACAAATACTTTAACTGCTGCTTCTTCCAAGCCACAGTGTGAGAAGTGGGAGAACTGTAACCAGAGTTGTCTGTGAAGTTGCCACTTATCAATCTAGATAATCACCCTGCAGTCACTATAGGAAATGAGGCGAGTTCAGGGGATGTTAGAAGAGTGTTTTGTTAAATTCCAGTGCTTGATTTAATTCAGAGTATACCATTTCAGTTAGGGCCCTGAGGTGGCTGCAAAACACTCTTAGACCTTTCTCAGTCTGACAAGAACACTTGTAATGCAGGTGACGTTTTCAGTGAGAGCCCTCATTTCTGCTAGAAATCAGTGATGGCAAAACAAGTCACGTTCAGAGAGTGGCATGCTTTCCTATGCTTTGTTTATGGGAGATGGAGAAACCGAGGAAAGGTGTGGGAAGTGATGGGAAGTGGCAGGGAGAGGGTGTGAAAGCTGTGATCTGTTTGCTGCAGGTGAGCCCGGCAGTGCATGGTGCCTTGCTCCTTGACGTGGGTCTGCAGGGAAAGAGCTGCTCCCATTTCAGATGAAACTGAGAAGAGATGCAAGCATGTGAGCTCGTGTCAGCCTGTGAGTCGCAGGGTGACCTGGCTCTTGGGCAAATAGAAATGCCCGCTCTCCAGGAATGAGCATAAAGCAAGTAAACGATTAGGTGGATGGTGCCGTATTAGTGTGATGAAGCCTTAAGCAAACATGGGGAGTACTCAGTTTCCCAGACACCGAGTCCTCCATCTCTTCTACCCAGCTTTCTGGTAAAACTGAGGATGGGGAAGTGAAATCAGCCCTGCGAGGAGACAGAGCCAGAAATAAATGAGACTTCTTTATTCTCTGTTGTCAGAAGAGTTGGACAAATTCCTCTTCCTTGAAATTGATGTAAGTGCTTTTTGCTCCGTGACTACCTGGCATTTTGGTAGAATTACTGCTGGGAAAATGGTGAGCTCTCTATAGACAGTCCCAGTCTGCAACTGCACTTGGCTGTGCTGGTTTTCTGATCAAATCTGACACTGGATATCTGTGGGTGCCGGAGATAAATCCCAGGAGTGGCATGTGAAGGTCACAGCCGGGGTGTATGCTAGGCTTCTGCAAGCTGAATGAGCTACTTCTCTGGAAGTACCTGGGCAGCTGGCACTCCGCAGCTTTGAGCGGACGTGGGGAAAGTCTGTGTCTTCCTGGCTGCCGGCCACACTTGGGTAAGAGTGCTGCCCGCTTCCTGTGCTCGCTGTGCATCTCCTCTCGTGACCTCAGCTGCCAGCTTCCTTTTTCTGTCACCTGCTCCTGTGGCTGCAGACAAATGCCTCTTGCAGAGACAGCTACTGCAAAGCTGAGTTATAGGGGATTTAGTAGGGCCCACCCTCCTCTGCTGCCCTGCGCCTGCTGTAAATGGAGCGCCTGAGAACAAGAACTTGGTACGGCGTGGGACCTTAGGGGAGCAGCTTGTATAAAAGAGTCAAAACAAAATATTTCTCCCTCCATTTGCCTTTTGCTCACCCAAAATCCAGCTGAGTGTCTTCACATTTGCCCTCCCCACCCCTTCTTTGTGGCGGGGAAATGGACTAGATCACTCAAGGTCCTTTGACCGTGTTTTCTCTGATGCTACATACTGCGTGTAGTATAGACTGAGCAGGCTTTAAAGCAGCTCAAGAGCAATCTAGTTGCAATGCTGTAGAGCTGTGCATTGGCTAATTCACCCTACTAGGCAGTACAGAGCACCCAGCTGGGAAGGAGAGGGTGTGTTTGGAGTTAAAATAGACTAGCAAAATTACCACATGCAACAGGTAACCCCTGTGGTTTGTTCATAGTGTGATGCTGCCACTATAAAAAGTTGACTCATCCACAAAAGCATGCATAAATGTGCTGAAACCTCAAGAGGATAGAAAGATGTTACAGGATGTGTTGTAGAGGATCTGATAAATGGATCTTCCTGGACAATTTGCTCCACTCATCTTTAAAGAGTTGTGTATGCAGATTGGAAAGTGTGCAAAATTCTGAGTGAGGGACTTAATTTAAGGCAGATCAGGGAGGAGCTGGCTTCTGACCTGGCTGTTGGAGGGGGAAAAAAGAATTCAGTGCAGCATTTCTTAATTTTGGATGTAAACAGCCTCAGATATCCAAAATGTCAGTAGGCAACCTGGATGTGATCTATATCACGATAGAGTCTGTTATTGGGATATTTGCAGTGGTGGGCAATGCCTTGGTGATCTGGGCAGTGAAGCTGAACCCAGCTCTTCAGAAGACCACCTTCTTTTACATCGTTTCCCTGGCACTCACTGACATTGCCATGGGGATCCTTGTCATGCCGCTGGCCGTCATGGTGAGCCTGGGAGTCATCATCCATTTCTACTCCTGCCTGTTCGTGTGCTGCCTGATGATGATCTTTTCTCATGCCTCGATCCTGTCTCTCCTGGCCATCGCAGTCGACAGGTACCTGCGAGTGAAGCTGCCAACCAGGTGAGTCTGGGCAAAGGTCCCATCTCATCATATTTCCCCATTTCTCTCCTCCCTTATATTTTCCTTCTCCCTTATTTGCAGCATCATAGGGCTTCCCACGCATCATCAGTTCTCTGAGAGAAACTCGTGCAAAGGCAGAAGTTCCCAAAATGTAGGCAATGGAGCACCAGCAGTCTGGGCACTCCTGGAAATTCAGCAGTGCCTGAAAATCTTAAGCTACATAGAGTCAGGGAAGGGTTGCTCATAAATGTGTATATGCTTGAAGTCTGAATAAGATGGTGGTCTTTATGTTTTCCCCTGGGAGACAACCATATTTCTCTACTGATGCAAGTCAAAATGAACCAGTATTTCTGAGGAAAGGCTTTGACCCTGCATCTGTGGGTTGTCATTTAAAAGGGATCGGTGACTGTTTGGGGGTTCCTCTGTAGTTTCAAAATGCATTTTAAGTATCAGAAGCTGCTAAGGACCAACTGCACAGAACTGTGCTTAACTTAAATTAGACCAACCAGAAATGAGTGCTTAAAAGCACAAGTTCCTGAATATTGTATTCTTTTTTAACATCAAACATGGCTGATGCTTCCTGTCCACCCAGGTACAGGACAGCCGTCACAAAGAAAAGGATTTGTGTGATTCTGGGACTCTGCTGGATCCTGTCTGTGCTGGTGGGGCTGGTGCCCATGCTGGGGTGGAACCAGCACGTGGGCAGCTCCAGCTACATCGAGTGTCACTATTTGGCTGTGATGAGAATGGATTATGTGGTGTATTTCAGCTTCTTCACCTGGATCCTCCTTCCCTTGCTCATCATGTGTGCCCTCTACACCAAGATTTTCTACATCATGTGGATAAAACTAAGCCTGAGCTCAGCAAGTCCTCCAGGAGGAGGAACAGTTTGTGGGAAGGAATACAAAATGGCCAAATACCTGTCCCTCATTCTCTTCTTGTTTGCAGTGTCTTGGCTGCCTCTGGGCATCCTGAACTGCATTTTGTACTTCTGCCCCTCCTGCACCATCCCGCAGCCTCTGATGTACCTGGGCATCCTGCTGTCTCACGCCAACTCAGCCATGAACCCCATCGTCTATGCCTTCAAAATACAGAAGTTCAAAGAAACATACGCTTTCATTCTGAGGACTTACATCCTGTTCCAGAAGTCGGAGTTGGTTATTTCCAGCGCAGACCACACACCGGAGCAGGGAGCCAGCACCGTCTGAGCTGTGCCCCGCTCCTCAGTCTGTCCGGGCTGGATACAACAGCTGAAACAGCGTGGGAACAACGGGAGTGGGGTGGAAATGGCACAGGCACCGAGACGTATTTCTTGGATCATGTGTTCTGAAGCAACAATTGTGTGTATGTTTCTGTGTTCGGCTAATTAAGCTCTGGACAGCGAAATGCCGAGTGCAGGTTCCTAGCGAACTCCCCAAACAAACTCCCTCCTTTGCATTTCCGAGGCAAAAGGTGTGAGAGGTTTGGAACAGGGTGGTAGCTGGGTGCGGGGGAGAGCTTAGCCTTGCTCCTGCTCACGGGGGTTTTTCTCCGTCGATACCAAGCCTGCCCGGGCTCCCGCAGCTGCCGGGAGGTGGCAGCGGTTCCCCGCGGGTCCGGGTCCCCGCTGGTGCCCTGACACGATGCGGGGCTTCCTCAGCCTCCCGGGTACCCGTTTCCCCATCCCCGACCCTCTCTCTTGGGCTGGCCCCAATATTTCTGCAGCTGCTGGGGCAGGAGCCAGAAGCTCCGACTGTCGGTGAAATGCAGCGCAAGGCTCTTGCAGGCAGCCCACCGGCGGGCTCCTGCAGCGAAGCGCAGGTTGACAGCGAGAGCTGACGTTAGGCTTTGGCACTGCTTTTGCCCCTGCTAACGGCTCTTCCTTTAAGAGTATTTGCTTTGTCTTTTCCGCTCTGTTTAAGGAAACTGTTTCTCAAATTGGTGGAGCTACAGTGAAACGCTCTGGTATGTTGCCACGGAACAAACCTCTCTATAAATGCTAAGGTACTATAGGATGTAACAAGAAGCCCGGACCCTGGCTGCCGGATTTCTGGTTGCCCAAAGAGCAGCACAGCAAAATGCAGTCAAGAGGACCCGGGCTTGGGTGAGGGGCTCAGAGGCCAGCTGCTGGCAGGAGGGTGCTTCATGGTCCAAAAATACTCTGATCTGGCTCAATGAGACAGCAGCACCCGCTTACAGAAAGGTGCTTTGGAAAAGAAGGAAATCGAGCAGCCTTTGCGCAAGGTTTTGTTTCACCAGCCCATAAAATTTAATACAATAGATTGTCCCATAGCTTTTTCTTAGCCTGTCTTCAGTAAACCTGTGTCCCTGTGCCTGCGCAGGTGTGTGACCTGGGACTGGAAACCTGCCACTGAGCAGAGGGAAGGGGTTTTGCTTCGTACCCAGACTGTGCGGTACACTGAGCCCATGTTTCCCAGGCTGTAGGTGAGGTGAGAAATGCTTCATCAGCTCATTTCATGACCCTCAGGCCAGATCGCACAAGGGGCTGCTGCAGGCGTTACTGCAAGAGGAGGGAACCATTGCCTTCCCCAGCAGGTACATGACTAATCCCTGCTTTCGTTGCCCCAGCTCCCTGTGCTTCTAAGGAGAAATAAAAGACCCAAAGGAAAAAAAGCCCTTTGGGCCCCTATCCCCGCTGATGCAGCCGAGGGTGATGCCATCAAACCCAGCTGAGCTGCACCTGCCCTGACTGGGGCCGAATCGGGGCGTTTCCACCCAGCACCCCCTGTTCCCACCAGGTTCCTGCTGGGGAAGGCACAAGGTGCACTTATTTTCTTCAGATGTTTCCTCCGCCAGGCAGCATCTGTTTCCTGTCCTAAATATGACAGAACCAGGTTGCTGGGCTGCTGCAACTCCTCTGTCATCAACGGAGGACGAACCTCTGCCCTTCCGCTGTCTCTGCCCTGCATGAGCGCAGCGTCACCCCCAGCCCAGGGATGCCCTGGGCTGCTGCGGATGCTGCGTCCCTCCTCGTGGCCCTGCATCCTCCTTCCGTGGGCGCTCGGCTCTTCTCCCACTGCATCCTTCAGCCCCAGCATCAGGAAACACTGGGCTGGAGGTTTTTACAGCTTGCAAAGTGATTAAACACTCCCTGCACAGAGAAGCCAAGTGGGGCCGGAGCGTGGGATCAGGGAGTGTTTTGGCATGGAAACCAGCTCTGCCCTCCCCTTCTCTCTATTTGTTTACAGGCATCCAACCCCAGATACCGACCGAAGGGTTCCCTCCTTTACTTCTTACCAAATTGCGCTCCTGTAAGCATGTGTTGTGCTCCTGCTGAGAGGCTTAGGGAAACATATGGCCGAGCTCAGGCAGCAGAGCTCCGTACATCGGTGCTTAACAATCCTCCACTTATCGCTGCTCATGGCTATATTCTCTGTGTGTACTCATGTGTATACACATAAATATATGCTGCCATAATATATAAACCTTCTGCTAGTTGTGTCGGTGTGGTTAGAGTATTTGGATGCCTTTGCTGCCACATACAGTAATACTTTTTCATAAAAAGAGTTGTGATTTGAAGCAGGCCGCCTTGTGCAGGCTGGTAAAGCTGGCAGCAGGAGGGACTGTGAGTTCTCTAGCCCTCTGATGATCTTCATGGCCCTCCTCTAGATGAGCTCCAACAGAAGTGCTGGTGTGACCCAGCCCGAGGTGGAGGAAGGGACCAGACCCCTCTTTGTCCCCCCCACCTTTTACTCCCAGTCCTGCTTCGTGGCATCCAGCTGGCTCTCCTGTCCCCTGCTCCTGCCTGCCCAGTTGGGGCCATCCCTGGAGCACTCGCAGACCAAGAGAAACCCAGCCGTGGCTTTGCTGTCACACAAAGCTACCCGCCTGTGAGTGGGTTGCAGCTGGAGTAAGTTTGAGAGCCAGCAATTTAAGGCTTCGGTTTAGATTAGGGTTCGAAGGTGTATTTTTAGATCATGTTATTTAGCTGACGCAGCAGTGCCCGCAGAGCTCTGCGGAGAAGGCGGCTCAAGGAGGAGCCCGTGCCCGGGGCAGGTCGGGCTGTGTGCCAGGGTGGCTCCCATGCGGCAGAGCCCAGGGATGTCGTAGTTCGATGGGGTTAAACAGCGTTTCAGATCCTGGTCCCCGACCACTTGATGGATTTGCCATTTAAAGGCTGTAGTCAGCTTGCTCGGTTCTTGGATGGCTCCAGTGAAAGGCTTCCAGCTATTCCCCAAGGGTCCTCCTACATCCTGGTGAGATAAGGATCAGGAAGGGAACGGTCTATCTGCAATCTCAGCTGTGGCTTTGAGCACAGATTCCCTTCTCACATTGGGGGTGGAGGGGAGAAGAACAGATTTTCTAGAAAAAAAAATATTTCTAAGTGACACAGAGATGCAGGGGAAAAAAAAAATCCCGCAACAATGATCTTATCCTGTGAGTCAACAACAGCGACAGCCGCCTTTGTTCTGGTGGGGCTGTAAAACACTTGCAGGGAGAAAAAGGCAGCCTCCTTGCAGGCAGTACCCTGCCTGTGCATCCCACCTGGGGCTCCCGGCCGGCCCCCCGAAGCCTGCACTCGCATGGTACCGCTGTGCCCCGGCTGCAGCCGGGCCTCATCGCTTTGAGGCATCGACATACTGCATTCTCTTTCCTTACTTCTGCTCTTGTGCCAGGAGGTGTGGAGGAGGGGTTTTTTTCTGGGACTTTAAAATGTAATGTTTACCTTAAAGGAAAAAAAAAAGCAGCAGCTCATAAAGCAAGAGGTGGTGAGTGGCGAGTGCTGTCCTGGCTCTTCCCTGCCTTGAAAGGAAGTGAAAGCAAAGCAGAGAGAGGATGTGAATGTGAAGCAGGGTAACATCTGGTTTAACAGAGAGGGATTGTGGGCTGGTGAATAACGAGCCAGAATGAGAGTCTGGAGCCTGGCCTTGGTGACCAATGTCACGTCACTGCTCTATGCCTCAGTTTCCCCGTCCATGGAAAGAGGAGGGTCAATCTGGTCTTGACAGAGTGCTCTGTGAGCTGGGAAGGACTGGACAGGAGCAGGGTCCTTTTGGTTTCCTTCTGAAACTTCCCATTTGGGCATTGTTTCACCTGCCCCTTTGGATACGGGGGCACAGTGATGTTAAAAAAAATGCTGTCAGTATTTCTCACAGGTGGGAAAACCTGAAGAAAACTTTCCCCCCTGGTACACATACAAGTTTGCTGAAAGACAAAGTTCACTGTCCTTAGAATCCAGATTTTGTTCCAAAGATGATTTCAACCCCTGTCAAAAGCAAATTGTCAGTGGAGAATCAGATCTGGAAAGCTCTTCTTCCCTTCCACGTTCCTTTCCCTGAGCTTGAACTGTGCTGGAAATCAGAGGATTTCTCCTGGTGACTCACCCGCGGTGTTTGAACAGCCAGAAAAGGTGCAAATGTATATCTGCTGCTCACTGCTCTCCAGTGCAACGGCAGTGCATAGTCTCAGTCTTGGCTGGTCCTGAAAGTTATTTAAAGCAGAGCAGTAAAGCTAGAGAGCGTGTAAAACGCTGAACTCGGATAGCACAGTGGTGGCTGGAGCTGGCATATGGTGCTTCGAGACGTGCCGATGCCCGTGCCCAGCCATGTCTGGCTGTGCAGCAGCGTGGGAGCCCCCCAGCCTCTGCTGCCGCTGACCCCCGTCCTCTGCATCGCCGCTCTGTGCCCCTGCACCGCCAGCACGGGCAGCCCACGGCACGGGCAGCCCACGGCACGGGCAACCGCAGCCCTCCGGGATAGCCTTGGCCCAGGGTCTGACAGCAGGAGAGGTCACGGTGGTCGTAATAAGTGTTAATGCCAGGAGGACCACGGCAGCACTAGGATAACCTGCATCGCGGACGTTCTCTCGGTATTTTAATTCCTGGGAGACAGCAATTTGTGGCTTTGCCTGATTTCTCAAGGAGCACGCGTGGCGACCTGGGCACCTCCTGCAGAGACAGCCCATCCCTCCTCCCCGCTGTTTTACACTGCCGGTGGCAACGGAGCAACCGGCATCGCTCCCCGGGCTTCACAGAGCACCGTGGTGGGGACGAGCACACGCCGACAACCTGCCAATGGCAGGAAACATGGCCCAAACTCTCATGCTGGGTGAGCGGGGAGGCTGCCGTGAGACATTGCCTGCCAAGTTGGGTTTGCACCTCTCCCGAGCAGGCTGTCACCTCCTGCCCCACAGCCGCTGCAGGAAAAGTTTCGCTCCTTTTAAGTCCAGGGGGCCAGTAAATCTCCCCCGCAGCAGTCGTCTCCGCGTACGGGGATGGCATCCTTTCCCCGGGAGGGTGCTCGCCGCAGCGGCTGCTGGGCTGCTCTCTGCGGGCACGGCCAGCCGCTCTCGCTGCCCTGCGCCTGGGCAGGGGGAGATGCTGCTCCAGAAGTGAAACCTGTACTTGGAAAACGGCAAGAACTGGTGCGATACTTACTTACGCTCCCTATGTGGTTTTGCTTGGCTGGATTATGTGGCTTTGGATTTTAAACCTCCTGAAACCTGGGAGTGAGTGTATCTGTTTGCTCTTCTCGCTCAGCTTGTTAGGGAGCGCAGCGCCTGTGTAGGAGGGAGATAGGGCTGTCAAACCAGTATGGCTCGGTGGGTTTGCCCGCCAGACAGCAGGGACGCAGCAGCTGCAGCTTTGAAACGGCTCCTTGTTGTCAGCCCCTGGAACGCAGGGACAGGGGCTTGGACAAATGATAGTTTTGTGTGTTTCAAAATTAATTGCATTGTAATTGGAGTTTTTTATGGTTTTCTTTGGGTGCGGCTATGGAGTGGGTGAAGCCCCAGTCAGGGCAGAGCAACCGGCACAGGACCCCATTTGATGCCAAATCTGTTCACCCGCACGGCAGTGATCTTTCCCAGCCCATGGGAGCAGCGATTCCCCCTGGTTATCCAGCTCTCCCTGCCCAAGGCTGTTCCTTTTTTCTCAAAGTACCCGGGGCCACGAGTGAACTGTATCAATCACGCTGTGTTTTTCCTGCTGACCCATTAGTTACGGGCCAAAAGGATTTGGGGGCTGCTGCAAACAGCTGATCCCCATTTGTGCAGTAGCCAGAACCCTTCCACGGTCTCAGCCCTCCTCTCCCTTCCCCACTAACACCAGATGACTTTTGGTGCTGCCACACATCACACAGCAGTGGGCTGGTCCCTGTCCCACCCCGTCGCCTCATGCCGGAGAAGCCGGGCAGAAAGCCCAGCGCTGCCTTTGCGTTTTGTGCCACACTGTCATCCCAGCAGCCAAGGACACGTCGTGGGAGCTGCCGCTGCCGCAGCGCACCTACCCCTGGGTTCGACACCCCCAGCCTCCGGCTGCGGTTTGGTGTTGGGTCTGGGTTTGGCGAGGCAGGGTGCGTGTGATGCCGGTCCTGTGCTGCCGGAGAGGCTGTGGGCAGTCGCTGCATCCCCCCGAACCTGCAGGGCTCTTTTCTTTCTCAGCTGGCAGCTCTCCCAGGCCTGGCAAAGCCCAGGTAATGCCAGCACCGAAGCATTTACCGCTGTGGCATGAGCTTCACCTTCTTCTGTGTGTGGGGCGGGTTTGCTGGAGAGCTGCTCCACCGGTGCCCAGCACACCCCGACAAACTTGGCAGAAGGGGAGGAAAACGGCAACTGGAGTGAGATATCCTGATGCTTGTGGCCATCCCGGGTCCCTGTACTGAAGCAGCAGAGCTCTGAACAAACCCCATCATTCCCTCATGCAGCAGTGCCGATTTAGCAAAGCTAATGACCAGGCTGGCCCCCCCATTTCCCTGCGGGTAGTGCCATTGCAACGCTGCTGTCTTCTGCATCCCAGCCAAGGGCTGTTCCTGCCCAGTCTCCTGTAAATCAGAATTTCTCCTGATATTCTCCAGAAATTCTCCTCATATTCATCTGACCCTACTTGGCATGTGATAGCCTGTTCATTTTGCAGAACAAACAGGACTCCGAGATGATTTCTTCTGCTCTTTCAAGTGGCTTTGCAACACTTGGGAAATGCAGCTTTTTGGAATGTTTCGTTCCCAGAGGTGCTTCTCCAACTTGTTGCACAGCAATATAGAGACATCACCCATCAAGCGATAGCAGTTTTGAGCATTCACCTCCCGTGTAACGTGAGAGGAAATTACCTCTCAATTTCTTTTTAAAAGCCTTTCTGTGTGGCTGTTATCAGGCACCTGGCAGGTGGCAGCTAACACAGGATCCTGCCAGAGCTCGGTGCCTGCCACGCACCCACCACCGCTGAGGACTCTTCTGCACAGCACAGAACTTGCTGTCCTCGCTCTTCATTAGAGATTGTTTTAAAATCCCATAAAAATAGCATACAATAAATCACAAGGAGATTAAAGGGAGGTTTGAGCTGGCAGAAGATTCTTTAAAGAGGCACTATTTATACAAATTGTCTAGCTGACGTGAGAGAAACTGTTTTGACGTTTTATAAACTCTTCTGCTGATAATTTTGCATCTAAGTATGGCAAGGCTGGGGGAGACACAACGGGGTGAAAAGCCAGAGCCAAGGGCCTGAGTTCTCTTCCCAGCTCTTATTTTTGACCACCAGCAAATTATTTAGCTGCAGCAGACTGCAACTTACAGTAGCCTCTTTCTCTTAAAAGAGAGAAGGAGGAAAGTGCCGCTACTCCGCTGGTGAGCAGCTGCTGGAGGAGACAAGCTGCCCGGCACAGGCAACACTCGCTGCTGCTCCTGCCCTTCCCTGCCCCGGGGCAGGGGGGTGAGGACATGGGGTGTAAACCCCATTTAGCAGCTTCTCCATATCGGTTTGTCTCCAACAAGGGCTGAACAGACACTGCCCGAAATTTGTGGCTCTATCATCAACCATAATGAAGATACGTGCTTAATATGGGGTCACTGAATTATTCTTAATTTTGAATGTTTAGCTGCATCTCAGCCTACAAATGTCCCGGATTAGATGACTATTATGGAGGTGTACACAGAGACTGCAGCTGGGCTCTAAAAAGTCCTCCAGAAACAAGCTGTATTCATGGTACTTAAACAGAGGTCTGCAAAGCATTTGCTTGCTTTCGAACAATACATGCCTGCCTTTCTTTTGCCTGAGTGACAATCCAAAATTTAGACAAACGATTGAAGATGCAGCCTCTTCAATCCAACATCAAACTGAAGGCATGGCCGTTTGTTGTCATTTAAAAGCCCATGAATGCGTTCTGAATAGCACTGCTGGCTCCTTTGCCCTGGCTACCTTTCAAGTTAGACAATTATTTTCAGCCTCTCCAGACTCTCTGCGTACTTGACCGGAGTTCACCCTCCCTTCCACCCTCGTGCCCAGCGGTGCCGTGGGCTGGACGGGGACAGTCGCCTTCATCCCGGGCGGCTGCAGAGCAAAACAATTGCGCTGCAGCTTGTGAAGATGAAAGATGCTCATCATATGCAGAATGTTATTTTTATTAATAGTAGTAACAAAGCTGGTAATGCTTGGTTTCTGCCCAAGGAAAGACCCGTGTAAGGCAGTGGGGCCTTATGGCTATGCAGACACGGGTACAGTAGCAGCAGCGTGAGAAGCGTGCAGAGCTCGGGCTCTCTCCGCGCAGGGACACAAGCTCCTGGGGGATCGTATCGTGCTGTGCCTCCTCTGAGCCACATGGCATGTGGGTCTGGATGCTGCTGAAGTCCCCAAGGGGCAGTGATGAGCATTGGGGAGGGGTTAATCAAGTCCTATTACCCCTTTCTCAGCTCTCTCCATCCCCTCTATTGCCCCGGCCAGTCCCCTCCTGCCATGCAGCTGCAGGGAGCCCAGCGAGATGTCACCCACCTCAGGATCTGGGGGTGCTTGCGTCAGGACCAGCAGGACTTCAGTTGCCTCCTGGCTGAAGGCTGTGGGCTCCGGGTGTGCTTTGCTTCCCCCAGGTCTGGCTTCTCACCTGTCGTGTTTTGTGGAAATCTGCTGTGGGTGACTACTCCAGGATGGGGAACATCTTTGTGTAATTTATTTATGAAACATGACTCACTCTCTGACTGGCATTCATGGACTAATTCATCATTGTCAGCATAACTACTTGCAGGGGGGCGGGGAGCTTATATTTCCCCTGGATATCTTTTAAGTGCTTTTTTCCTGCCTTTAGTTCTCTAATCAAACCAAGGTCTTATTTATAGTATGGCCATTTATGTCCGGGTAAGCCCAGAGTGGCCCCAATGGCTTAAAAGGATTTACCCTAGATTTACATGGGTGTAATGAACAGAGGGATTTGGTTCTGTGGCTGCTGTAATCCTCTCGGAGGTGGAAGCAGAGGCTTTCCCCGGAGGATCGGTAATTCGCAGGAAAATGAACAAACAAAACCCCACAGGCCCTTTTTGAAGGGGTAAGGAGCCGATGGCTCCAAAACAAGAGAGGCGCAGCGGTCCCACTGCATGGTCGGGGCGTCCGCAGGGCCGGCGCTCCCCGTGTCCCCCAAGCCCCCCCAGTGCCCCCACGCAGGCTCCCGCAGCAGCACTCGCTTGCCGGTCCCTCCAGCTTGGGCTCTGCGGGGGAGTTCGGTCCTGTTTTGCAATAAAACACATCGGTGCGGCTCGGAGCAGAGGAGGCACAAGGCTCGGTGTCCAGCTCACCCAGCCGAGAGGCAACAGCTTCCCGGGACAGAAAACGAAGGACAGTCACAAACGAAGGTGCCAGGGAGGAAGGAAAGCCTTTTGGTCTTTGTTTGATCTGAGATGCTACTGAAAACAAACTGTTTTCCAGGGAACTGGTCCTGAGAAGGTACAAAGTGCCCGGAGCCTCCCCGGGAGCTTGGCTCCGCGCCGGAGCAGGGTCCGCAAACAGGAAGATGAGCTGGAGGCAGCCGGGCTCGGGAGGGTGTCGGGGTCCAGGTTTACCAAGGAGGCTCTTTAGGAAGGAAGCATTGTTTATACCTTTTTATTTTTAATTTATGTATATTTGGATCCAGCCCTTTCCATGATGGATGGCAGAAATCAAGGCCTCTTTTGTTCTACAATTAACTCAGAGATGTTATTTGGTTCCTTAGGAAAAAATAAGGGATTTCTTTTTCTTTACTATTTGCAGCAAAACACACACAGATCTCTCAGCGTAGTAGAAAACTCGGCTTTTCTAATGACACTCATTGCCAAGATTGCTGCCCTGATCTGGGGGGAAATAAATTGTTCTTAAACACTTGCTCCAATACACAGTTTTGGAGTCTCATAACAATGGATCTGGAGTTTGCCTGTAAGATGGCTTAGTGCTGGAGGAATCGTAACGCGCTTACTCTACAGTGGAAGGGAATTTAAACTGAGCGTATTGCTGGCTAAATAATAACGCAACATTTGTTACTGATCTGAGAATAAGATTTAGTACCTATTTTGTGCAGCTTTACAGCACCTCAGAGCCCCAGAAGGAGCTGCAAGGTGATGGGATGGCTGTATTTATAGGAGATTGGATGGCACAACCCTTACATTTTTTGCTGAAGAAACATGGCAAATGAATGTCTGGAAGGATGGTGAGATAAAGCTTTAGTGTTTCCAGCTCCTCGCCGTTTCCGCTCCGCTTCAAACGCATGCTGCGATGGGGGGAAGAAACTGCTGAGCTGGGCTTTGCTCATTTGGCAGACGGGAAATGCAAATCGTGCTCACTCAAGGTTTCCGTGCGGGGATGGAGCCGGGGGAGCCCATGAGCCCAGGACCATGCCAGCAGGAGTGGGACCTGTGTGAGCAGGGTACGGGGAGGGCACTTGAGCTAAGAGCTGGGTTGGACAGCGATATATACAGAGAGATAGAGATATATATAAAACCACTGTTATTAGGTAGCAGGATGGAGTCCGGGCAGTGTGGGGCTTGCATCGCCCCGGTCCCAGCTGGGAGCACATGCCGTCTCCAGGAGGGACGGCTGCTGTGTCTCTTGAGCCGGTCCTCATCCCAAAACTCAGTGCTCGGTTGCGGGGCAGAGTGGGGTGAAGATCTGCGCCCACAGCAGACAGACCCTTTTCCAAGTGCTGCCCCTTTACAAAGTTGTTTGCTGCACACCTGCAAGTGTTTGATCTCCTTATCTCGTGGAAGTTTAATTTGTGGAGGAAATCCCGTCCCCCCTTGCCTGCCTGGGATCGGCATGGCCTCATGCCATGCTCCGCGGTCATTAAGGCAGGAGGGATCTTCAGGGCAGCCCCGTTACCGCCGGCCTGACAAGCAAGCGGCCAAGGGTCCACGGCAGATAACGCCGCGTGAGGATAAATCGCAGCATTTCAGGTCCCTTGGTTACCCAAGGCAAACATTGTAATCGGCTCTCAAAATAGTAAGGCCACTGACAAATGGGCGATTTATAGCCACCTCGAGCTGCAGCCTGAAAGGCTCTGCCATCCCGGGGAGCAGAGGCTCAGAGATGTCGTTCGGGGCCCTTTGCTGGAAACGTAGCTGCTCCTGACCCGGCTTTGTAAGGCCGAGGAGATCGCTGCCCTGCCCGGCACCCCGGGGGCCCAGCCCGGCTGTGCTGTGGCACTTCTTTGAGGGAGTGGGTCAGCCTTTGTGTTTTAAAGGGTGGAGAAGCCACAGCTCTCAGTAGCATCACCCAAGAGCTGCTGGTCCGCCCTGTCAGAGGGCTGCATCTCGCTTTTGCTGTGAGTCCTTCTGTCTCCAGCTCCCACGTGCCGTGTGTCGTTCTGCCGTCCAAAGCCGCCTTGTCCGCGCGGTGCCATTTTCCCAGGTGAATATTTTGAAGCTGCAATTAGCTCACTTTTAAGGCCCCTTAGAGCCGTCGTAGTCTTTTCAAGTCTCAACCCAAGAGAAGATTTTCAGGGCAGATGGAAGTCTGCCGGCCCTTCTCTCCATGTTTTCACACCTAGTTTGACGCGTGGACCAGGACCCAGCACCATGGTCAGTGCTGGGCTCCAGTGGTCCTCACAGACCCACAGCCAGATCCCAATTCCTGCCCACCGGGAAGGAAAAAGCAGCACCGGCCACACACATTGCTGTGCAAGGTGGATTAGTTAGCACCAGGCAAGCAGTCGTGGGCATTGCTAGGAGGAGGGGATCCCGGTGTCTGCAAGCAGACCCCACCTCAGCCCCTCTGTTTGGTCAGGAGGGGGGGCTGGAGGGCGCCCGCTGCCCCTCCACCTCCCCCGGCCAGGATGGAGTGGGAGCTCAGCTTGGAGCAGGCGAGGATGGTGACGGAGCAGCCACTGCTCCACGAGACGTGGGAGAGATGAGTCTGAGGGAGCGGCACTTACCTTGCTTTGAGGTCATGAAGTTTGCTGCTGGCACCGCTGACTCGCTCGTGGCCCAAGAAAAACATCACTCCCAGCCCTCCTGGCAGAGCGCGGATCCACCAGCGCAGAGGCAACGTGGCCACGGCTCTGCATCGCCATCCCGCCATGCTGCCTTTGGGAATGAGCGCTGGACATGCTCCATCCCTGTGTGCTGGCTCTCCGAGGCGGCTTTGCCTGCCGTGGGCTCGCCCGTGGCCAGGCGAGTGGGAAGCTCCTCTGTTCCTCCTTGCTGGCACAGAGGCTGTGTCACCAGGGCTGAGGGAGTATTGGCTGGGTTTGGAGGAGAAACAGCTCCAAGTAGGAGGCTCCCAGCCCAAACCCGCCCGTCGTCCTCTGTAACCGGCATCCTTGCCACCAGCAGTGCTCAGCTAAAAGCATCACAGATTTGACAGGGTGACAGCAGCGGGCAGGCAGCACGGAGGCTTGCTCTGTAGGGATTTGGAGGTCAGAGCACAAGTCACCGTGCACAGAGGAGATGTGGTGACACTGGAAGAACCACACTGAGGACATTTCTTAGCAATTGCAAGATATTAGTCATTCTCATTCTGCACCAAACCTCAATGGAAAAACCCCATGTGCAGGCTGTCAGGGCACCTGCCGGTTGGGAAGACTCCTGGTGAAGCAGCAGAAGCGACCAAGCCCCAGCAGAGCAAGTGTCCAACAGGCGCTGCTGTCCTGCTGGTGTCGAAGTGGTCACAGCGACATGCCTGGAAGATCCCAGCCAGAGCGACAGGGAGGCCACGGAGGGAACCCCCCCGGTTCCCGGCCAGCCCAGCAGGCAGGCAGGCAGGCATGCTGCAAGCACAGGGTCAGCGTGGAGGGGCTGGAGCCTGCGCTGAGCTGCCCCTCCGCTTGCTGCCAAGGGACGGAGGGCACAGAGCGGAGCGGATGAGCAAAGGAGCTGCTGGCGGGGATGGGGAGCCCTGGATCCCTCCCGGGGACGTGCCCCGGCAGCAACACAGTGGTGACAGGAGCCATCAGCGAAAACCCGTCAGTCTGGTATGCGGCACCTCACCACAACATACAGCGCAGGCAGTAAAACAAGTGATTAAATGGTCTGATATCTTTGTGGTTTCTGTAACTCTGGAAATAGAAGTGGAGTTTTCTGTTAAGGTAAACTCTAAGAACTGGCCCCAGTCACCCTATGAGCTCGGTACACCTTCTGGTATATCAAACGGACCAGCAGTTCTTGGGAGACTTCCTGGCTGTTTTGAGTAAATGTGAGATCTCCTGGCCGATAAATACCCTCATCCCCGGCATGCTTCTTCCTTGAGAAAACAGCCCTGGGAGCACAGCTTTGTTCCAGCCCTCCCCACCACGCAGGCACAACACTGGTGATTTGCTCCTTGCTGGCACTGCCTGCCAGCTGGAGCGGGGCTCAGTCCGACGTCCAGCTGCCTGTTTTAGTGGCAAGCCAAGAAACTAGGTGACCCAAAACCCGGCTATTTGCCCCCATACTGCTTGGGTCATTGCTGGGCTGTACACTTTGGGGTCAGCTTTTTCTCCAATACCTGGCATTGCCTGGCATAAATGCCGATACAGCTTTAGTCCATGAGACCTTGATCTTCACCGCCGTCAGTCCTACACGTATACCATCACCATGTTCATGTACAAGAGTTTGTCATATCCAAGTGGGCGTGCCTTTGGAAATCAAGAGCGTCTGGTGGCAAATAGAGAAGGAAACCAAAGCACCATCTATGAGAACAAATGGCTGCATTTCTTTTGAAGGCTTGTGAGCTGAAGGAAAAGATCTTGAAGCTTCTGCATGTTAATGCGGGGAGAGGAGCTGCCGTTTCGTGCAGTCGGTCACAAAGCAGTGCCAGCCGTAAGCCTGTCCCAAGGTAAAGCTTCTCTTCTCAGAGACAGTCACTAAATCAGTCCTGCTTCAGTGGGAGTTCAGAGTCATTACACTTTTCCTTGTAATATGGAAATTATTACAAAACTGTGCTTTTGGGAAATGCTCTATTTCTCACCTTCTGGGCTGCTATTAGTTTTGCAAACCCACCCATGGGTGACCAGGGAAGGGAGCGGGGAAGGCTGCAGCTGCGCCCCTGGGCCGGCCGTACCTTGCAAGGAGCACTCGGGATGGAGGGGACCGCGCTTGCCACGCAGCGGGATGCAGGAGACCCCGCAGCCGCTGTCCCGGGGGAGGCAGCACCGGCAGCGCCTGGGGCAGAGCCACAGCCCAGACCAGAGATGCACTTGCTGGGTTCTGCATGCGGCTGCACCACAGCTCACTGTACCGAGATACTCTCGTTTATGCTGAAACAAGCAGGCAAAAAATCTGCAGCGCTAAGAGCACTTTTCTGCTGGTGCTGAGTCCTAGGAGGGAGCTGCTGCAGCCCTGGGTGCTGCAATCTGTGCAGGCAGATAGCGACAGAGTCCACTTGCGCTGACACAGGCAGCGCAGGCTGGCCTGCTTCTCCGTGCAAACCCATCTGTTACGTTTCTCACATCATATGCAACTGTTTTATCTTTGCTCATTTCTATTGCTAAACACTGGCTGGGACATGAGCTATTTTAAAATGCGTCTGCTGTTATTTATACAAACACTTTCTTTTCAAAGGGCAACAGAGGAAAGCCTTGAAAACCAAAGCACCCCCAAATGTTTCTAGGATGTAATTGGGCTTCTTTTCTGCTGGTGATGCAGACATGCATGCTGCTCGCTAGCGACGGACACGATGGCTCATTTGTTGAAGAGTTTACCACTTTCCGTGATCTTTAGCTGCAGAAAGGCAGATCAATGTGTGCTGGTGTCCAGGCACCACAGGGTGACCCGACCCTGCCCAGCCCTCGTGAGCCGGCGGCAGCACTGCCCTACCTGCCCACGGGGAGAAACCTCCTGAGGGTCGGAGGAAGATGAACAAGACATCCAGCCCTTACTCAGGCAAAGTTTCCAGTCAACTGAGTCATAACTGGAGTGGAAATGACTCATGATCTGGTGAGGAGGCAACAGCTGATTTCAGAGATGAATTCATGGTTGCGTTGCCGGTTGGATGGTGACTGTGATACGCTGCTTCTGTCCAAAAGGAGCAAGGACTACTGTACTCGGGAAGGGAACATTTTCTTTTCAGCACAGGCTGTGAGGAGACACAGGTGCCTCATGCTCCCTCTTATTCAGTGTTTGATATACTGTTAGTATAAAGTAACAGCCTTTCTGTAGGAAAATACCTACTCTTTGCCGAGCAAGAAGCATAAAGCCAGTATTATTAGCCTGCGTTCAGGAAGCAATCAGAAAATGAAGAGTGCTATCATAAGGCTAAGTGTTATTGTAATTGTAATTATAGTGGAGCAACTAATAAAAAGAGCTGAACAACAGCCTCTCCTGAAACAGCTGTTTTAAGATGAGCTCCCACTAATACCTGAAAGCAGAAGGAGTAAAAAATTGCTGGAGCATGCTGGAGGGCCTCCAAGGCTATGGGATGATTAAGTCCACTTAGGACAGCAGAGCAGCACTAATTGGAAACACACATGTCTTATCCAGGTACAGGTGAGTTCATTATTAACTCACTGATGTTTTTATAAAGCCTGTCCTGCAGCACTGTGCCTGTTCTGACTGGCTGCTGGGTGTGCTGCTGGCTTGGTGGAACGCAGAAGAAGAACTGTCTGAAGACTCGTGGTTCCTGCTGTGTCAGATCTCCGGGTGCTGGTGATCACCAGGACTGACCCTGGAAGGGATCAGCTATCAACTGGGAGAAATCAGGAACAGGTAATGAAGAAAGCTCATAGATCTCAAGGGGTTCCCAGCAGCTTGTAGACAAGTAGCTGGATTGCTGCTTTTACCTACTAATCAAAAATTACCCCGGCTATAATATAGTCATTGAGTGACCATGTTTAAACAAAACAAGTGTTTAAAACCCATGAAAGGAAGCATGGGAGCAAGCACTTGTTGAGTTAGTCTTTCTCCTATTTCAATATATGGCATTTAATCTCAAGGCAATGTTTGCCTCGTTGTGTGTGGTTACCAGCATATCTACAAAGCCAAAGGAGTGTCTCTGACTTCTTCTAGTACTTAAACCACTAAAATTTTGGTTTTTTTCTTTTTTTCCCATACTTCCTGCCCCTTCCCTATACTGTCTGAATTTTACAAAATGGAAGTAGGAAAATGGGAGCTGCATCTGTCCTAGAAACAGGTGAAACCAGCTGGCAGCTGCTTGTGGAGGATGAGGTTTGGTACCAGGGTGACACACCGAGGCACCACCTAGTCATGTGGGGTGAGCAAGTGCTTGGCTCCAGAGTGCTGCACAGGAAGAAGCTGGGTAATAGCAGAAAATATGTGGTTGTAGCTGCCTTTGAGCAGTGAGCACAGTTTGTCAGCTGAAAGAATAACACTTGTGACTGCTCATTTTGCACTCTGCTGTCCCAGCCTTTTGTGCTTCAGAGGGTGTCTCTCCTGGCCATTGCTGCGTGGGGGTCTGGGAGATTCAGTCTCCTCTCATTTGGCTTTGTCACATGCAAACCCAGCAGCTTTGATCGAGTCACTTTGCAAATTGGGCATGGGACAAGTGAGGGCAGAATCAGGCCCTGTGCTGTGTTATGTGGGTCTCTGCATGGAGATGCTAGCCAGCCCTGCCAGGCATGCTTGTCAGAGGATCTGTCAACACATGTGTCACGATGTGCTCTGTTCTCGTCAGCTACCATTATGTGAGTGAATCCTGGAGCGTACTGCGTGGCCTTGCATGGTCCTCACCTGGGGTAAGTAACTCTCCTTTTCATGGGCGAGTAAAGTATTTCATTGTTGTTGCTGTTCTCCCTTTCACTGGCAGGCACAAGCAAGAGGCAGGCGGCTTTCTACTTGGCAGTGGGGTAGGACCGCTCCAGTGTTTCCCCTTTGCAGATACTCATGTTTACGAGTGGGCTGGGAGGAGGAACGAAACATCAGTAGCTGGAGAAAGTCCCAGGGTAAAGGAACTGCAGGCAATACATCCTCCAATTTCCTTACCAGAGAAGAGCTGAGTTTCCATCTGAAAGCGGTATGGGTGTAGGGCTGTGTGGGGAGGCTATCTCCTTCTGGGTCTCCAGGCTGCTGCCATAAAAATTATACAGACCTCCCCATCGCCCCCCCTGATTCACGCCTGTTTCTGCTTGGCCCAATGCTTCGTGCAGGTACAAGCTGCTGCTGGGCTAGATCCCACCCCAAGATGGGACTATGTCGCACTGTGTCCCCCAGCCTCTCAAACACAAAATCATCTCTCCCATCCAAAACCAGACACAGCAAACTGCTCGGTAGCAGCTCTCTGCCATGAATAGACTGGCTATGTAGTGGGGAGGTGCATGGACAACAGATTGCTTGGAAAACTAATTCAAATATAGCTCCACAACCAACACCTGTGATTAAAGACAAGAGAGAGGTACACAGGCTAATGTCTCAGCTCCTGTTTTAGCTTTCCAAGGGTCATTTCCTTGCCAACAGTCTCCTCTGGTTGTAAATGCCAGGCTGCTACAGTTCTGGACAAGTAAATTCTTGCTTCCAGAAAGCAGATAGTAAAACCAGCCCATTATGTTGCCATTAGACTAAAAAATGGGAAACCCTGTGTATGATAATAAGCAGTTCCCTGCCATACCTGAGCAGTGGGAAGTGCAATTTGTGCTGAGTTTCACAGCCTCCTATGATATTTATTTATAAAACCTTTGAACCAGAAACCCCTATCAGTTTCTGCCTTTCTCCCTACTCTGCAGAATCGTGAAGAGCAGACACCAGATTGACACTGGGCTTTTCTGGCTTGCTTGCAAGGCAGGATAATGTTTGGGAAGCTGCATAAGAAGCCACCACTGTATGTCCCTTTCGGAGAGACCGGTGAAAGTCACAAAGGAGGAAAGGCCAAGCTTGCTGGTACTTTTGATAAAGGGAGCCCCATTCCTGCCTCCTCATCCTTTCTGCCGTCCCTGTGCTCACAGATGTAGACATCTTTAAGGCTCAAAACTGGAAAGTACTTTAGTGTTTGCAGCTACCAGCTGGGGTTCAGCCCTTCCTGTGTTTTCAGGCAACTTTAATGACAGTGGCTGAGTTGGGAGAGGAGAAGGGCAGCAGTACCCAGGGTTGTAGCTCATGGAAAAGCCAGCACAGGGTTTCCCTCTGGAAATCTGCTAGACCTTTTGTGGAGCGTTGCCTTGGGAGCAGGCATCCCTCCCCAGCTTCCGCACCTCCCAGCTCATCTGCCTAATTATCTGGTAGCTTCACCCAGCCAGGCAGTGGGCATGGAAAAAATAGGTCTGTGCAGTCTGAGGAGGGACGGTGTTTTCAGCAGAGGAGTCTGTCTGGTCCTGTCTGTCTGCCTGGGTAACGGGCTCACGGCTTTGGAGCTCCCCTGCCTCCACAGAACGTGTCAGATGCTGGCGTGTGTTCAATGATCCTTTTCGGTCTGATCCCTGGCAAGGACACTGCACCCTCCGGAGCACTGCATCAGGGCACTGCACGGCTGGCGATGGGAGATGAAGTGCACGCTCAGTGACCCCTGCATCCACGTTACCAGCCAAAGGAGTCGCTCTCAGGACAGTGTCAGTGATGTGGGTATGCACTGTTAATAACATAATTAAGTCATTATTCCTAATGATATGCTGCAATCTCATCTGTAAAGAAAATATTGTGTTTGCACTTCAAAAGCTCATGTTGAGCTCTTTGTAATGAGTATTTTCTTCTCATTCTTCCATGACTATATTTAAAAAAAAAAAAAATTATTGTAAAGTTAGAGAGGACCAGCTCCTTTTTTGTGCAGTTCAAGTCCAGACAATCAGGACACAATCATCATGCAGTCAGCACCTTTACTTTTAACAACTAGAGCAATAATAATGTGTTATTAGCCTGTACAGTGTCAAATACACTTTCATTTAAATGTGCTGTTGATGTGTGTTACTGAGCTGACTTCTGCTTTCTAGTCCTGTGATTCTATCAGCCAGGAATCCAAGCTCATTATGTGATTGCAAATTGTTTCTGGATTTCATTAAATCAGCAAATAGGCATTAGCTAGATATTTACATCAGCTGAACTTGTGATAATTTATCCAACTGGGCAATTGTTATTTTGGAATAAAAAAGTCCTGAGGGATTATGGTTCATTTTCATTTGTCTGCATAAGTCTTGGTGCAACCCCTGCAACTCAGCTGCAAAACCAGGCAAAGAATTGCAATACCACTGCAGGTGCTGGGGATCACAGCGTTTTCCCTTCAGTCTTTCACTGCTGCCACATACCAGGAAAAGGGGGGTGAAATGTTGGTATAATTTAATGATATCAATGGATTTAGATTTGGAGATTTCAGAGAAGACCTTCTTGTGGCAACTTGTATTTTATATAAATAGAAGGGTTGTGATAAATTACAATATTTTTATTTTTTTATTGAACTGCAATGTTAAGGGCCATGGGGATATCTTAGGCTGTGTCCAGGACCTAACGGGTTGTATCCTGTATGTGACAGAATGTAGAGACTCAATTCTCTTTGCCTTATAACCTTGTGTTGTTGTTGAGGTGGTGTGGAGCAGAAATCCCCTGTTTGGGGATGTCAGCAGGCTTTACCCACTTCAAGCAGGTATAAGTGACAATGCCAGTAACACTGTAGATGTCCCTGAAATAATAGGATTTGTTATAAATTGGAAAATGCACCAAGGGAGAGACAAGGTGTGGACACAGGCTTTAACACCCTGTTGACAGATTGAATGTGCTGATGAGCAATCCCTCGTTGCACAAGAGATAAGGTGCAGCAGCACAGCAGTGAAACGGGTTCCAGTGCTGGCAGTCTGTCCAGGGGCTGCATCCCTCCTGCAGAAGGAGAAGGGCAGCGTGTGGGGCTGGAAGAAATGAAGGTCCAGACTTATTCCCTGCTGAAGTCAGTAGGAAAAGTCCCTCTGACTGCAGCTGAACTTGGACCCCTTTCTCTTCTAATCATTTCATAACCAGGTTCACATTCATCCAGATCTAATTTCATGTACTTGCAAAATCTGACTCAGCAATAAATGTTATCAGCTTCCATTCAAATCTGCAGAAAACTGAAAAAAAAAAAAGTCAACCTTCCCAGAACAGACATTAAATAGGTGCTTTGTCTTGCTGAGTCAGGCCCTGAGTGTGCCTGGACCCTTATTGTTTTGAAACTTAGAAGATGGTCCACAACCCATGAAATAAGTGTTTGATTCACTGGATACAATAAAATTCCTCAGTAGGTAGTGCTGAGCGGGAAAAGCTGCAGATGCATTGATATCTGGGCCGGGGTTTATTAAACCTTTAATTTTAAAGGAAACCTTGGGTAAAGCCTTGCAAAATGTTCACTACCTCCATGTATATGTGGAGCCTCTTAAAGGACATATGAAGAGCCTCCTTGTGCAGCTTCTATCTGCAGGAATGAATTGGTTTTACTGACTTAAGTGCTGTTTTAAAAGCTGTAATTACTGGTATTTTGTCTCTGCATGTTCTCCAGATACAGCCTCGTGTTTTTACCATTGAGCGAGTAACTTCCTAAGTTCACAGATTTCATTATAATGTTTGTATTCAGAGGAAACAAGTTGCTCAACCACCATTGTTAAGCATCCTTAAAGGCAGATGCTGCTGCCACACCGACTGCCCTGCTGTGAGCCCTGCTGCCGAGGCTGGCAAGGCTGAGTCCTGCAGAGAAAGAAAATGTGGAAATGCCTCTGCTGAGATTACCCTGCCTCCAGCTATGCAAATTAAGAAACAGTGATTCACCTGCTCGCTCCCAGCATGGTGGTCCCTGGGGAAGGAGATACCTTGCTAGGACTTGAGCTATAAAGAACGGGGATTTATAGATCAGTATCACCAGCTACGAGTTGTACCTGGAAGCAAAATTCTCTGCACTGTGTATTTCTAATGCATGCACAAAGAGCATGAGCGGGAGAACTAGAGGATGGCTTTCTCTCAATTAGAGTGGATGATGTGTGGGGGGACTTTGAGATGTATTCCTCTCCTGGCCACTAACTTGCTGGGGATTTGGGGTAAGTCATTTAATCTTTGTCTTAGTTTCTTCATCTGTAAAGCCAGATGAGAAGTATTTAGCATTTTTCTTGGAGTTCTGGATGAAAGCCAGTGTAAATGCAAAAATATTATTGCTCTAGCCTTAGACTTGAACAAATCTCCTGCTCGTGTCCCTGAAGTTTTGCAAGTGAGGAGCGTGGAGCGCTGGGGAGGACACCCGGTACGCTGCCTGCTGCGGAGCAATGCCGCTACCTCTCGCAGAGTCCTTTGTCTGCAGCCTCACCTTGAGTGTCCCCGGGGATGGTGGCTGCAGTCCTTGCCCTGTCCCTGGTGATGCAAGGAGGTGACGCCGTGCTTGCGAACGTGAGATATCCCTCTGCATTTTAAGTAACGCTCACGGAGAGCTCGGCATTCAAATTGTGCAGGCAGTTACAGCTCTTCACGGGGCACTTACACATTTTTGACCAGGAAAAAAAAAAATTAAAAATTGTACTGAATTGTATTAACTGTTGACATTAGCTTTTCTTGAGTATATATTTTCTAGCTGAATTACAGTTTATGCTAGGTCTAAGGAAGCAATCTAGCAGATCACGAGACCCCAAGCAGTGACTATGGTGAACTTCTGAGCTGATCCTTTACGCGTGGCTGCTGTCACAACCCCAAGTGACATAAAAACAGCATCGGGATATACACGCGGTCTTTCTTCGGTTTCTCCCTGATTACAGATCTAGTTTACCTCAACGTTACAGCTCTTGATGCTTTTTAAAATGAATTTTAAAAAACCCCACGCTATCGTTAAGCGCCGTGTTTCAGGAAACGCGTTCGAAGCGGCGAAGGCGACGATGGCGGGGACCCCGTTCCCCCCAGCAGTGATGTCCGCGGGGCCCGGAGGCCTCGAAGCTGCCACCGAGTCCTGTCCCCCGTCCCCCCCTCGGCACCGCCAACCCCTTCCCCTCGGTAAGGAACCGCTCTCGGCCTCGTTCTCCGCTTGGTCCCCCCTCTGCGTGCTGTCACCCGCTGCCACTGCTCGGCCCGTTTCCATCTGCCCTCCGCAGCCTTTC
>NW_010972504.1:1376376-1376606 GCF_000737465.1 Haliaeetus leucocephalus | reverse complement strand
GCGCGGCGAAGGGTGTCGCCGTGCCTCGGGAAATAACCAAAATTCTTTCGGTGTTTCGTATAGTCAGGTGTGCGCCGGGCGTCCCGGGCGCGAGGGGAGCGCGCGCCGTCTGGCTGTTCCCCGAGATGTAAAGGGGGGCCCGCAAAGGTCTCGCGCGCCGTCGTCCCCGAAGACCACCGGAGGTAAACGGGGAGCGAGGCCGGAGGGGAGCGGGAGGGCGGCGTTGGGGC
>NW_010972504.1:1324693-1376199 GCF_000737465.1 Haliaeetus leucocephalus | reverse complement strand
CCTTCGCCCGCCGCCCCGCTGCGCTGCCCGGACGGACGTCGGCGGGGTTTGGGCCGGAGGCAGGTGGGACCAGCCGGGCCAAGGCGACGGCTCCCTGTTCAAAGCGGGCGCCGAGCAGCCCCTCGCCAGCCGTGCGGAGCGGCAACGCGCCAGTCAACCCTCGTCCTCCGGGCCCAGGGACCCGTTGTCTCGGACCGCTTCAGCTCTGAAATGGTTTCTTGGGCTTCCTTCAGTCGCTTTAAAGAGAAACCGTTCTCCGTCTAGGGAAACTTTTGTGTTTAGATAACTTCTCGTTAACTGGCGTCTTTGCTGACGATACTTGAGCTGCGATACAGGTGGTTTTGGTGCCAGGGTTTCTGCGAAGCTTTCTCAGCGGGAGCGTTGGGGTTTGGACACGATGCATCCATACTGACCGACACAGAACTGGAATCGGCTCTTGGGCTTTGCTTTGCTCAGAACTTGGAAAGAGCTGCAAACAGGAAGGGCAAACCATGAAAGCTCTGGGTTTTTTCCTTTCAGTAGCTTAACGAGGGAGATGATATTTCTTAAAATAGTTGTTTGACTTGAAAATGCCTGCCTGCCTTCGGAGTATTATATCAGCGCTCTATAATTTCTGTTGCTTTTGTAATTCAGTCTGAGTAGTAGTATTGCTCCATGTGAAAAGAGGCACCAAATTATGCGAAGAGTTAAACTGAGGAAACTGGCTGTAGTTGAGAGCGGCTGTCTGCTGTGAAATATTTCACTGTTGTGATTTTTGTCGTTGCTTTTTCTTACTGAAACAGTACGTCATTAACTCTCATGGGTGCTAGCAGATCCCTCAGGTTCTGAAAGGGTTTTAATGTGGAAATTTGTGAGACTTTTGGGGGGTAATGGGTGATGCTATGGAGAAACAAAGTAGCGCGTTAGCAGTCAAAGGTCTGTGCCTTTAATGAGAAGTTTTCCAAAATGAGGCAATTTAAAGGGAAGTTTTAGATTAGATGGAGTACCCTTGCATTTGTGCTATCTGCAACTTTTTTAACTCACAGAAGCAATGTAGTTCACCCTGTCCCAAGTATGAAACGCTGTCTGATTATTCTGACATCATTATCACGTTACTATAGTGACTTCATTACGCTGGGAATACCATGTTCACATCCTGTTGCTATGGAAAAGATCAGTGTAATAAATAAAAACATTTAAAGTTCTGTTCATCATTGTGGCAGAAAAAATGCCATCAATTTATTGGCGTAGTTGCCTGAAGACCGACAACATACTCCAACAGAAGTTTTTAATGCCGAGTTAGAAACTGGGAAATTGTCACTTGCAGTTCTCAGCAGATTGTCCCTTCCTTCTCTCTGTTGTGCTGGATAGCAGAAGTTGTGAAATCCTAGTTTTGGAAATGAGAAGGAGAATACACATGTCATTCTTCAAGGTGGAGTCGACAGGAAGTGCTGTGCTCACATACACTGCTGCTAAAAATAATCTGTTTTCGTGCGCAGTATTTTCTATGCACCAGGAGGAGAGGGCTGTTTGTGTTCTGTCAGGCTAAGATCATCCACAGAAAAGTGAGCTGTACCTCTTACAAGCAGATAGTTCTTATGGCCTTTGTAAACAGGGGAGAGTATGTCCAGAAGGGTGTAAGTGGTCTGATCAAGGAACCACGTACGGTGCAAAACAAACCTTGATGGCATTTAGTAGGCCCAGGCGGTGCTGGCAGACCCAAGAGTTGTAATTCTGAAGACTCAAAGGAAGCTAAGCGCGGTGTCTCTCATCACGTGTCTTGGCTCTGGTGTGGCCGTTTTTAGGGTAAGTAGCTTTGCTGAAGATTTTGAGAGGACTACGTGCCAAATGGACTAAATTACTAGCACAGTGTAATTCCAGTGGCACGTTAATGCTTTTATTTGGAGACTGATGTTTATACAGTTTATCAAAACGGTTTATATTTGAAACTGTGAGCAGTAAATACACAGACTATTTGTGATACATTTCATGGCTCTTCATCCATCTGAGGACTGTTCCTAAAAAATTGAAATGTAATTAGATAGTAGTGGTGTAACATGTGTGCATACTCTTAACATAAAAGTTTTAATTGTATATTGACTCAGTCTTAGGCATAAACAATCCTAAACATTTGTTTGTACTATATATTGCAGTGTTTTTTCTTGTACCATGCGCATGGACAGCGTGCTCAGTGGCACTTTGAACTTGTACTTCGTATTTAGAGAACAGATTGCTTCTGTGCAACTCTATAGAGGCTTTTAAAAAACAAAATCATCTTAAAGAGGAATCCTAATATTCTGAGAACAGGAACATGTTTTCTGTTTAGACTAGAGAAAAGGAAGTGAATCTTTTGAACATACATAAAGTTCAAATCTTTATTCTTTATATTTGAAGTGTTTTTTACTTGTAGCTGTTTGAAATTCAGAATTCCCCTTGGTCTGGGGTTACTTTCAACCTTGCTGAAGTCAGTTCAGCAGAGCGCTGCTGGGCTTGGTCAGCTGGGTCTGGCTGTGGATCATGATCAAAACTTTTTCTTTTTTTTTAGGATAATATGGAAGACTTCTATTTTATCGCTTTCTTTTAACTTCTGATGAGGCAGATTAAAGTTAAACATCAAGTACTTCTGGTAGCTTTGTGTGTTGAATTCTGCAGAAGCAGATTCAAGAGAGACCTAACTTTTAGAACTTGGTCAAGTCCTGGGCTTGTGCTTGGTGGTTGTTGTGTGGGTTTTGGGGTTTTTTTTGGCCTTGATTTGAGGTGGGTTTTGTTTGGGTTTTGTTTGGTTGGGTTTTTTTAAGAGGAGATAGTGAGGATGGTGATTAGAGTACAGCCTGAATTCATTTTATGCTGAGCTCTGAAGTAGTTATTGATTTGCTTTTACTCTTTTATTTAACAGATAATAGGAAATTAAACAGAATTTTAATGAAAGCATGTTCTTAAAGGCGTCCTCATAAATCCCAGGATCAAGTTTTTACTTAGGCACTTGTGTTCACACTTTGCAAAAGCTTCTGATCCTGCAAACATGACACCTAATGGCCAAGATAAGTAAGGATGTTAGAAAGTTGGAAAGAAAAGTTAATCTTGCTGAGCTATCTTGTTTGATCCAGTCTGTCTTGTTCAGATGCTAAAACTTGTATAAGGTGTTTTGTTTTATTTGCCACAGTACTGAAGTCTGGTGGCAGGCAGGATTTGAGATTATTCGGGTTCCTAGACTGCTCTCTAGGTATAAATTAATGTCACCTCTCAAACAGGTTTCTCCTTGGATTGTATCCTAGCATTGTAAATATGGAGAGGATAAAGGAGGACCTAGCTTTTTGTTCACAAAGCACAGGTTGGAACAAGACTACGGCTGCGGTAGCTCATGGCTGTTATTCAGCAGACTGAAAATACAATATGCTTCCCGCTGCTAGTGTTGCAAATATAATCAAGTTCAGTATATTTCAGTTAATGGAAATGGTTAAATAGAGCATAAAGTCATGAAGATGAATTTATTTCAATCCTACATATACAAGTGGTAGATTGTATTAGTCAGTCCAAGAAGAGAGGCACTATTTTTATGGGTAAAACATTTCTCAGAATGGTTGACGACTATTTTTTTTTTTTTAAAGCCGTACAGGTAGAAGTAGTAGTAGGTTATTCATCCTCTGCAGTTGTACGGTAAGATTAGAGCTCTTAGGCAAGTCACAGATTTAACTCCTTTGCCTTCTCATTGTTGAATTTTTATTGTTGAGCATTCAAGAACACTTGGAAGCAAGAACCAAGTAGGAGTCTAACTGATCCAGTTTAGTGTCTCCAACACTAATATTAGAATGAAAAAAAAATAAAAATCTCTGTTGGTTAAATGAAGAACTGTTGAAATAATATACCAGAAGAGAAAGGTTTATAAGTGTGAAGAAGATATACTTTCATTAATAGCCTCTGAGTAAGAAGGACATAAAAAACTATTATCTAATGTAAAGTATCTGTGGCTACACTTTTTATATAAATATGTTCAAATAAAAACAACCTTTGATTAGCCTGCATACATACTTGCAAATTACGTGTTGAAAAAATAGTATCTAGCCATATGACATTAATTCTGTATTTCAGTGTTGCTTTTAGCTTTCTTCCCTAAATGTCCTACACCACCTGGGAAAGTTATTGCAGGAATGATAACTCTATTTCCATAATATTCTTTGATAGTCCAAACCAAATTTAGTTTAGATTTGTGTTTGAGACAAGTCTGTGTTCTAAGTGACTTGGCGTGAGGTTGTCATGCCCTTGATGACCGGTTCTGCTCCGAAGTGTCCCCTGCTCTGTTGTTTTACTGCCTGTATTTGTGCCCCTGCCTATGGGCTTCCAGAGAGGTCTCAGCTGTCAGAGGATGGAGCTGCCTCTGTTAGAAGTCAGCCTCTTTAGGGTTGGATCACTCAGGGACCAGAAAACAAATCATGGGTTTGAACTCCATAGTGTGATGTTACATAAACAGGGTGAAGTTTGGCCAGATGTTCCTCCTGAATGGTTCTCTGGAAAACAGTCCTGTATCATAAATAATAGAGATTCCTTGGATGCATCTAGGTTTTTTCCTTTCAGAATAGACCAGAATATTTCAGTTGGAAGGGATCTACAATGGTCATCTAGTCCAACTTTCTCCTTAAGGTTTCTTGAGTTACATGTAAACAAGCTCTCCAGAATGCATCATTTCTTTTGATTTATAAAATAGATAAGATTTTAAGAGTCAGTGCTGGTTTTCCTAGCCATACCTTTGAGTTTTTGAAAAATGCAAATTATATGCTTTTTAAGGTTGCCGTTTAGCTAGTGGACCTGGCATTAAACGCAGCATTTGTTCCAATACTGTAAGATTTGTAGGAGAAACTTGGTTATAGTATATAAAAAATGATGTTTTAGTTGTATTTCATGGAGTATCACCAGGTTTGAAAGCAACTATGAGATTCAATGGCTTTAATGTAAGCTCTAAGGCTCTAGCTGTGTGTGCTTTGAGTTGATCTGCTTTCACTCAGGTGTCAGAGCAGGCCATGAAAAAGCATCCTCCAAGGTCAGAGTGGACTTGCTGTGGGTGACGGTCCTGAGAGGGCAGAGTAGGTAGCTTAGGTTTCTGTAGATAGTGTCTTCCATGTGCAAAAAAAAAAAAAATAAATATTTTTCAAATTATATGTGGTATGATGTGTAAAGTAGATGTTTCATGCCTGTTAAGATCAGTTTACCTTGTAGTGTTAGAAGAAGCAAAGGAAACTGAGAGTGTTTGACAAAAGCTGTTTGTGGATAAGCAAGATAGGTTCTGAAACCTCCTGGTGTGAGTTTGGTTTTATCTCAACATCCATAGATGTGTCACCAAGTGACTGACCCTGCCTGTCTCTTGGAGCCTGCCATGGCAAGTGAAAGGCAACGCTGAACGCTGAAGGGACAAGACGCCATGGTGACAAGTGGCAGCAAAGGAAATTTCAGTTAAAGCAAGGATGGACTGTTCTGTGGGAGCAGTTAAGCACTGGAACAGGCTGCCCAGGACCTTTTGGAGGCTCTGTCATCGGAGATACACCGAAGACTGGGCAAGGTCTTGATTGACCTGGTCTGACTTTGAAGCTAGCCCTGTTTGGAGCAGGGAGTTGTAGCAGAGACCTTTGGCAATCCATTGCAAGCTGAATTACCCTCTGTTTCATTGCGTTTACATGGCACAGTTGTATTACCTGGTAGAATGGGTGAGATGCAGTTGGGAGCTCCAGTGGCCAGAGCTTCAGGCTGTGGTTTCATGGTCACTAAATGGAGTCACGCATTCCAGCATCCCCCTTGCTCTGATACTTACGCTCTTAGATGTTGAGGTAACTCAGGGAGCTTAGCTTCCTGAAAACTGAGCTAGTCCCAAAAATATATATGTAGTTTTCAGCCAGATCACTTCTTCCTCTGACTCATTGTGTGGTGGTGCAAGTACCACTGCTGATAGGGGGAAAGAGTTGCAGAGAGAAAAAGAAACTGCAGTTCCTGACTGCATCTGACCTAGGGCAGCATCCTTCTGTCGGTTTTGTGCTGGGACTGTGTTAGAGGTAACATGGTGGCTATGCGCTTTGCCTGTTGCATCTGGAAAGAACATGACCTGTGGCTTATTCTGGATGGTGGCTGAATAGGTGAATATTTGTTCTCTGTCCTCAGTGGTAACAGATTGTTATTTGCAAGGAATAGCCTGCATTTATGGGAGTTATATCAAGCTGCCTTTCTGTTGCAAGAAATTTAGGGTCTGCACTGCTTGTTTTTTAGTTGGCTTTGCTTGTTGTGTTGGTGACTGTTAAGACATCATCTGTGAATTGGTTTTACATGTCTGCTGGCTGACCGAAACCATTCGGAGCTAAATGGCTCACATTATTACCTTCCTGTTCTTTCCTGTGATAGTGACAATTCTGTTAATTAATGCCTATTTTCTGAGCTCCCTTCTGGAGAAAGGGGAGTGCAGGGGGAAGCTGTGTAGACACTAGTGACAGCAGAGCATCAGTCAGGACACAGCATGTACCTGCTCAGGTGTTGGTACCTGGTACCTACATTGAAGCACTTTGTTCTGGTGCTAGGCCTACTGATGCCACTTCACTACCAGGTTTGGTACAAAACAAGTTTTGATCTCCAGAGCTCTGAACGGGGCAGAAACTGGTTACTGAGAGATCACTTCTCCCCTTGCAAATACTGCAATAATTAAGGTTGTCTAAAGTAGTCCATTTAATGATATTAAAATGAAGAGTCTGTGGGAAGATGGGTGGTGTTCAAGGAGGAGGCACTGAGTGTTACATTCCTAATCAGAAATGGTGTGTTTAAACTTAAATTCCATTCATCTGCTGTGGGAAGATCCTTTGAGGTGTGCGTGGGAAGAAATGGGGCACCGGAAACCTTCCCTAATTTTGATCAGCAATCATTCTGGGTTTATAACTTTTATATTTGCAGCTTGCACTCACAGCAATGTAGTAGCCACTACATCTAGTTCAAGGTGAGATTTAAAACTGTGTTGTGTCTGTTTCTCTTGTGACAGTAGTCCACAGGGCATGGCAAAGGGCTCTTTCCTCACTGCGTCAGCTGGCTGAAGCAGGTAGAGTAGCTCTGCGTGCATCTGAATGTGGCCACATGAAGACAATGTTTTGATGTGTGTTACTGCCCCGTGCTGCAAGTGGTCCAGCAGGTACTGGGTGCCGGGTGTTGGGAAATACCTGCTATACCTGAACAGGCACTTCCTCAGTGCAGCTGTAGTTGCTTGACGTGAACCCAGGTGAAAGCGCATATTTAATTTTTTTGATTGAGAAATCCAGATGCTGACAAAAGCAGACCTTAGTATGTTTTGAAAACTGCTGTTTGTTTTCTTTTGATGAACAAAATCCTTTATCTGGGGGGAAAGTCTGACCCTCCACAGTGCTTTTGTAACAGGGAAGAAGCGGGTAATGCGGGACAAACAGCAAAAAAGGAAGCCTCAGGGCTGCTTACAGCCCACGGCTGCAGGTGGTTGGCTTAGCTTTCTCACCACCCTTTTCACTTTGTTTGACTGAAAATATGGGGAGCCAGGCAATAGCAGTCCCGTAGAGCAGGTGGCTTGAGTCATTATGGTTTGTTATTTATTTTGAATATTGATAAGATGGAAAGTATTTAAATCCATCTGGAGCACTGAAACAAGAGGTCTGGATATGTCCACAGCAGTGGTTATGTTATAGCTGAAACAGATCTTTATTAATCGCTTAAATGAGGCAGTCAAAAATACATGCTGCCCTGGTGCCTTCATACACTCATGTAAGAAGTAGGACGAGCACTTCTGTAATAGGCAATTGTCACCCTGTCAAAAGTTACTGGAAGAAAACTACTTTTTGAAAATGCACTGTGACTAGTAGCACACATCATGTTTGTCAATCGGTTACATTGCATAACTGCTGCTTGGTGGAGCATTACAGGAAAACAGACAGTTGCATTTCACTTGTGAGTGGCTAGAACTGCAACTTCAAGGCTGGCTGGAATGTTTGGGGTTTTTGTTGAAATATTTGTTGGATCCAACAGTATTGTGTTTTGGAGTGTTCTAATCCTGAAAAAATTTGAATTTGTCATATTTAAATTAGGGTATTGCGTGTGAACTCATAGCTATCAAATCTGCTCTTTAAAGATCTGAGCATCTGTGGCTGTAGCTGGTTGTGGCTGTAGTTGTGAGTGCTCTGTGCCTCTAGAAGTAAAATCACTATTAGTTTTTGTCCAAGTGAATAATCTGTGTGGGATTGGGCATCTCTCACGTTTTTAACACATCTGTTGGAAACAGACCCTTACTCTGGAAAGCACCGAGTATGTGGGAGGAGCAGTTCAGCTAGATGTATTGGTTGCAGTGCCTTTTATGTTGCTTTTTATGTAATGCTCTTTTTCTCTAATGCAAATAAACTTGAAGTTGTAGGGCGGGGCTGCTGAGAAGAGGAAAACTTTCATTACAGACAGCTGACATGCAGAATAATATCTTTTTATATGCCACCTACCACGTGATAGTTTAAAGTAAATCATAGTTCACTGGGTAAGGTTGTTTCTGGCGCAATTCTCCTTTTTGCATAAGTAGTCTCATTCCAGCACATCATGCTTTACCCTGAGATTTGATGTTAGTACTGTGCTGGGTAACGGTTAGTGGGTATCGGGCCTGAAGATCAGAAGTCTTGATGGATTTATGAAATAAATACAGGTGAAGATAAAATAAATTTAGCCAATTGTTGCTTTCTGCTTGGGATTATAACGCTAATTGTAGTTGAAAATAACATTAAGATTAAAGATACAGGCTGAAACTGTTCTGGACAGTCTTTCTCATAAAATATTCATGCATTTAGGGCTTTTAACTCATCAGATCACTTACAAAGTCATAGGGATTACAATATTATTATGGCTTTGTCTTGTTTCATGAATACACTGCATTGGCATATTGATCACTAGAATGCGCTCAAATTTAGAATAAAGCTTTTTCAGGAATCTCACTTAAAATGATCAAACAGATGTTTTAATGCTCCAGGGCATTTTCCTCAATGGTGTGATTCCAAGAAAGTGTGTCTTTTCCTTTATTCTGTAATTTCAGTACTTTGTAGCCTCTATCTGTTCAATGAACTGTTTAAACCCTCATCATAAATGGTATCGAGTACAAGTCAATTTAGCACTAAAGCAAGCTTGAGTGGGGCGGTAGGGTAGCTGAGCATGCCATTAGCAGGTGTCAGAAAAACTGAGTCATGTCTACAGAGCTGAGGGGCTGAAACTTCTTCTATTGTCCTTTTCGTGCCAAATTCATATTAACTGCACCTGTATGGGCAGAAGTTTAAAAAAGTTACTAAATATATTTTAAAAACAGTGGCAGTAGTGCCCATGCATTTGTATGGCTGATGTTGTATTTGTAGAGTTACTCTAGAAAAAGCAGTTGAATGGGAGTTTTATCTTTGATGGAAAGATGTCCTAACCAAAATGGAAAGCACAGAAATTGTGGATAATGGCAATTAACATTCAAATTGTGTGGTATGTTCTAAGGTCTTGCTCAGAGTGCAGAACTGACATGACTGTCTCCAGGCCATATGTTTAACAAATTTGCATACTAATATGGGAGATATTTTTTTTTTTTTCCTATTGCCTTACGTCTTATCATTTCAAAGACACATGAAAAAAAGACAACTTTTTTTTGTCGCTGTTCATGAGGCGGAAGGGAAGAGCTGGCTGATGCCAGTGGTGCTCATCTTGCTAGCTGCTGTAGGATGTGTCCTCCCTTCCTTGTGAGTTAAACATAGCGTCTCCTTCTGGGAGCAGGAGTCCAACTGCCCGCAGGGTTTTTTGTTGTTGTTTAAAGACAGCTGTATAATAATCTGTTTTGGTTGTAATCAAGCTTGACCTATAAATACTGAAACGGCTCATATAAAACTGATTTAAACTATCAGAGCTATTTCCTTTAGGGGTTAGTGTCACCTTTTGTTTTCCATAGAGGAAGTTCCAGGATGAATGGTCAAAGTAGTTTTGCCTGGCAGATTCAGGAGGATTTATAAACTTAGGAGAAGCCCCAGTGCAGAGGTCAGATCTGCCAGCAGTTCAGTTCTCAACCCTCCTGGCCTGAAAGTTCTCGCTGTGATACCCTTCAGGCTCCAACACTGAAGTGTTAATAACATTTTTGAATATTCTTTCAGTTCAAATCTTCACATAGAAGAAAATTTCCTTCTTGTTGTAAAAGAAAATTCAGTTTCCACCCCTTCTCTGCCCCCAGGTTCCAGGAAGTGGAATTAAGGGACTGAGCTAAATACTGAAGGATTAAGTACCATATTAAATAACTTCATTTCTTTATAAAAAGTAATGAAACTGTTACTTTTTCCTCTAAGTTAATTCTGTACATTAACTTACTGTTATTCAGGTTCCTATCAAGCCTTAAAATTTGCCATGAAAACATTTCAAGAGGTGCAGTTCTACTTTACAGTGCTAAAATACATCCATCATTAACTGTATTTAGGTACTCGTTACATGGATACTCATTGCTGTATGGGTTTTATTTAAACTGGTAAACAATGTAGTATTAATAAGTGGCCATATGGTAAGTGGGGCTTTTCATTCAAAAAATCATTGTTAGAACAGGCGTTTAATTAGCCACAGTTGCGTGGGAACGGTAGGTGTTTTGGTTGCTTGTGGCTGACGCATGCTAAACAGTAAAGTATTTTTAAGGCAGTGAAAATCTCTAGACTGCATATGCAGACCTGACCTTTAGATTGGTCTACATGGTCAAATCCAGTGTATACACGCAAACCGATTATTGCAGATTTGCCAGTAAGATTTAAAGAATCTTAATATTTTCTGGAATTTGTAAGTTAGCCCAGTGTCCTGAAAAGCTGGGCAGTGGTCCATGCTAACAGACAACGTGTTTTTAGAGGCTTAATATAAGTCTTAGAATTTATCACTGATGGGTAGAAATACATTTTAAACCTCTGCAGTTTTTTCAAAAAGTTTCAAAGGAACCTTAATCAGGAGGAAGCTTTATTGGTCTCTCCATCAAAGATTCGATGCCGGAGACCAAATAAGGACAAACTGGATTCCAGCCCCCAGCAGTGACCAGTGTCTGGTCACCATTACTGCAGAAAGAAAATAATTAAAGTGCAAGCTGAAATTGCAGTGACAATCTATCTACCTCATGTCACTTATTTACTCTAATTACATAAACCAGGAAGAACATAGTTAAGAACGTTGCCAAGCTACTATCAGCACAACGAATTATTCTTACCAAGTATAATGTAGTTGGTGCTTTGCTACGATTGGGCTTCTTAGAGTCTGTCTGGAATTTAATCTGTATTAAAAAAGGTCAGAACATTTTTTCCACTAAAGAAAATGGAGAAAAAAAACCCTTTATAGAACTTAAAAGTCAGTGGCAAGTTGTGGATGTGGTAGACAAGACATGGCAGAAGTCCCATAAACGGCTTCTATGTCTAATGTTTATGCCCTTTAACATTTACATGTTTTGCTGATGAGGAAGGGGGAAAGGAAGTATTTTTCTTTTCTTCTTCTGAAAGAGCTGTCAAGAACTCCTCTGAATTGTGTAAACCCCTCTGCTGAACACACTCAAGTAGCTCTAGATGAGAAGAGGAGAAATGGCTGAGTGTGACCATGGTGTTGCTTGGGAGGACCTCTGTTCTGCCGGCTGTCTGCCACACAGGCATTAGCTGTGTGATTCATCGCCATTCTGTTTCCATAATGTGGCCACACAATACTTTCTATTAAACTGTTTTATATATATAATTGAGAAAAGTCTGTTTTCTCCTAAATCTGCACAGTTTAGGCGGATGTCTTTTCTCCTGTTTGCAGATCAGTGCTCATTAGTATTAAATTTGCAGCAGCAGTGCTGCAGTCCGTTTGGAGGGGAGGCTGCCAATTACAGCGAGTGACGTAGCGTTTTGTTCTAATTTGGGGATGCAGTGTGTGTTGGTCTTTGAGTTTTGCTTCTGGCTTCCTTTCCCATGTCTTTGTCTGTCTGGCACACGTCCCTAGCAACTTTCTGCAAATGCAGACCAATAGGACAAAAAATAAATTAGCCGTTTCAGCATGGCAAGCTTTAGCTGCCCAAAGTACTTGTTCCTTGCCTGGAGTGCTTCTATAGCAAAGCAATTTAAAATGAGTAAGTAGGCAGTCACTTCCATAGAAGTTAATGTTATGGTATTTTAAAATTGCAAGTTCAGCGTGAAGCTGGCTGCAGAAAAGATTACAGACTGAGGAAGATCCATCTCGGTATATTTGTGCATAAGATCACTCTTTCAAGTTACAGAATTATCGCTGTTTTCAAAGAAGTTTGTTTCTCTGGCTTGTTTGTGTGTGCTGTAGTTAATTTGCTCAAAGCTCCAGTTCAGCACAACACTGAAGTCGGAAAGGACGACTCTGTTGCTAGAGGACTTTACTCTTAGCCCAGGCTTTTATGGCTTTGGCCCTGCATCAGTAACCTTCACAATACACCGCGGAAGATGTGAAATTATGCAGAAACTGGCTATTTGGATGTGGTTCAGAGGAGCACGCGGTCGGGACTTGAATTTTTGAGAATGGATGTGTGCACGATTTGAAGGCCGGTCTCTTGCCTTTTCCAGTCGAAAGCTTCAAATAACACCTCAGAACAATGTCGTTTTTCTCTTGTGTTCTCAAATACCTGTTTGCTTATTTGGCTTGAAACTAGCTTTATTTTTTGCATATGCTTCTCGCTGTGTTTTTTTGTTTTTATCTAGGACTTCAAAAACAACAAAAAAATGTATTTAGATTTAAATTACTGAATCATGGACAAGCTACGTTATAAAATGTTGCTGCCTTCTTGTTTGTAAATTTATGAATTACTGGTGAAAGTTCTCTTTTAGAAATGTTAGAATGTCACAATACTGAAATATTGTTACTCTTCGCTAATCACAGTGAATTCAGTTTATAGTTACTTTGTTAAAATGCTTTCTAGCACAGTAGTGGTTCAGAATTAGATTCAATTAAGTCTTATTGTAGGGAATTGGAACTCACTTATGAGTTGCTTCAGTTCTTTGGTGTACTTAGGCTTCCCCTGCCCCTGAGGAGTACGTGTGTTTCTGAATGTCTGAAGTACCTGTTTTCTAATGCTGAAGTTACCAAAGTATAAAGTAGGTGGATTAGGCAATGTAAATTCCTGCCTGGAACCAAAATGTTTTCCTTGCTTTGACAAGAAATAACTCAGGTTTTGGCCTGCATTGAATTTAGGAGAACAAAAGCTTATAAACCTAGAGGGACTGGATGTACACTGCAGAATGGATAATGCTCCACAGTTGGGTAGTGACTCATCCTGCAACATCATTATGCATACAGTTAGTTATACACTTGTTGCCTTGATTTGTATTTGATTTGATGCTGAAAGCAGTCAGTGGAAATGGTAACGTTTTTACCGGTAAAATTGTAAAATTGAGGGTGAGATTCTTGCCATAATGTATAAAAGATGTATGCTATTATATAATCTTAATATATAAAATACATTTACTTTTACTTTGGTGTCAGATACCACAGTGATAACGAGTAATAAAATAGAGGTAGACTCTGAAGATTGTGTGAATGGAAGTTTGTCAACTTATACTTGGAAGTTATGCTGAAGTTCTGCTTTCTGCTCAGTCTTGGTCTTTTTTTTGTCTTTTTTTTTTTCCCCTTCCCTCTCATTTTTCTGGTGTTGATGACCTCCAGGAAGGTGGAGGAGGTTTTCTGTGTACCCTAAAGACAGGGAGATTGACTGCCTTGGGGAAGGGACTTGGCAAGTGAGTCTATGGCAGTGATTTTTATTATTTAAGTAAACTCTGTGCTAACTAACAGGCTAAGTCTATGGTGGTGTTTGTCTTGCTAACTTTTAGGGGAGGTGTCTGTTAATTAATTGTGTGATTTGCAGACAAACACCCTTTCATTTGTGATCTGCCATCCCTCTTCCCGGCACGTTTCCGTAGCTCACATGTAACAATTGAGTAATTGTTGACAGCTTTGATTAATATTAGGGAAGTATTTAATGTGCTTTTGACTTCATTGAATAATTTAATATCTAAGAACATGGTGTATAACAAATTAAGGAGCAGATGGTGAGCGGAGCTGTCGTTCGGCAGTGCCGGAGCCGTGCGGCTGAACCGGCGCAGTACCGCTGGCAGTTTGCAGCTTAGGGTTTGGCAAATGCTGGTCCTCAGTGAAGCCAAGGGTAGAGCCCTGGGTCTTGTGCTTCCAGCCTTTGCTGCTGTATCATTCTTTCTGTTTGTTGTTTTTTTTTTTTTTTATTGTGGAGGGCATCTGTAAGTTTTAGTGTGATTTTGAGGAAAGTAAATCTTTCCTTTGCAGAAGGGCTGGATTTGAGTTTGTTTTGCAAACACGACTATGAGAAATGAAGGGATTTTGGTGGAGTATTGAGCAATGTTTAGTAGACACTTTAAAAAAAAAAAAATCCACCCCCTTTCATGGCCTAGTTTATAATAACTTAAAAAACTGGCATGAAGAACATTTACAAGTTCAAAATTAAACAGGTCTGTTTATAGTAGCCATGATTCTGTATTTAACTGCCAGGGTAAAAATAACCAAGACATGTGGCTGTAACGTCCCAAGAATCTGCCCCTCTCTCGGGGAAATGGGAAAGCGATGGCTGCTGGGGTAGCACAGCCAGCCCGAGATGGGAGGTGCTGGAGTTCACACAGACATCTGCGCGTTTCTCTCCCAAATCTGTAAAATGCTGACAGCACATTTCCCCTTGGAAATGTTAAATATTTTGGTTTCCGCATGTGAAAATCAGACCGCTAGAAAAAGGGAGGTGTGGGTGATGTGCAAGCCAGCACTCCAAAGAAGGTTATTCTCTCTTTTTTTTTTTTCTCTTTTTTTTTCCCCTCCCCTAAGGCTGGGTAAGTTGTGTTTGCTCCCTGCCCCTCTCTCCTCTATCCCAGGGACATCTTTCCCTATCTTCCTCTATCCCAGTGCATGTTTCTGGGGAACAGCAAGAAAGCAAAATACATGTCAGGCTAACACTGCACGTGGTTGCAGAAGCTGCACCTTGAGAGGCCATTTCATGTTGTCTCTAGGAACTGATGTTTGTGGTTTGGTGTGTTCTCATTCGGTGCCTTGCTTTTTTCTGTTCCTTTTCTCTCACGCTTTTTTAAACTAGGGCTGTGCGTTGTGCTTCTTGAGTGAAAATGCAGTCTGCATTGCTGAGTTGTCACCTGTCTTCAGTCCTGTAGCTGAGACTGTCAGTGCTTTCACTAAAATCCCTGTGTTTTCAGGTGTGTACAGATTGGATCCAAGCACATGCTTGCAGCAAGAGCTGCCTGAGTGAACTCTGCTTTGCTGTAGACTCACTTCCTATGATATTTGGAAAAATATTTGACAAGGATTATGACAGCTTCATTATCTGTTTATAAAACATTTTGATTTCTGTGGCTCCGAGGTGGCATGTGCCCGCAGCTCTGGAGTGTTGGATGCAGAGCTGCTAAAAAGAAATATTTTGAAAAAAAACCAAATTACTAGGTTTTCATTTAAACTTCCTATGGTTCTAGCATTAAAAGGGGAACAATTGCTTCTTTTATCCCTTGGAAGCTTTCAGAGATGCTCCTGGGAAGAGCAAGTAGCCACATAAAGCCAGACCGTCTCAGTGGGGCATGAAGGACCAGGGATGCTTTCCAAGGGCTTGTCTCGCTGTGCCCCCGCAGCGCAAGCATGTGTCCTGCCCTGCCTGCGGATTGGGAAATACCACCTTGCCTTACGCAGCTGAAGCCTGCGAGCGCGATGGGACCCTGCTGCCTGGGCTGTTAGTGAAAGGCAGTGGCTGCCCATCGACGTTCGGGATAAGGCTGCGCTTCCCGGGCTGCTGGCTCAGGAGTCGGTGAGCGCTGGTTTCCACCCTGGGCAGGGCTGGGGGAGCCAGAACTGGGGTTGGCAGGGAAAAGCAAAATATGAGGCTTCCTGCAATACAGCACTTGCTTGGCAGACTTACCTATGGATGTTGGTCTGATACTCCAGAAACAGAGAAACACAGAGCTGTAGGCTTTTAGTAGTGAGTAGAGACTTTGGTGTAGCTGGCGCTGAACGTATAAAAGGCTGAAGACAGAAGACCTTTTGCCTGTCATAGCAGCAGGGTGTAGCCATGGCTATGATTACTGTTTGAAGTATCACTGCTGCTGCTGCAGTTCAGTCTTGCTGAGCAAAGGATTGTGATACCACAAGTATTACAGTCTTTTAAAACACATGGATGAGGAGCCAGCAGGGTTACTGGGGCAGTGGGACAGTGGCTCTGGGACTTGTCCTGCTCTTGAGGACCGTCAGGATGCTGCATCCTCTGTCTGGGTGCACCTCCATGCTCTCCCCTCCACTCTTTTCTTTTTTCACAGCTTGTAGATGCTCTTCAAGTAGCGTCACACATGTGACGTCTGTGCTGCCCGGGCAGGGCTGGGAGGACGGCCTGTCCCCTCTGTCTCGCTGCAGCGTGGGGCTGCCTGGGTGGCCAGAGAAGAAAGCGGGGGCCGGGGCACGGCAGGGCTCGTGTGTGGGCTGGAGAGGTATGGGACAGGATGCTGGATTCGTTTCAGAGGGACCCTGATAGCATCAGTGCCTGATGCTTCTGTTTCCTGCGTGCAGTGATACGGTGCCTGGAACCGGTCTGCGGTGCAGCCTCCCCGCAGAGATCATGCTGCTCAGCTGCAGAGGTACAACGCAGTTGTACAGGCGTTGTGTGTTTCTTAAAGAAACCCGATGGATTCCATAAAAAACTTTACTTTGTAGGTGTTGCAACAGTCATTGGATTTTACTATGGCAATGCCGCTTGTGAGCGGTTAAGTGATGGTTTCTCCCCTCTAAAATCACTCAGGGTTGCTGGGCTGCTTTAAACATAGCTGGCTTTCTCCTGCTTTCTTGATAGTAGAAAGTACTAAGTTTTCATCTCCTAAAATGCATTGCAAACTTGATAGAACCTCAAATAGGGTTAGGCTGACCTCAGTTTGTCTTTTGTAAGTGAAATCTTCTGTAGGGTATATTAGGGAGAAAAAGTCCGCAGGAACATAGTGATTTGACTTAAGCAGCATCCGTCTCTCCTGCAGAAGAAAGTTGTCTTTTTGTTGTGGGAAAAACAAACTGCAGGAGAGAAGAAAGAACCTGGAGAGCATGGGAAGCTCCCGAGTGCTTGGAGGTCGTAGCAGCCAGCTTTCGGGTGAGGGTTTGATTAATCCCGTTTGTCAGAATGGATGGAGTCTGTTCATCTGTTAAAAAGTGGCTGCGTCTGTTTAAACCTACCTATCGGACATGTGCTCAGCGTGCAGTGGAAGCCCAGCCAGCACCCTCAGTGGCGTTTCCAGCCCCGCTTCAGCTGCCATGTAACGCCAGTGCCTGCCCAAAATGCCAACGCCTGCCCGAGCAGCTTCACTGCGGCAAGAGGGAGCTGCGGAGGAGCAGATGCCTCCCCCTCTGCCCTGCCTCTCCCTCGCCTCTCATACAGCCGTGGCCTTCTGACTCATTTAGTACTGACTCAGTTTTTAAATATCTTTGTTGATCTGTTATCTGTAGCTTGTTCTTCAGAAACACATTTCCCCGGGTTTCTGGAGTAATGCTTTCCCACGCTGGCGCAGGCGCGGCGTGCTGCAGGTGCAAAGTTGGTGGGGAGGGAGTTTCAAGTAAGTTGGAAGAAGGGATGTGGGAGCCCAGATCCTGTTGACTTTCAATAGGAGTTGAACTGTTCTTTAAAATTCCCCACCCCTGGGTTAGCTGAACAATGAACGGTCAGAAATCAAGGGAGGATGGCTGTCAGTGTATATTTGGGGATGAAATCCATGGTATCGAGGTAGAAGGCATTGCCAGAGAAAAGCAAAAAAGTGAGACTTTGGGAATATGTGTGAACTTCTTGCAAACACCAATCAATGCAATGTCATCAAGTAACAGGTACAAGGGATTGTGGATGGAAGTGGCAACTTTGCATAAATCCAGTAAAAATTGATGTAAAGAAAACAACAGACAAGCCATTTAGATAATGATTTGAAAACAGTGCATAAGAAGAGAGAAGTACTTCTGCCTGTGATGGCAATCTTTTCCTTCCATGTCTGTGGACTGTATGTTATAGCTTTCAAATCTGGGAGACAGAAATCAGGAACTTGAAATTTTCGTTAAGGAAAAAAAAAAAAGGGAAAAAACCCCCAAAACAGCAAGTAACCTGTGCTCCTAAATGAAATTTCAAGCCAATGCGGCAGCAGGGTGAGCAGCCCTTGCCTGAGCTGATGGGAGGCGAGGAGGACCAAGCCAGAGCGTGGTCCTGCGCTGCTGCAGCTCTTCTTCTGCCTGTGCGGGGGCCGGAGGTGTAGGAGCGTTTTGGCTTCATAGCTCAGCTGCGTCTGGCCCAGCCCGCCCCAAGCAGAGCGGTAGATATGCTGTGGGTCTTGGAAAATGAGACTCGTCAGCCGTGATTACTCTGTTTCCAGACTGAAGCTTTGTCATTGAACGTGAGATTGGATGGCTGAGCTGATGCTGCTCCAGGGGGAGCCAGAACTGGGGTTCTGGCTGCATAGCACAGGGACAAGTTTTACTTCTGGCTCCAAAAGCCAGTGCAGTCCTGTATGAAACAGAAATGCGAACTTTACAGTTGTGAGCTTACTTTTTCACTTTTTAACCTGAAAAAGTTCAATTTCCTGTTGACTTCCTATGGTTTACCTTAACTGCAAATCCAGTTGGTAAAGTGGTTTTTAATGACATAATCAAGTAGAAATTGTGTTTTGCTGTTGGATTCCACCCGGCCCCCCAAATTCTTTCACTGTCCTAGAGGCAAGGTTAAATTGTGCTGGAGTTCTTGTTTTTAAGTTAATTTGATGCAAGTATTCAGAATTTGCATAGAGCTCAATTGATAAAGCAAAGAGCAAGTTTTGTAACAGGCATGTTTTGGTTTGAAACCATAAAGAGAAGATTTGATGCTTGCATATACTGTCATTTGAAAAATGATTAATTCTGGTTTGGTTTTTTTTTTTTCAGTCCCTTATAGGGAGCCTAGAAAAACCTTCAGTAGGGCTGCTAACACTGATGAGAGATCTTTTATGCCAAGGTATGAGTTTTTCTAATGTTCTCAATATATTTCAAATAAAATTGCTAACTGTGAAAACGTTGGCAGTTGGGGAAATTTAAGAATTGATGAGTGTATAATGCATTGTTTAAAATATAAAGTTGCCTGAATCTTGTTTCCTGTAGCGGGGAAAAGAAACCCTGAAGTTTTGTGTTCTGTCTTTTCTGATGTCCTCTGCTATTGTACAAAATAAAAATCTATGACTACAGTCCACAGTTTTTCATTTAAGGCTGAGTCAAGAATGTGTCTGCTTTGATTTTTAAGTCTTTTGTTATCATCCTACTTAATGGAGATTGTGTCATCAGTTACGGCCAACGTTCCATCAAGTTATGCAAAGCCATCAGACCACGTGCTCTTACCACTGTCTTCCTCACACTGAGCAGCATATCTGCACCTCCTGCTACTCATAGCTCCATCAGTGTTTGGAGAAGGAAGGAGAAACTAATAAATACAAACTGCCTTCTTCAGATGTATAAATTTGTACTTAGGCATTTGCATTTCACAGGGTGCATGTCACATTTCAGGTTCGTGTGAAGTTCTTGCACCCACTCTCTTTCAGTGCTGTGTTCGCTTATCTTCTTTGTTTATGCTTCTTTCTCCCCGTCACCTGAATTATAAACTTCTTGATGAGCTGGTGAAACTTTTTAACCGGAGTGGCTAATTTTTGCATCAGATTTATCTCCTGAAGGGCCTTGGCTGTTCTCCCCACGCCACCCTCCCGGCAGCCTCTGCCTGGCTGCTTCTGCTGGTTGAGAAATACCCTGAAAGTTTTGCTGCTTTGTACCCTGATTCAGCCAGTCGGTTGCAACAGGGTGAAAGATGATTCGTGCCGTTAAGAGAGTGCGTGAGTGCTTGGCTGAATAAAGCAGGTGAGCGGGCGCTGGAAGCTGTGTTTCAGATTACAGCTTCATTTGCATTTGCGTCCATCTGCCGGTCCTTCTCAGAGATCCTTCTGCCACCCTGTCTGCGCTGCCTTTCATTTTTGTATATTAAAACAAACATCCTGCATCTCTTCTTTACCTCTCCATCTGTTCACAGGGTGTGGCCCTATACTCTTTCTTGAGGAAGGAGCTGGGCATCCTGGGGCTGATGCTGTGAATAGCTGAATATCCATTTCTGTCACTTGCCAGGCAGCGTTGGTGGCCGTAGCAGCAGAAAAGAGATGTTCCTCTTAAAGAATAAAGAAAAGAAGAGGTTAATCCTGAGGTGTCAGGTGTTTTGCAGTGCAGAAGCAGAGTTTGTTCATTATAGATGAAATCTGAACCCTACCAATTTATTACTCTGAATTTAAAGTGGCTGTACAGGTGCTGGGTAGGTTGGAGAGTCTGATACCGCGGGGACAAGAGAGCCTGCTGCTCAGGGCAGTGATGGGTTGATATGAAACGTGCTCCGTGCCCCACAGTAGTTCTGCCGTAGCTAGGTGGCTGTGTATGGGAAAAGGGAGCACGAGCAAGGAGGCATGCTCAGCTTTTGCTTTATCTTTTTGCACCACAGCATCCAGAACTAATGAGACTGGTTTCACAACATTTACGACAACACTAAAATTGGGTTTTTTACACTGCTTAGTGATCATATTCTTTTCTTGACTTGAACAAAACACTTACTGCCCGTAATTTCATTCCATTTTGAAACGTAGCCATTGCTTCACAGCATGCAACTTCACTACATAGAGCTCTGGGTGGAAATGAATGCTACTGTGTCTAACTGTATTTAGGTGGGCATAAACAGTTGCCAAATGAAAAGTTGGCTAGGATGCAGCATAGTAATTTCTTGAGCACTCTATTCATGTTGCATAAACAGATAACTTTAACATCCTTGTGAAAGAGCTACAAGATAATTAAGGCGTGTGGGGTTTTACAGTAATAAGGCTCATGCATTTCAGGATCTTGGTTTCCTGTTGCACCTGAAAAAAAAAATCAGCAAATACTGTAGAGAAGAAATGAGAAGTAAGTCTTGTACTGCTCCCAGCTGAAACTTTCCCACAAGTATTTTTACTATAAATAAGAAGTGAAAGAGTTCACAGCTAAATTTAACCCTTAGCTTGATTGCTTTCCGGGTTTTCTTAGGTTGAACAGACTGTGGAACTGTAGGAAGGTAAAACTGGATCAATAAGTTGCATTTATACTTTATGAAAAATGCATCACCTTTTAATTTCTAAGGATTATCAAGGGGAAAACCATTGCTAATTGGAATTCCTCTCTCCTTCCCATCCAAAATCATGATTTTTGAAAGAAAGGAAGTGAATGTTACTTCTTGGGGAAATTTTCAAGCAGAAGAGCTTACAGCTGCCAGAATTTTAACCAAAAATGTTGTCAATGTACTAGAGTGCATAGACATTGCTTGTTCTGCTTTTAGATATTCAAAGTTACTGTTCTGGAAAATCCCTTTCAGTTTGACTTAATTTCACAATTTCTATGGAGTTAAGCAACTGCAGCTCACGTAGACTTCAAGAGTTGAAGAAAAACCACCCCAAGGTGCTTAAAACTATGGGCTGCTGCTGATAGCTTCAGCTTTATTCCCTCTGTAAGGCTTGGGTGAGGGAAGGGAGCTTGGCTACATGACTGCAGAGAGCTTCAGTGCATACAGGCAAGCCCTGTATTTCTGTTCTTCTGACTTAAAAATTAGCTTAAAGTTGTGCTAAACCAACTGCAGAATTTGTATGCCTCTCTCCAGCTGCATGCAGGATTTTTAAATTTTTGTTAAAGCTGTACTTGTCACGTTTAGACCATAAAACATACTGTGGTTGAGGGCTGAGGGTTAAAAGTAGGATGTTTGGGCAGGGTCTCCAGCTGCCAGTCCCGATGCAGCTCCGGTGGGGACTGGCTATGGGTGTGCGGCAGCATGTGGGTTTCCTCTTGACTCTCTGTTTTACAGCTTTCCCTTGGGAGTTTAAATGATAGAAAAAAACCTGTCCTGATTTAATGATTATATAAACTTGAGACACAGATTGTCAGGGAGTTGTCCACAGTTGCAAAGCTAAAAATACGATCCCTGTTCTTTGCAGACTGTTGTTAACGGTAGTCGACAAGGTGATACATTTCTCTATCAAACTACTTGGAATCCATTTTTATTTTTAAAGCAATCCTTAAACTGTAGCCAGTGAACCCATAAATCCTGCGGCAGCATTAGTTTGAAATGCCTTTGAGAAACGCAGCTTGCCCAGTCCTATAGCACTTGTGTTTCTGAAGCCTTACTTGGGAAGAAAGTGCTATCTTGCTGGGGGAAGAGGCGGAAGATAATTAGGTGCTGAGGTCATTGTTTGCTTGAGCACTGTTGATAGGGACAGCCCAGCCTGGCTTATAACGTAAACATAGTGTAAAATGTTTATCACCAGCTTTGTCATTTGCCTTATTTGTCAGGGATTCTCTATGAGAATGAGAAGTTTTCTGGTGCTGCTTAGTGAGTGGAGGGAGTTGCAAGATTTCCATAAAAAGGCAGAGTCCTTGCTTGGGCAAGCAGAGAGGTTCTGCCTTGGCAGCTGTAAGTTAGGCCTGACCTTTTCCAGAGGGAAAATACTGACCTAAATCCTTCCCTGCTGGGGGTGGGTGGGAGAAGTAAACCTCTCTACTTGCATCTTTCTAATCTAATTTTCTTGTCAGGTACTCATTGTTTTACGCTATAAACCACGGAGAATGCAGAGGACAGGCAGCGAGAGCTTGTGCTGCCCAGTGCCGCTGGGAGCAGGCGCATGTGGCTGCGCCGTGTTTGTACCATGGTGTATTATTCATTCTCTTCCTCTCTGAGCACCGGCAGACTAATAGGTCTGGCTTTGGGCATCTCATATAAACTGGGGCTGTTGGAGCAGCCATCTAAATTTGAGTGCCCAGGTGGAAAAATAAAAACCGTAGCTGTTACCAAACAGATTTTTGTTCTCGGGAGTGTTTGGAGAAGGGGAGTGTGTTGCTACTTTCAAAAGACAGTGTCATAAATTTGTATGTGCAGGTATGCTTTTAACTGTTGGCTTTTTTCCTGCTTTCCAGATTGTCGCTATTTGAACAGACCACACCATGCGTGAATACAAGCTAGTGGTCCTTGGTTCAGGAGGTGTGGGGAAGTCCGCTTTGGTGAGTTTCGGGAAGCAGTTCTGAAACTGAATCACAAACTTCAAAGCTGGCCTATCTTATTGCAGATGATGCTCATTAAATGCAGTGGGATGTTTGTATTACTTTTAACACGCATAGTGACTTCCACGTAGCCACTGTTACACTGCTGAAATATCTGTGAATTTGTGTCATGGTTTTGGAGAAGCAACAGGCGATTAATCGCTGTTATAATAGCATTTTATTTCTGCTTGGCACATGGGTGTAGTATTGTAAATGACTGAATGTCTGTATCTAAGTATGAAAAGCCTAACCTACACTGGAACAGTGCATGAAGTCTTGCCTTGCATGGCAGTGAATCAGTGATGGCTGCAGCTTTGCATGCCTTGAAGGCTGTGTGTTTTCCATCCTGGATAGAACCCAAATGGGCAGCCTGGACTGGAAACACAGGACAGAAAGAGAAGTCACCTCCAGCGTATGCACTGCAGAAGGATAAGCAGACTGATGACACTTTGCACTCCTTAAGTACTTGTGTTGTTTCTAATAAGAGGTTTACATAGCAGAGTTGATAGTAAAGCATTTTAAGAGAGATTTCTGTCACCTGTTTATCACAAATCAGTCAAGCAGCTCACTCCAACAAGAAAGGCAAAGAACTGGTCAAGTGTAAAGTTATCTAAAACAAGGAACTATACAGTGTACCTTTTCACAGAAGATGATAATAGCTGACCAGCCATTCATGTCGTAGACCTGCTTCTTGTGCTGTTGTTTATTCTGCTGAAATGGGCTGCTAATAATGTTGGTAAATCACCTGCAGAATCCAGATGAACAGGAGGAAACATTATTCAATTATGCATCAAATCTGATGTATTCTTTCAGAGATCCCATCCTAACCTTTACAAGATGTAGGTGTCAAATTTCTTTGATGCAGTCTGTTCTTCCACAGCAACTTAAGCAATCTGTATTACTTTTTCCACCAGCATCCCCTTGATTATCTTCCTTTTGTTACATAACGTTGAAAGACCACTAGGTAAAATAGGGCACTTATTAATACGCTGTACATAAAAACTACTCAGTGTCTGACATACTTGGATTTCCTTATTTGTAATGTGAAGTCTGAGTCAGCATCCATCACTGGCCTTTTTAAAAGCCGAAATGCAAATACCTAGTCCGGTAAACAAAAGTTAAATTCTTTTTGACAGTCTAGGTTCTAAGTAAGCATATATTGTAATTCATATGCAACATTGATCCATTATGCTTATAACAGGATGCAATAAGTGCCAATTAGCAGCTAAGAGTGAATAATATTTAGCTTTCAAGATGACTCTACTTATTTACAAGCATTAGCAAGGAGAGGTTACAAGGTGGGATTTAAAATAATGTGGAGGTCACTTTAAAATGTCTTTCTTTGAACTGGATAAACTAAACTGTCTAACAAAGAGGCTGGTGTTTGTTTTCAGTTCTGTGTTTTTACAGTCTTGAGTGTAGATTACAATACGGTGTTGTTTCACTGCAAATCCTCCTTATTGTTTTAACTCTTCTGTGCCGATATGATGGCGATTGTGCCTTGTGGTAACAATGACTGGATAGCAGAAAAACCTTCACAGTTATTAAGGCACAGTTATTTTGCAACTTCTTTGTTTTCTGTACAGTAGTTTTCTCCCCATTTCTAATGAGGGCAAAAATCTTCTGGAGTGTCAGTGGGTAGGCAGTGTTATGAAGAGCATCCAGTTGTGGATAGTCCTATATAAACTGGAAACCAAAGTTGGGATGCACCACCCTCAAACCAAGGGAAAGTTATAAAAGTCTTAGATCCACACATAACCTGAAAACAACCTCAGATTTGTATCTTCTCCTTTGGCCTCTCTTTCCTCCTATAGTCAATAAAAGTACAGTACATCAGAGATTAAGAATATTACATAGTAAGATAGGTTATGAATGAAGTTGAATATAATCATAATTATGATAGTGTGTAACTGGTGTCTGTGTGAACACACAAGCACCAGCTGAAATAACAAAAGTTAGAACAGTGATTTATTAGAAATAAAACAATTTGAGAAGAGAATACATGGGTTCAGTTAATTTTCTTTCAGAGCAGTACTGTATTTGCAGATATAAAATAAGACTGTGAGTGTTATAGTAGAAAGATGAAATGTTGTGAGTGGTTTGTCAGATTCTCGCGCTGACGGCTGGTTCACAAACACAGTTCCTAGAATAGAGCAGTACAGATGTGACCGACTTCAGTGCTCAAATGCTAGCCTCCTAGCAAATAGCAGCCTTCTTTGGACCCTCTTTGATTAGCAGCTGTGCTGAGAATGCTAAAATGTAATCAGTAACCTACAATTCTTATTGTTAGTTTCCATTGCTGGTATAACACTGTAATCCATGTTAATAGTGGTATCTTATAATGATTTTGCTGAGATCTGTTATCTGAAAGGAAGACTGGGACAACCATTCAGTGTGACAAAATATTGGAGAAGCAAAGGCTTTGATTGTTAAGAGTGTAAAATAGGTTTATTTAGTGATACCGGATGATTTTTAAATGAGGTAGTACTAGAAATCTTTTCTTCTTATGTTAAAAGAAAGCAAACCATGAGGTACTGCTCAGTTTCCAGCATACAGTGAGATGTTCTGCATGTATCTGGCTTATGCCACTCTCTGAAAGCTTGCAAGTACTTGTATGACAAATGTGAACCCTCTTGCAGAAAAATCTCAGCCTTCTGTCCAGATAAAATACAGCTTCTCAAAACAGGTAGTGATTTTGAAGAATTTGTGTTAAAAAAATTGTGGCAAGTTCAGTTGGCAAAAGATAGATAGTTGGTATGTGTGTTCATTTTTAAAAAGACAAAATTAAGTCCTGGGGTCTTGGTGCTTAGTTTTACAAAGAAACACCACCTTGTTTTACAAACATCAACCAATCCTCCGGACACTCCTTTGCTGCATTAGTACATTATTGTAGGTAAGAGCCTGGGGACATGGGGCAAAAAGGAAAAGCAAGCTTTGCCTTGCAGAGGACAAGTAAAGCTGCGGACTCACAGGAGCCAAAGCACACCATGTACAGAACTGGGATGTCCAGAGATGGGCCGCATCCGAATGACAACTTGATGGGAAATGTTTAGAGTAGATTTGCTTTGAATAATTATATAGGGGAAGAAAGACTTCCTCTTCGAAATGAATGATGTCTCCTTCTTTAATGGTTTAATACAAATTGAGTATCTGGAGACACTCCAGATTTAACTTGCTGCTCTGAAACATGTCTGTGCTCTGGGCATGTAATCCAGAGTAGCTCCACTACTCTAATACGATTTGAATTGAAACGTGGATTTTCCACAATGTACTCTTCCACAGCATACAGATTGCCGGTTCTTCTGATTACATTTCAAGTCTTCCATATTTGGTCATTTTTATTCTTCTAAAGTCACAGGCATTTTTGAGGATATCACCTTTTATGAAAAAAGCAAGCAAGCAAACAGTTTACATTTCAAAACAGTTTTGAAAACATGCTTGAATAAAGTGATTCTTAATACAACAGAAAGTACACAAATTTTATTTTGAAGAATTGAAAATTTATATGTCTTTTTCTCTGCTCCTCACTATTGAATTTTAACAGCAGCGTTGAGTAGTTTTTGTTTTGTTACTTTTTCATAAAGTGCTTCTTGGTAAATGTTACTGGTCATGTTCATTTCACTTTATTTTTTTTCTTCTTTTCTTTCTCCACAGACTGTACAGTTCGTTCAGGGAATTTTTGTTGAAAAATATGACCCAACAATAGAAGATTCATACAGAAAGGTAAAATAACATCATTTTTATTTCTTTCAAGTCTCAAAGAGCTTGCTTCTTTTTAATAATGCAACAAAAGCTTACAGGAGTGAGAAAGGGTCTTTTCTGAGAAAATGTTACGGCTGCATAAAACCGCAGCAGGAAAGCGATGCATAGAAAAGCATCAGTCTTGGAAAAGGTTTCCTTTGGCTTTACAGAGTACTTTATTAGCTTAGGGCCTCTGAGTGCAATCAGACAAGTTGTATCAGCTACTATAAAGCTGAATTATCAGGGAATGACAAATTTTGCTGTTAATTGGACAGCTCCCTAACTTAGTTCTATTGAACAGGAAGATTAAACCTCTTTTACTCCATATAACCAAGAGCTTTCACTCTGTCTCCGATGACTCAAGTTGAGGCAGTTTCAGGCTGCAGCTCTCCACTGTTTGCCTGTTTCTTCATTAGAGGTTACTACACCTGCCCAGAGATCAGTCTGGTGTATTTTCCTGAACCATCACAAACTTCCAGTGGTACTGGGATATGAGCTGAGGTGGTTGGCAGATGAGTGTACTGCTCGTCCTCCTGCCAGTGCTTCTGATTGATGCCTGGGGATGGGAACAGCTCAACCAAACTGGGGTCAGACTGTTACTCAGATCTGTTTGCTGTAATTTGACATATAATTATTACTTCAAAACATAAAGATATCAATATTTGCTATCTGTAGAAGTTGTTACAGAGGTTATATACACCATTCACCACAGCAGGTTATATTACTGTAGCATAGCAATTGCCTTTTGTTGTCTTCTTTTAGGAATGGCTGTTTTGCCATTTAGTTCAAATGCGTTCTGCTTGGTTTGAAGGCATATAAAATTCTTTACGGCCATTTTGGATGCAGGCTTGTAATTGCTGAGCAAAAGTCCTTGTCAGTATCCCTGATGCTGTCATGTTATGTAATTCTATCAACAGAGCTGCTTTCTTCACTCAACTGCTGTCAAGTAACCCATTGTTTTACAGATTAGCATAAATGTTACCATAATTAAAGGCACCAAAACATAAACCAAAAAGTATAAGCATTTGTGCCTATGATAATTAAATGTAAATTGTGGTATGAGTTCTGCTGTGAAATTTATTTGACTTGCCTGGAATTTCCCTCTGAGACATTTCTCAGTGAGTGGAAGACTTGCTAAGCCTAACTGCGAGGATCACTAGATATTTGGCTTTTTCTTTTCTTCCTTACTCCCTTCTCCCCTAGCGGCAATGAAAAATTGAAGTTTAAGGTCCTTTGATTTGTAAGAGTGGATTTTCTCTCACTTAAGTTGAGATGTTTACAACAAGCTGCTCATTTAAGCCTTTATAATCAACAGAGTCCTGGAGCATAAGTGAGCTGACCCAAATGCCTGGCTTGGGGCGTAATTAATCCTCTAATAGCGGTGCCTCTCCTAGCATAGGGAAGTGCAGGTGGCTGGCTTGCTTGTAGAGGTCTTTGTGGCAGAAGTAAAAATTAAGCTGAGATTCCTCTTGCCTGTCCCGTTTCAGACATTTTAGTTCTAACTGCGTTTGTCTCTTCCCTTTTTTCCCCAGCAAGTGGAAGTAGACTGCCAACAGTGTATGCTTGAAATCCTCGATACAGCAGGGACAGTAAGTATAATTTCTTTTTCTGATTGGTATGGAGTTTCTTTGTTAAGAATGAGATGAGATGTTAAGAATAGAACTTATACTGGTATAATAATCCTGCCCGAGCAAAAACAATAGATCAGCTGCAATAATTTCAACTGAATGATTTTGTTAAATAACCCAAAACCCAGTGTGGTGAATGAGCCTTCTGCAGCCCTGCCAGCAGCATTGTGAACCTGCTCCCCAGCTGGTGCCCCAGTGCTGGGATGCAAAGGTTAGTGCATCCTGTGCCACTCACCTCTTCTCTGCCATCCATCGTCTCGCTATCAGCGTACTGATACGGGTATGTTAATTTTGCAAGTGGCCAGAATACACAGACACGGATTGAAGCCACTTCCAGGCAATGCATAGGGATTGTCTCCCGGCATATCACATCAGCCTACGTGGAGAGGATTTAATCAGTAAAGATTTTGTACCTGTCAAGGCATACTCTTCTACCCGGGTGGCACCTGCCTGGTGCTGCCTTGTGCAGCTTTGGGAGGCTCATGTCACCCTTCCAGCCTGAGAGCAGCTGGGGCTGTGCAGCAACTCCCCTTGCCATGCCAAGTCCTGTCGCTAAGTAAACAGACCTTGTAATGGTTGAGTGCACATCACAAGGGGAGGACATGCTTCCTAAAAGTTAGTTTTATTTAGAAAGCTTTGAAAATTATCAACAGCAATGTGAAGGCGTGGAAGCAGAAATCATTGCTGCACAGTTCTGGTAAAGCTTCCTTTCACAGGCTTGGACAAAGGCAGCTCTGATCTGGTACAGATTTTCCAGCCTGCTCTTGCATTTCATTGCATTGAACCTTTAAGCCATTTTCATGCTAGAGGTGACTAGTATATAATTGCCTATGTTCAGAGGTGATCAGGCAGTGCCTTCCCACGCAGTCGTGCTTATAATAAATTGCGAGTGTGTGACACCTAGGCCTGTTTCGGTATTGTGTTAGAGGAGAAAATGAACTTCCAGTCCATATCTGTCATCTGGGGAATTGGTCTGATGGCAGACTCGTGCTTAACACCATATCGGAAAATAAATGAAAGATCACTACAAAATATGTTGGCCAAATCTTAACACCTTGTATTATGGTTTGGGGCATACAACAGTCCATCTGCAGATGTAGTTTTATTTCTGCTCTTGATGTTTTTCCTGTTTTTTTAGGAAGCCTTTTTCTCTATCAGGGAAAAAAAAAAACAAAGGGAAAGAGATGTGTGAATGCTTTTATTAAATTTGCATGCTTCAGTGGATTTCTGTAAGGGATAAAAATGTAAATGCATGCTGTGCGGTACTATATTCTTGTCTCCATTACAGTAAAAGTATTCCTATGTAAATGTTCATTAGCTGCATTCATTAGCTAATTACTTTTAAAAATACTTGATTGCAGGAGCAATTCACAGCAATGAGGGATCTCTATATGAAGAATGGTCAAGGGTTTGCACTAGTATATTCTATAACAGCACAGTCCACATTTAACGACTTACAGGACCTGCGGGAACAGATTTTACGGGTTAAGGACACTGAAGATGTAAGTGGAGTATTTTTTCTTCTGCAAATGGTTAAAAAGTGTTTGTAAGTAAACATACAGGAATTCGTGAGCAGAATTTCTTTCTAAGAATATTCTTTGCTGTATAGCAAAGTTTGTGTTGAAGCAAGTTTCCTTAGCATTGTTTTTTATTTTCAGTGTTGTTATTTGAGGTCCAACACCTGCAATGGGGCACAATGAAACCAGATTTTCACATGTATGGGAAGTCTAAGGGTCTTTGGAAGTGGTGGGAGTTGATTGAAAACAAATTTTTTTTTTCTCCTTTTAACTCCTTTCCAGTATTTGCATTTTCTTCTTTCACTGTGCTTTAGCAGTACTTATTTACTACAAAGTTAAGGAAAAATAATAGCCAAACTTATCAAAAACGATGTCCTTTGTAAATCTGCAGCTGTCTTACAATGGAGACTAACATTGCTTTTCCCAGATGTATGAAGCGGAAATTGAAGTACAAATCCGTGACGTTTCCTGAAGGTCAGCTGTGAAGTCTCTCGAGTCCTGGAGCAGGGTGGTGTTGTACGCGGTGCCCTCTGTGCCGTTCGCATGCGTACGGGTCATAATCCAAGTCGATGAACTTGAACTGCAAATAGAAAGGACGTGTTCAGCTTATTGACCAAACTGTGCTTTGTAATTGAAGTGTCATTAGTATTAATAGCCTTTTTTTGGAAAAGCACTGAGTGTTCCTTTATTTTCACTTCTCTGTGTGAGAGGGCAGCGTCAGCAGGGGCTGGGGGGTGGGATGGGAGCCTGTTCCATCCCCTCCGCTCCGGCTCTGGGAGCTGTTCGTTAGATGGAGTAGCCCTGGGTCTTGTTTCATGAAGCAGAGGTTCCCTTACTGTAGCTGTGCCGAGTGTCTTGGTTTGTTAGCTCTGCTCCTCTCAAATCCCTCAGAACCAGAACTTTTATAGGATTTTAGGTTATTGTATGAAAATGTGCTTATCCCTTTCTGAAGGAAAGGAGGATGTTTAAGGGTCTGTGGTGTGTCACTCCCGTGATGCGTGCGTGTGAGCAGGAAGGGTTCAGCTTTGCACCGCGGGCGTGCGTGCCTGTCCCTGGGAATGGCAGTGGCACTCTGCAGACCGCCTTCACACTCCGAGGTGTTTGAACTCTTCACAGTTGTCTTTGTTCCTTCAGTCACTTGACAAAATCTGTAACCCAAAGGAGATCACACAGTTGTATGTATTAAATCATCAAAAAGGCTCTGGAGGAGTCTTAGCTCCTGAAGCAAGGTTGTAATTTGGGTTGCTTAAATCTCTTTTTAAAATAAGGAAAAATTACCTTAAGATAGTTTGCATTCAGTCCTGTTTGACAGAAGAAAACTATTTACCACGTTTCCAGTTCAGGCCCCAGCTCCTGTAACTGGAACTCCTTGGCAGGCTTTTAATTTCTAAACGTGTGATGTAGGTGAGGTTGGTGGTGGCTTTTGCCACGGTAGCCATGTGGCTGGTGGAGACACGTGGGAACTCTCTGTGTAGGCTTCCTCCGAAAGAAGCTGAAAGTATTTTTTTTTTTTTTTTCCCCTTAACAGTTCGTAACGTATTCGAGGGTTTGCCCTGAGGAGTGTGAAAAAGATTGCCTATTTTATTCCACTGACAGCTTAAAAGTAGCCGCTGCCTTTAATGTCGATTGCTTTGGGGTTGCGTCGGCTGCGTTCTGGCCCCCAGCAGAGCTGTGGAAGCAGCAGCAGCCTCGGGCTCCCAGCCCTCGTCTCCTTGCAGCGCTCCTGCGGCTGGCGGGGAGCGGGGCTGGTCGGCAAACCGGGCTGGGACAGGTATTTGGGCCAAATCCTAGGTAAGCCATGTGCATTGTATTTAAATAGCCATTCAGGAAAATGCAGTTTGAGCAATGAGCGGAGAGGGCTGGGATGAGCACAGCCCCGTGGCTCGGCTGTTCTGGGGCTGGGGGCAACCTCTCAGGGCTGCTGCTTTCTCTTGAGTCTTCGTTGTCCCGTATCCTGATTACCTTGTTTTGAATGGCTTTGGTTCCTTCCTTGGTTTAACAAGCTGAACTTCTATTTATGCAAAACTGATTTTCCTTTAGGTAGGGATTATGCTTGCATAAATCCCCTTTATTAGCCTCTTGGGCAGAGCCCAGCGCTTCGCTCAGCTGCGCTCGCTGGAGGGGAATTTGCACCGTAAGCTGGTCAAGTTCATCGGACAATAGAGACTGTTGCTTTCTGTTTTACTTCAGTGGTTTGATTTAATTATTAAAATGCATTTATTTATTTTGTGTTAGGGGGACGTTACTTGTTGAATCTGAGCTTGAGAACCTTTTGAACATTTAAGCCATGTTCTGCTGAGTTAGGAAAATGCACTTCTTCCTGTATTTAGTTTCAGAATGTGTCTTTTAAAATCCCAATGCTTAAAGCATTAAATTCTGTATGTCTAACAAAGTTTAAATTCCAGTCTTCTGCATGAAATAGTAATTGATCAAAAGCTAGTTGTTCATCACGCTCCGTTTTTGGCTCTATGATAAACAATCGCTACCTTTTGAAATAACCTTATACAGAGTTTCATGTCTTTCAAACCTGCACTGTTTGCCCATCTAAGTATCACTTTTTTTCCCTGTTATTTCACATCTTAATATACTTTATTTTTTTGCTGAACATGTCCAAAACACATTTTCATGTTTTGGTATGAGAAGATTTCTCTTAACTACCTAGAAAACTGTAAACAATGGGATTAAGCTAATAAAGTTGTAACTATCCTGTTGGTCTCTGATAGGAAATAAGCTTTTTTGGATTTGCCTCATGAAGTACTGTGACTTCAGGTTTCTGATGTAATAAGTAAAACTTACTTCTCAAAAACAGAAATGGGATCCTTTTCTAATCAGTATGGCTGTGAGTTTTAAATACAAAAATGAATCCTGAGTGTAGTTGAATTGGGAAGAGACTACAAATATTAGCAATGAAGTAGATTAAAAAAATACAGTGTGTTGTAAATCACCAAAGGAAGTAGATAATGATTTATTTTTCAGCTGGAAAGTACTCATTTTCTGTTCAAAGAATTAAATGCTTCAGGAAATGGAGCGGAGTGCACACCCATTATCAGCAGTTCTTTAGGGTTTTTTTCTATTTCTACATAGCGTAAGGGAAACAGGATGCTGTCGCTGTCGTGTGCATGCAGAGCACTGCAGTGCGTCCTGCAGATCCGGCTGTGGTCTCGCGTTTCAAAATCCACCTTAGCTCTGGCTGTATCATCCCCCAAGATCTACGAGATGCAGGTCGTAAAAGCAAACTTCAAAATGATATGTAAACCACAGCTCTTGGGCGTAGAAAGTCCTGGACTGCGTATCTGTCTCCAAACTGGCTGTGCCAATGTGCAGGCTGGAGCTGGGGAGCCGTGCAGTGCTGGGCTGGGGGCCCCGGCTGTGCGGTCCCTGGGGAAGGGTCCTGCGGGGGGGGCAGGCAGTGACTGGGACTGCGCTGTCGTCTCATCATCTTGTAGGTAGGGTAATGGCACCCAAGGGTAGGTAGTTTTGGTTGTTACAGAGGTTTTTTGGGTGCTTTGGGTGGTTTTTGTTTGCTTGTTTAAGGTCTTTTCTACCGATTTGTGACATCTCGGTGGGCTACAGCTGTGGCAGAGGCTGCCTGAGAAGCAGAGGAAGCCTTATGAAATTATGTATCAGGATGCTATTTCTAAGATGTCTTAGTACTATTTTTAATCTATCTTTTTGCCCAATTTCTTTCTCCTGAAAGAGTATTAATTCAATATCAAAACATAACTGATAAGAGCAAGTCTCCTGCTGCTTATACTCACCAACGCTTACTCTTGATTCTTTCTGAGACAAATGGTTTTATAACTTAATGAGTGCAGACTGCACTTGGCTCTCCGCACTGCACCAAGCAAATACAATCACAGCCCCGGCGAGAAACCGGTGAGCTATGGCTAAGCAAGAGACCCCGTCCTTTCTATTGCCCCTTGTGCCATTTGTGGGAGGGCTGTCCCAGGACCCTTCCTTTCTGTGCAGCCTGATGCAAACACACTGGCAATAAGCATTTACTACAGCCAGGGTCGTTTTCCTACGGTATTAAATTTCTCTGTTTTTCTGTAGGAAATGTCACAAGGAATATGGTTTCCCCAAGGCACTTTCTTCCCCATGAAGGAGCAAGAAAGTGACTCACCCAGATACTTCAGAAAGGCAATAGCTTAAGGAGAGGGGCAGATGCCCTTTCATCATTGTCTTGAACAAATGATTTGCCTGTATTTGCATTGTGGGTGTAGGATGAATCTTTTGAACATGTATCAGATGTTTGTTTTAATATTGCATGAGATTGTTTATTGGAAGTGATGTGCTTTCAGGAGCTGAGCTGCTAGGTGTTCACTAATTGGAAATTTTAATTATCCTAAGCTAGTAAATACTGAGCACAGTGTTTGTGCCTTTTGTAGTGAACATCCTCTTTTCTGTGTGTATGCAAAACATGTCAGTAGTATGATACTGTACTGAGATGAGAAAGGCAGGTCCTGTGTGCAGGGCTGTGGGAATACTTGGCTACATAGGACTATTCCTTTTTATTCCGTGTCCAGGGCAGTGCTTTTCAAAGGTGTTTCCATTTATTGTTGTATGGCTTGACAACAGGTTGACAAGACAGGTCAAAGGGGCTGAAACATATGATATGTGTCTTAAAACACGTGCTATATGTTCTGTTGTCTGAAATAGGCTAAGTTGGCAGGCAGTTTAGCCTACTGTCACATGAAAGTTCTGAAATGCATTTCAGTAGTAAATTAAGTTTTTGACTAGAATGGTGTTGGATGTAGAGACCAGAAAATAAATCTTTGCTAATTTAAGATTGTGCTGAAATATTACCGTTTGGTTTTACGGTGTCCTCCGTGTGTTTAATTCTTAGTGAACCTGGGTGTCTACAGTGTGGACTTTCTCCAACCCTTTCCCACCAGGCATCTAAATCCCAGCTCTGCTGAACTTCTGATTTTTAATGTTTTTCATAGTGTCTATATTTTCCCCCCTCCTCACATGTCTTTGTAAGCCATAGCATTACAGTCCATGTTGTATGTTAACTTGCTGATGCATCTCTTGTTCTTGCTTGTCTCCTCTCCAGGTTCCCATGATTCTGGTTGGCAATAAATGTGACCTGGAGGAAGAGCGTGTAGTCGGCAAAGAACAGGGTCAAAACTTAGCACGACAGTGGTGTAACTGTGCCTTTCTAGAATCATCTGCAAAGTCTAAAATCAACGTTAATGAGGTAACTATCAACTGTTCCTTTGTCTTTCCTGCTTCAGCATGAATACCACATAAAACCAGCATGTGGTCCTTCACGTATTTCTTAATTGGGAAGATTCAGGATGATTCTGAAATCTCAGCCTAAAAAAGGCTTGCGATGCAGCGTATTTAGCTACTGCTATCTGTTTGTTTGAAGGATATCTGCTCCTTTTTCTCTGTAAAGGGTGGGTGACTTCTCCAGGTAAGTGCTTTCTATAGCCTGTGTCAAAGGACATGAATAGCAGAGGTTCCTGAGTAAGCCCAGTTAACTGGATGACTCTTAGCTTAGATAAACTTTATCTGGAGAGTATACTTTTTCCAGATAGCTGCTGCTGCTATTCAGAACGTGGATTATGCCCCATTGTATTACTTGTCATCTTGCATAGTGTTGGCTGCTGGTTTTGAAGTATTTGCTTTTCACATTCCTGCTACGTCTGGCTGCTAAAGCACACATCCCATCACAGCCCTCCTCTGGTAAGCCACTAACTTACTGAGACCGTGTCCAGACCTTATCTGTCTAAGCAGTTCCCCTTGTCTAAATGAGAAACACCTTTGCAATCGGTGTGTCTTTTGCTGCTGCCTGAGGTAGTGTAGTTCTGCTGAGGGGGCTCTGCTTGACATCAGGCACCAAGTTTTTATTCTCTGCTGTGAATTATCTGACTCTGACAGAGGCCAGGTTGCCAGCCACAAAAGCTAAGGTGACCCCATTGAGCATAGCCGGTTTGGTGCCAGGAGATAACTGGGACCGTTTAGGAGGCTGTGTGATAAGCAGGAGCAGTAGGATCTTGGACTGGACCCAGCGTTAATTTGGCAGCAAGTGGGACGTGCACAGCACTGCATCTACCCGGTCGAGAGGGAAGGGAGCTCCAGGCTGCGTGAATTGCAGCTTCTGTGGTTGGGATTAGGCTAGCTGTAATGCGCACTAACCTAACCTGGTAGATACAACTCACTGAGCTAGACTCCTGCCAGAAGGGATTGTTGTGCGTGTCTGAGCAGTAGTAAAACTGTGACTGTTAACGAAGGAGCTAGTGGCTCAGTCATCGGAACAGATCACTATTAGCCAAAGGTGCCTGAAAGCTCTCCTGAGAGCTGTGCGGGAAAGGGGATCCTCTCGTAGGCAGAACACTGAGCTGTCCTGGGGCGAATGCACACCCATGGTTTACATACAGTCATCTTTAACGTGTGAATCCTGTGTCTCCGTATTTCCCTGTTATGTCTACTGCCTCCAGTGAGACTCAGATCATAGAGAAGAAAATTATTATCTGGAAGATTAGTTTCTGGTTTTATTGTGAACTTCATTTTCTAGTTTTCTGCCAATTTATACTGTCTGGCTAAGAAAAGCATAAAAGCTGAGGAAATCAAAGAGAAGAAACACTGTGAATCAAGCAACTTACTGTACTGGTTATTTGTTCTGCTGGCTCATGGACTGGGGAAGTGTTTGCATTATTCTGGGTTTTGTTTCTGCTTTTTTGCTACTTTTGGACTTTCTAACTTTCTTAAAACCTAGGCTAAAGGGTAATAAATTTCTACGTGCATTTGCTGAAAGTGAAACAAACCTTTCATCCAGATAATAAGCTTTTAATACAGAGTCAATCTCAGTAGCAGCACTTCAGGTGTCTTTCTGGTGACCGGTGTGATGCTCTTGCACCACACTGACTGTTCTTAGGGATAGTGGCATTCCTGAATCCTTGTTGCAGACTTCTGTACTCACAGTCAGTACTAGCGCTTAAATGATCTAACTTGAGATTTTTTTTCAGAGGGATTTTTTCCCCCCCTACCTTAGCCCTGTGAGAGGGGTGTACCTCAAAACATTCAAGGATCTCGTTTGCAAGAGCAGAGATGATTGGTGCCTTCAGAAATTCAGACTCCTCCTGCACATCATAATCACATTCAAATCATCTTGGCTCTTGTTTATAAAAGCTTAAATACTGAAAGCTGTTTTGCATCAGCATAGAAGATGCCACTTATTAATTGGTTTCTCCTACAGAAACTTTTTCTTTGTATCTCACCTGTACATTTTTTAATGTCTTGGCTGTGTCTGTTGGAGAGTACGAACTGCCACTTTTGCCAGAGGCTGACAGTAGAAAACAATAGCAATAAGCTTAGTAAAGGAGTAGCATGAGCAACTCAAATGCTATTATAAAATATTTTACATGAGGGCTTGATAAAGCTGCCATCACATTAATTTCATTTGAAACTATTTAACTGTGCACCAGTGCTTTTTCATGTAGGTAGTAGCCAGAAAATCTTGACTTTCCAGTTGCAATTTGTTATAAACTGTTTCTTTGTCTTCTGAATTTCCTTGGAATCAACAAGAATTTGTGAGCTGTCAACCACTCCAGGAAGGAAAAAAGTAAACAAGGACAAGGGTGGAGCTTTCTGAAGGTTTAAATATTTTTCCTCAATATTGTGACCTGGCTCTGAGCATTTTTGCAAAGCTCATTTTGCTATAAATGGGTTGAGTATTGCTGGGGAAACCACTCACAGCAAAAGTGTTCACAAGAAACTTGTCTCTGAAGCTGAAAGAGGCCCCTGTACTCATCCCCTTGTGGAAGTGTTTGAGTTCAGGGCAGATGTTTTGCTTCTCCTTGCTAATTTTATTAATGAACTGAAAAGATTAGATCAGGCAAAAAGGTGAAGCGATTAACAAGTCAAATCTGTTTGGCAAAAAGGGATGCCTTTCCCTACAGTGAGAATACGCTGCTGCTGGCGTAGCAGCGCTCTGCAGAGACACTCACCAGCCCAGGGAGCACCAGTGAGAAGGTGATCCTTAAGGATATTATGCTTGTCTTTTAAACAACCTTTTGTCATTTCCCAGTTTTCTCTCAGTTTTCCAAAGCAAGGGATTTGTTGCAATTTCATTGCTGTACTCTTCTGATGCCTTTAGTCGTATGCAGCCTGAGGGAGAAAGCTGCATGCTGCAGGATGTGAGTTACAGCTCCCTTGTATTCTGCACACTGATGTGAGCTCTGCACTCTCTTTTTCCATAAGCAGTTGCTTGAGAAACATGTTTAAGTAAATGTAAGCAGTTTAATTGAATTTATAAGACTGCAGCCACCAGGAAGAGTATCAGCTTGCCGACCTGCCTAATTTTTGACACTTGCATAGTGTTTTATCACTTTGATTTTTCAGTTTGTGTTTTTCATTTTCAGATCTTTTATGACCTGGTCAGACAGATAAATAGAAAAACACCAGTGGAAAAGAAGAAGCCTAAAAAGAAATCCTGTCTGCTGCTTTAGACTCCCATCATGCAGCAGCTCTGAGCCAGGTAAGAGGTGTCTGAATTCTACCTACAGCTCAGGTGATCAGACTGTGAGCTGCTCCCAACAGAGAGAGGACTCACTCCCCTTCTCTCCACCCCTCTTCCTTCTGTCTGCTCCCAAATACAAAATTCTGCTTTTGTTGGACTTCTTTTTAAAAGTCAGTTGTACTGACTGACCTGGCAGAGAAGTATCTGTTTCTCTTCCTTTCTGCTTTTGCTTGGGTTGGTGAGTGTGACAGAGCAGGAACATCCTTTTTACTCTTGCAGCTTCTCTCTCCGTCTTGTGACACCGTGCTCTGAGGCGCCATGGCTCAGTTTTGCTTCCTTTTTATCCTCTGCTGAAATTTGGTACCATCTATGTAACTTGTGTTCTTGCTGCAGCTGCTGTCTCAGTCCTAGGTGCTATGGGGACAATTGCAAATTGTTTTGGGTGGGACATGGATTTCAATGGCACAGAATTAAAAAGCTACCCACCAAAAAAAAAAACGCCAAAGCAAAAACGAAAACAAAAAAGGACATAGCTATAAATAATCTTCCTGTGTGTCTTGGCAGGGTACTGTGTGTGCTTGCAGCTGTTCTATCACACTGCTGAAAGAAAACAGCATTTCTGTAGCTTCAGGTTTTGGACAGGAATATCACCTAGGCTGCCCCATGAGCTGTTAGCGTGTTAGCACACGAGTGTGCTGCGTGGCATCGTTCGGAGGCAGAGAAGGGTGCGGGGTAAGCGGCCTATCTTGGCACTAAGAAGCCAGAAATGGTCAGAAAGCAAGCAGATTATCCTAGATGGTGGTTGTAGCACAAAGCACGTTCAGCCTGCGAGCGCAGCAGCCCGGCCCTGTAGGGACGAGTTGGGGAGGGATGAACTAAGCTGCAGTGCTCTGGCTGTGCCGGCTGCCTTCATGATCTTAGGCTGCACAGGGTGTCAACTTCTGATGATTTTTGTGACCCATCAGAAGCTCTGATTCTGTTTTTTAGTTTCATAAATAGGTGCAGTGTAGTGGGCAAAGCAACTCAAGTGCCCTTGTCCTACAGACAAACTCCTGGTCGTAGAGGGATTTCGGGGATGAATTCCTGAAAACAGGTGGCTCTCTGCCTTCTGCCAGATCAGAAGTTCATGCTGTAGATGGCCATTTATGTAGCCTAGGCGTGATTGAGTAGGATAAGTGGAGCTATGCAGTTAACCTGACTTCTAATGACTTGTGCTTTATTGATTGATGAGTCTCTTATCCTGAGCTTTGAATGCCAGAAAAATAATAGCTTAGGGTTGTGGGGAAACAATGGCTTTAGGAAAAGAAATTGAAGAGTGTGTCTTAAGTGGCTTTTCCTGTTCCTCAGGTGATTTATCTGAATTTAGCTAGTGTGGCGTCAGCCAGGGTGACTTCTTGGGGACGGGCTTCCCCAGCCCTGGGGAGGACGTGCTCCCTGCCAGGCTCGGGGCAGCTCTGCCCTCGCCCTCCTGCCCGGATCCCGTGCTGCAGAGCCCAGCGCCAGCAGCCGTGCAGCACTGCTGAAGGAGTTCCTGCATTCAGTCAATTACTGATGAGGCTTCTCATAACATTGTCTTCTACTGATGGCCCCAAATCTATCTGCTCTAGATGGTCAGAATACTTCACGGTGTCTCCCTCATTCTTTGTAAATCTCTTCCCAATTCATTGCCTGTTGCTCCAGCTGAAACAGGGCTCGGGGAGGTCTCCAAGTCCTTAGACTTTAAGAGCATCTCAGAGATGGAAAAGATGAAATCCCTCTCCCATAAATTGTTCATCCATTGCTGAATTCAAAATCCACTTGAAGGCTGCCTGTCTCGTAAAGGAGATGTGTTGGAAGGGCACTATCGTTATCACAGCAGAAAGACAGGGTGGTGGCTGTCTGTCACTGCTCTGCTGCAGTCATGATAAAACAAGAACTCGTTTCTTAAGAGTTTCTGAAGTCTCTTTTTCTTTCTGTACGTCCAAACTCAGAGGACAGTAGGAACAAACCCCAGTACTGCAAGAAGATAAGCTCTTCTTGCTGAAATGCTCTGTGTTTTTACAAGCCTGGGTGCGGGCAATTGCCTGGGGAAGCTTTAAGGCCTTTGTTCAAGATCATTCATCTCATGGGTAGGATGAGAAACATTCTCTCCATCATCTTTTTTTACTTTTTTCTAGATTGCAGGAATGAAGAACTGTTGCCTAAATGGAAAGTGCCAGCATTCCCGACTTCAAAACCTTATGGAAATTAATGACATATCTGAAGAAACTTCTCCTGTTTTTATATACTATGAGAAGAATTTAGATCTTAAAATGGTTTGCACACAGTCCCTGGAAAAAGAAATTGCTCTGTGTATATCTCTTGGAAATCTAAGACAATAGTACTCCTCCTTTGCAATAGCAGTTAACAGCTGTGAAAATAAATATAATTGACTCTAGTGTATGATTATACAAAGGAGCATGGATGCATTTCAAATGTTAGATATTGCTACTATAATTAAAATTTCATATTGACCCTTTTATCATAATTTCTCCCCATCAAGCACTAAAAATGTTCCACCATTATATTTTATATCTATAACTATAGATATATATTATCTGAAATTTCCCTTTGAACTCACTGCAACAAGTAACTTTTTGAGTCATTGACTTCATTTTATATTTAAAAGTTACGGAATATCATTATTTTCATTCTGCCATTATATTCTAATTAAAAATGTTTGTGCATAATGCTTTGGAAAAATGGGTCTTTTATAGGAAAAACTGGGATAACTGATTTCTATGGCTTTAAAAGCAAAAATATATAATATACTAAACCAACTCTAATATTGCTTCTTGTGTTTTACTGTCACAGATTAAATTACAGCTTTTATGAATGATTAAATTTTAGTACATTTTCATTTTGTTTCTGTGTTTTTGTTATGGTTTCCAGGCTTTGGTTTTTATCCATGTTTTGTGAATGCCTCTTCCATTCTGGTAGATCAAGTATTTTATAACAAATGCCACCAGTATGTCATTATGCTGATGAGATGTCTTCACGCACCCTCCGCTTTGGATGTATTTAATCATACCACACACTAAAGTACAGAAGGCTACTTTTAATTACTTTTGTATATTCTTTTGAATGTTTGAAGATTGTATTCTGCTGAAAATATTTCCTCTGTACAATTATTTTTATATGTACAAATTTGGTTGAATACTGTATCAAGGTCTGACTTTTATTGTGATCCTCGGTTTCACACGATCGTGTACTTTTTGGGGAGAATCCCTGTTTTGACGATGCCACCCGCTGGGCAGGAGCCCGTCATGATCCGTCATGGTCAGCATCTCGACACGAAGCTGTGGAGTTGAAAGTTGGTTCTGTCTAAATACAATTTCAACAAAGCAAATATCTGCTTTACACTTTTAGACAAAATCTGGCTAATGTTACCTGATCTGCACAGTCAGCTGAAGGGGCTTTTTGTTTCCTTTTGGGTTTGTTTCTTTTTTTTTAAATACCTGTTGGTTTCATAAAGTTTAAAAGAGCAGGATACAAAGAGACCCGTGGGTGCTCAGCCTCGATCCTCCTGTGTATATGCAAGTAAAAGAACCGCCTTTGGGACCTATGGGGCCCAAATCACATCCTCAGTGTGATGCTGCTGGAATTCCTGCAGTGTTGGAGGACTTGCTCCTGCTTCGCTTCTGAGTAAGTGAGAAGAGAAATGTATCTTCACAGTGGAGAAAACTCAGGGCAGACTTTGTCCTGGTTGTTTAAATGGGAAATCTAAATGTAATAGCTGGTGAGCAGTTGTTCCTGGACCCCTTGTATAGTTTTATTGGAAACCAGGGGGGAGAAATTTCTATAAATAGGTTTTTCTAAAACTGTCTTACTGATGCAGCTCTTGAATTATACAGAGATCCCAGTTTCTACATGCAGCCCAAACAAGACTGGATGAAAATATTTGGATGACGATAATGTGAAAACATCTGCCTACTTACAAGCTACTAGGACAAATGTAGTTATTTAGCTGGTTGTCTTCAACCTACCCATGTGCTTCCTTTTTCAGGAGGAGCAGAAGCAAGGTATTTGCAGGTTGGTTATCTTTACTAAATGTAAAAATATTTTAGTAATAAAGTAATTTTAATGTACCTGCTGATTGGTAGATGTCTCTTCTATAAAAACAGAAACCTAACCTTCATTTTCTAGGTACGGTGCGGTATGTAAGTTCATCAAACTTTATTCGTAAATGCCAACTGTGTTTTATACAGAAGAGCTGGCTCCGTTATCTACTGCCAGCAAAGCTGGGGGTGTGCGGTGACGGGGGTGCTTAACCTGCCGGTGCTTTTCCACGTCACTTCTCAACTTTGCATCTCGGCAGCATCTCCCAGTCCAGCCATTCCACGGTGGAACTGGTTGGTCTGGTGAAGGCAAGTCCGGCTACTTCCATGGTGTTTTTTGTCTGTAGCAGGATCTGCCTGGAGCATGTCACGGCCCGCTCCCAGAGCGCTGAGCAGCAGCGGGGGTGTCCCAGGTGCTCCCCAGGAGATGCGTCTGCTCCATTCACCCCGTCTCCTGCATCCGCTGGAGTGCGAGAGAGGTTCGTAGTGGATGCTGCCTTCCCGGGAGAGGTGGGGATGCTCCCCGGGAGAGGCAGGGATGTCAGGCTGAGCCTGGGAGGCCCTTGGGGTTGCAAAACGAGTAGTAAACGTGGTGTAAGGGCTGGAGGAAGAGGTCGACAGCGGGGCGGAAAGTCTTCCCGAGCCTGTTGGCGTTGCCACTAGGTGGTGGTGTCGGAAAACACGCGGGGCCGGGCGGCGGGGGACGCGGCGGCGGCGGCGGCGGGGGGATGCTTCGGCCCCAGGAGGGCTCGGTGCCCTTCCCTTCCTACCTTGCAGAATGAGTGGGGGTTCTCCCTGGGGAAGAGTTTTTCTTTTTTTTTTTTTTTTTTAATCTAATGGATTTCAGCACAATAGCCCGAATTCTGCCCTTGGATACACTTCAGCAGATGCTGCATAGTTTTATGTGCAAACAGAATGTGTCCTAAAGCACTTGGTGTTTAATGTTTCACTGGGTTAAAAATGAGTTAACTGAAGAATGTCCTAAAGAAAGGTTAAAATAAAAACCTTCTGGAAGCAATTGCATGCTTCTGCTTTTGACCAGCATCCAACCAAGAAAAGTAAGATTTTGCTCTGAGGAAAGGAGCACATTTAAAATTTCAGTGAAGCCCCACAGTCCCCAAAGTCCAGCTCCTAGTTGTGTTGATTTGAGCTGTGCACAAATTCAGCCAAAGTGATTCACTGCTGTCTGTGCAAATACGCTGTTCTTAAACTTCTCTGCCTGTATTTATCTATCTATTTTCGGTGTTTCCTAAAGGTTATTTTAAATCACGTTTTCCCATCTAGTGTGGGTTGGGCCAGACAGTAACTGCTCGGTGATGCCCTGCCTTGCTGGAGAGTTGTAGTTGCAAGTTTTGGTTTTAATCCAAACACACAAGCGAAGCAGGAGCTGTGGCAGGAAACGTCATGTCGTCTTCAGAGAGAGCAGCGATGCTGGTGCACGTGTGATTTGTTCCGCTGCCTCTGAGCTGCGGAGACATTCTTGATGTTGCAGTGCGCTGATGAGCGAGGCCTCGCATCCAGCAGTGACACGAGAAAATTCATGTTAGGTTCAGAGTTAACCTTTGCAAAATCACCAAACCTAATGAATGTTTTATTTATTTTGCCAGGACTAGGCACTGAAGAAGTGAAATTGAATTTTACAGTGGACCAGGCGCCATTCAGTAAATGGCCAGGCACGTGCCGGGCCATCCTCCCCGCTGCGTCTGGGAGCCGGCACTGGTTTCCTCTGCAGCAACTGCTCGGTGCTCTGGCTTTCGCCTCCAGCACGGTCTGCCCAGCATGGTGCAGAGACTGTTTCTGGTCCTCCTGGAAAGAAAACCCCCAAATTCAGAGACGAGCCCTGTGCAGGAGGAGGGAGAGGAGCTGCTCCTGAAGGTCCCCAGCAGCATCACGAAGCTGCGGCACAGAAAAGAAAATGCCCAGCAGTAAAAGCAGTGCTCAGCTGAGCTCGGTGCCTGTGGGGTTTCCTGGACTTTTAACTTGGGTTTGTTACAGGTGAAGGCATTCAGCGGCCAAGGCGCTGTGCTGCGGTTTGTGATGGTTTCACCCACCGCTCACCTGGAAAACCCGTTCCCCTTCCACGAGGGCGGCTGCTGTGAGCAGGGACAGGAGCTGCTCCTGCCTGCACCTCGGAGGGGTTCCCGGTCCGCCGGGGCCGTGCGGGACTTCCCTGCCCCTGGTCGGAGCTGGGGACGGGCAGGTTTGGGCAGTGAGTGCCCGTGGGGCGAGGGGCTCCCAGCTCCCCGCCTGGGGCAACTCAGTGCAGAGCCCAGAGCCGGCTCTAGAAACAATCTAATTAGAGGCTACGCCAGGGCTAATTAGCCATGCTGCAAGCTCACAGCAGCCCTGGCACAGTGCTGTGCTAATGTGGCCGCTCCTGGCTGAGGCCCGGCTCTTGCCTTTAGCTCAGTTACTTGCTAATGCCAGTGTTGGGAAACAGTGTTTGTATTATCCTGGGATTGAAACAAGCCTTTTCTCCCTCACTTTGCAGAGAAGTGGCACACAAGTAAACTCGGCTCATTCCTTGTGCCTGTCAGCAGCAGGTAGAGGCCAGAACGGTGAGTGATACCCCGTTATCCACGTTGCCCTGGATCCTCTGTCCCTCATCTCCAACAGGATGCGCTTCGGAGGGAGCAGCAGAGGGAGGTTAAATCATTTGTCAGAGATTTTGGACAAGTCGGTGGCAGAGCTGGCCTTGCAGCCCCGTGCTGGAGTCCGAGGTGCCCGTCCTGCTGGCTTGCCCGTGCCAGCTCTTGGCTAAATCCCAATTGCACCATGCCCTTTGGGGACAGAGGAATCGTGTGCCTGCCCCGTAGCGCTGGCCCCAGCACAGCCGCTCTCGCGGTCCCAGGCAGAAGCCTGAGTTCAAACATCCGTGGCATTTTCTTTGGGCGTTACCAACGTTTAAGGCCGAAAGCAAGCCCCCTTACTGGCATGTCACGACAGCTCGGGGGTGAATAAGGAGCCTGTTGTGCTGCGGAGGGGAGGATGCTCCGGGCACTGGCAGCGCTCCCGTGCTGCGTGCCCACGGGGAGACGGCCGCGGCACGTGGGCTGGGCGGCAGCAGCAGGGCACGCACGGCCGGCAGCTGCTCTCCGCTCCCCACGATCAAGCGACAAAGGACAAATTCATGGGGCCGAGAGCGGCTCTGCGGGCTGAGCACACTGGGGCATTATGGAGCTGGGTGAGGCAGGGCCGGGCAGCCTCTGGCAGTGGGACGACCACCTTGTGCTGTTCGGGACCACCTTTGCTCGCAGGATGCTGCCAGAGGCTCTCGGGATTAATTTCCGTGGCGCACTGCTTTGCAGCCAAGAAATCTGAGAAACCCCTGGGTGTCCTTCAGAAGGGCCCCATGGAGAGCAACAGCCACCGCGAGCTGAGCTCCTCAGCAAAATGGAAGTTAACAATAATTTTGCTTTTTTTTCCCTGCAAAGGTTTTAAATATCAATCAAGTTTCTTGCAACCCATTTTGAGTGAATGATGGTGGAGCTGAATGAAAGCAAGCAGTGTCGCAGCTCTGCTGCCCTTTCCTACCCAAGTTGTTACAAATCATTGGACAAACTGACTTCAGAGATGTTACACCTTTACTCAACCTTCCCCATGGTCGGTGTGTGGATATAATGTTTTGAGGGCCACAGGCATCCAGCATTCTATGACCATTTTTCATTTAGCTTTGGAAATAAGCAGTGTCAAGCTGCTGTGTCAGTGTGGCTTAAATTCACAGGAGAACTCATTTGATTTGAAGCAGTTTATGTTATTAAATATGACTGCACAGGAGCCCCTGCAGGGTAATCCTCTATGATAAATGATGTTTGAAATGAGGGGGACCCGATCCTGGCCGTCTCACGCTTCAGTCACAGTTAATCTGCAGGAACAGGGAAAGGCACAACGCAGTCACGGGTGTACAGAGCAAAGGGCAGAGGCTGGACTTTGACACACCAGCAGTTAAACCTGCGACATGATGGGCCCAGAGTATTACAGCAAAGACAAACTGAACTGGAGCATCCTTCTGTCACTCAGCAAAACCAACGCCTACATACCCGCGGGTTTCTCTCCTGTAACGTGCACCTTGGTCAACTGACTCTTGATATTGTCTACTGCAGAAGTACCAGAAATCTGGCAAGAAACCTAAATGGCAAACAGAAGCCTCTTGTTTTCTGAAATCTTAGAAACATACATGAATTTCAATGGAAACAAGAGAAAGCATCCATTTTCTGCAGGACTCTAGCACACAGAGATACTTATTTGTCCTGTCAGTATATCACAGGCTCCAACTGAGCAAGTGATAACACATGTTTTACTGGCCTTAGAGTGAAGTTTTCTGATCTAAATGTATTCACTCGGTTCTGACGTGAAAATCCATTAAGGCCTCTGATGCACAGGCAGGATAAACGCGTGGCCGCAGGTCGCTCTGGGGCTGGGAGGCTTTGCCCCAGCCGAGCCCAGAGGGCAGAAACGGGGCACCTCGGCTTTAAAAGAAACCAGGGTGAATGGTGAATGTATAGTCTTGTCATCGGTTGGGACTTGCACGGTTAACTATTTCGGTGCCCTCTCTCAGCTGAAAAGACTGCTCCAAAGAGGTTTTCTCCAAGAAACTCTCAACATCCTCCTGTTCATTAGTGGTTGTGTAAAGGGTTTCCTCATTGCCAGTAAATTTTTGGAGCTCTTCTGCCCCCCCCAAGATATTAGAAGAACTGAGCATCCTCAGGAGATGGAATCAAGCTAATGGAGTCCTCTAACAAGGGCCTGGCTCTCTCAAAACCCCAAAAAGCAGAGTTGTGGCTGCTCTCCCCTTACAGCCTCTGCTCCCGCAGCCGCTGACAGAGGGGAGACCCTGCGGAGCCTCGGCCGAGAGGTGCTGGCTTCAGCCCCGTCCCGAGCCAGGTTTTATGTGTCTGGATGACAGCAGAGCAGAAAGCAAAGAAGCTGCTCTCGTAGCTGGTATTTGCTGCTGCTTGGGCAATGCGTGCCTGAGCAAGGCTACAGTTTTGGTGTGGTAAAAATTGCTATATGACTCTGTCACAGCTGGGTTGTCCCTCTGCAGATTTCACACCAGTTTTTGCAGGGACAGGACTGGGATGTGCCCTGCTCCTGAGTTCAGGGTGTTCCCCTTTCTGCAATACACCATGCAGGGTCTGATTAGCAGCTGACAGGCAGCTTTTGGCCCTCTGCTTCTGAAACAATCAGTGTTTAGGGCTTGACCGAGAAGGGTTTGGTGTGAGATAAGCTTCCCAGAGCGGGGCCAGGACTGAAGTAATAATTGAATAAGTGTGAGGCAGTGAATAAGCCACGTAAGGATGAGTCAGAGCAGCTGGAGGCAAAGCCGCTGCCCTTGGGAAGGAGGGAAAAGGCACCTCGGTGTCTCCTCCGCCGCCTGCCAGCGGTGGGACCCAGCTCTTCCAGCTGCTAGAAGTCGATTTTTCGAGGGGGAAAGGCTGGGAGGGACTTCCCTGGGGCCGGTGCTGGGGTGCACGGCACCCCGAGTCTGGGTGCTCGCTCGCAGGGCCGTCCCCTCTCCCGCGGCCGTCGGGGTCGCGGCGGATCCGGTTGTGCCAGCGGAGCCGCAGCCGCTTCTGCCTCGTCCGTGGCGAAGGCGGGACGGGGCAGCACGTGCTCGGCTTCAGGGAGGGAGGCACGAAATTCAGCACGTGCCCGTGGAGCTGGGGCTCAAGACCAGCCGTGTCCCTGCCTCTGGAAGTCAGGTGTCTTCCCCTGGGGAACGTGAATTTGTTTGGTGCTGTGTTACATGAGTTGCACGTTCCTAATAGGATCGGGAGCGTGCTGTTGCCATCCCACTTCGCTTCTGTTGGATTTCCCACTTCCTTTAATTTTTTATCAATTTGTTTGGTTGCTGCTGTCAGTGGAGATGGCTCTAGGGGAAGTAGAAGAAATCAAGTGTTTATTTTTAGAAACTGCAAAAGAGTTCAGCCCAAGGCAAACACAATTACTTCAGGTTGCACGCAGGCTTCCAAAAAGCAAAGAAGAAATATTTTCTGAAGAGCAAATGCCCTAAAACCCAATGCCGTGAAGCCACTGTGCAATGAGAGCACCACTTAACTATGTGAGGAGTACATTTAAGTCCACGAGGGTGGGAGGGGGTGCTGGCTGCTGCTCCAGACACCCCACTGCTACACGCAGCCTCGTGTACCCCGTCCCACGACCTGCCCCGTCCCACCCCGGCCCCTTGCACGGGGCAGCCAAGCGGCTGCTGCTGCTCCTGGCAAAGCCTCTCCATCTCTCTCAGCCTGAAAGCCTGCCTCTATCCTCAGGGGTATTTTTCTGCTTGAAGGGGCCTCCCGGATGCTATTCCTGGACCAGTTTTAGGGCATTTGTTGCGTGAAGCTTCTGCTGGGTTGTTTCTGGAGAGCTCGTGGCTGGGGAAGAGGAGAAGGGGTGGGAGAGAGGCTGCTCAGTTGAAAGCTTTCACTCTATAATTAAGCTGAACAAGAGACTCTGAGCTAAATCTCTGTTTCTCTTGCTCTGCCTGAGCGAACACAAAGAGGAGAAAAGGACTGAACCAGACAATTAAAACAAGCAATAAAATTGTACAGAGAAGTCCGTGGAATGATTTTTCCTTGACACGCTCACCCCCAACAAGTGCCACATGCCCTGTGTATAAATAGCAGCTGCCCAGACTTGCTTAATCATCCCATTGTTGCTTTATAATATTAATTAAACATTCCTGTGGGATTGTTCGCATCCTAATTAAGTCGGTAACTTACAAAGGACAGTGAAGAAACCAAACAAGTGTACGCTGGGGGATGCACAACCCCAATTTTGCTAAACTGTGTGCGACCGTGTTTAAAAAAATATATCAAAATTGCAGGAGGACTGGGGTTAAAAGCATTTTTAATAGTCAACAATGATGGGGACTGTTTGATTAACGGTCCTCGGGGATCAAGAGCGGCTCTTTGCTCCAGGAGTGTTTGGAGGGAGAGCTGTAAGAAGTGAGCGGCTGTCTGGGCGCGCTGGAAGGGACAAGCGTCTCCCCCCATCAGCAAGACACGAGCGAATCGTCCCTGGCAGAAGCCCACTGATATCAAAGGGCCAATTAATCTGCAGCTGCTCTGCAAGGGGGGCCGGGGAGGGCGGGAGACAAGAAGCTTCTTGAATCGCATTCAGCCGCCCCATGCGGGCGGCAGCTGGGGGCCGGGGCCGCGGCATCGCCGGCTCCCGCTGCAAGAGGAATCCTGAAAATCCCAGCGGGGCAGGGGAGCCGTGCAGGTGGGAGCGCAGGGACGGCCGTCCAGAAACGGATCTGCACCAATACCCGTGTGCGATAATGTTCTATTGCAGTGCGATCCCGGCTTCGCTGACGTCTCCGGTGCCGGTGGAGAAACTGGTGGAGCCTCTGCCCTGCCGGAGAAATCTTCCCCAAGGGAAGGAACCACCAGGTCACGTTCCCCTGCCTGCCTGCTGGGCTGAGGCTCGTCCTCCCCATCTTCTCCTTTCATGTAGCGAGGAAGACTTGAGCGCATTGTTCCCGACTCAGACTCATGCACCCTGCAGGGATGTACTGTGAATTACTTCCCAAATTATGTGAGTAATTAAAATCAATGAGAGGGTATCCTGTTAAATAACATAATTAGATGAGCATAGCGAGCAAGTTGAGTGCAATAGCGTTTTTGTTCTCCTGCCTGGAGACAGCTTTTAACTCTTTCCCTCTTGTGTCTTCCCCAGGAAAGGCAGGCAGGGCTCCTCGGTGTGCCGACGGCCGTGCCGCTCCGCATGCTCCCCTCTTGCTAACGCTGAGGTTTTTCCAGGATCTCCAAAGCCTCTGCCTGCTTCCTTCAGTGCTTCTTCCAGACACAGGATTGTCTTTCTCCTATGCAATGCTGCAACTTGAAGCTCTTGAACATCTGAAACTCAGAGAAAATAGAATTGACTATCCGCTTGAATTCAAGACCATGGCAAATGAAAATGTCTCATGCAGTGCTGCACTCCAGCCACTGAATTGTAACGGAGGGCCCCACAGAGTGGAAATGAGAATTAATCTTGATGTGCATAATGAATTGTCTGAGCCTTTCGCCCTCAGCCCTACGGCTGAGGTGCAGCCGCAGGTAACTCTCTCGGAGGCAGTCTCCCAGTCTGGGTGTTTTTCCACTGTGTAAACCAAGATGTGGGGCCGGGAAGGACGAGCGGCAGCGCGAGCTCGATCAGCAGCCTGAACCAAAGGTCTCAGTATACAACCATGTACGTTCACAAAAACACTTTTTTTTACTGTGTTGTCTTAATTCCAGAGGAAACTAAATGGCTCAGGAACCCAGGTGCTAAGAGTAATTTTTGTTCTATTTCTGCCTGTTTCAGGGCAGGGAGTGGAGCCTCCGTCCATTAAGAGATATACGTGGATAGCTCTTTCTTTCTGCATGGAGTGCTATTAACTCCAAGGGGGCTCTGGTAAGGGTAAAGGCATCTGGCCAGATGGCTCTCATTGCAGGGCTGGGATCTAAATAATTAATTTATAGTATCATGTTCATGACTTTGCCGTCTCCCAAAGGAAGCCCCGAAAAGTCCTTAACTTGGTGCTTATTTTTTCCAGCTGCGATGTACAGGGAGATGTGAGTCTATGCATTCTGTTTTATTTTAAGCTTGTTTGTGATTTTCCAAGGTAGTGAATTGTTGCAAAGACGCGTCACATCTAATTACACTTGTCACATTAAATCATATTGTGGCAAAAAACCCGAACCCCTGCCGGGAACATAATCCCCTCCGGTAGGGATATGGGGAAATTTACCTTTGACGTGCTGCAGGAGTGACAGGTTGTTCTAGAAGAGATTTAAAAGCACATGCAAAGGGCATGAGCACGCCGTCATTGAGCCCTCGCCACGCGGCAGCAGGCGTCCCTCCTGCCCCGCTGCGATGCCGGCGCCGTCCCCGGCGCGCAGCCACGCCATCGCCCCGCTCTGCTGCTGGCGGCTCGGGGCGGCTCGGGGACCGAGGGGGCGGCTCCGCGGGGGGGGAGGGG
>NW_010972504.1:1306182-1324683 GCF_000737465.1 Haliaeetus leucocephalus | reverse complement strand
CGGGCACCGAGGGCTCGGCTCGTCGGGGCGAGAGCTGGTCCCGGCACGCTTCCCTGCAGCCAGGCAGGGTTCCACCGGTGTTCCTAAGCAGAGGAAAAGGAGGTAGGAGGAATTGCCCACCGGGTGTTTGTAAGAAACCGCAGGTTTTGCTGCTTTACAGGCAGGCTACGAGTGTCTTATCCTGTCCATCTCTAGAGTGATTTAGAGGTCCCATAAAAGCCCTGCAGAAGGAGGACTTTTGCTTGACTTTTCCTGGCAATACATCTTATCTCCAGTGAATTTCCCAAGACTCTGTTTGTAGCCGCAAGTAGAGTGTTTGTTCCCATTCATCTTAGGAGACACCTTAAAAAGGCAAATAACACGTACGTTCTCTGAAAAGCTCAGATACTCTTGCTGACAGCATTGCTAACATCAGTGACATGTTTGAAAACCAGGTAAGCAGTAAATAGAAAGATCCCCACTTGAATTCTTTTAAATACAGAGGACCCAAGCTCTCCTTTTTACAAGCAGAGCTCAATTCAGGGTGCAGGAAACTCAGTACAAAGCCGGCCATGAATCGTTTCCACACAATTAGCACGAGTGCATGCAGATCAGGCAGCTGCATGCATAAATGCCTGGCTGCCTGCCTTTGGGTGCAAACTCTCAGTAATTGGTCTGGGACAGAATGAACAGGCGAGGAGGGGGAAAGTCTGCGCAGGTAGCTCGGGAGAGCTGCAGCCAAGTGATCCCAGAACGGGACCGAAGGTGAGGAACGTCCTCGGAGCCGCGCAGGGTTACGTGATCCCAGCTCCCAGGAAGGGAACACGCTGGGCTCTGGAGGGACCTTGGTGGCGGTGGCTCCCGGGACCTGAGCTGCTCCCCTTGGCCTCAGAGGGGTGAGGGAGAGACCAGGTCCCCCCGACCCCCAGGACACTTTTTTCCCGGCTGCCTTGGCCGGCTGTGCCGGCTGACGGGAGGGCTGTTGGGCTGGACGTGGTTAGCGGAGTCGCCGGGCGCACGGACGTGCTCGGAGAGGTTGTTCCTTGCCACGTTACACCGCTGCCTGCCATGGCCTCTGCCCACGCCGCCGAGTTAACTGGGACCTCGTTTCATGCTGCCCTTCCGAAGGGACCTGGTGCTGCAATGCCTTCTGTCTGGAGCAGAGGTGAAGGATACTCTGCCATGTTCGTGCTCTCTGGAGACACCCAGTCAGTCCTCTGAGGAGCTTTTTCAGCTCCAGGAGATTGTTGCAGACCACAGAGGACAGAAAATACAGAGTGGAGGCCTGGAATGACCCTTCAATTATCCCAACTAGGCAAAGGGAGGTTGCTGTTAACATAGGCATTTAAGAATAAAGCAACCGCTTCATCGGGCAACTGCTTATCCCAGTCCCGGAGCCTCCTCCCGCTGCTCCCCTCTGCTCACGGAGCCTTCGGAGGAACCAGCCCTCTGCTCCCGCCAGCCTTCAGCCAGGCTCTGCCTCCGCAGCGGCTGTCACCGGCAGAGCAAAGGGACTAATTAAACCTGACAGAATGTCACGTTCGTTATCTCTAGGTTCGAAATGTCACATCGCTAACTCCAGCCCGATGTCATGAACACGGCGAAGCCCTCTGGGAAGGTCCAGCCTCGATTGCCGCCTTAGTCCGTTAATGAGGGAGCAGATCTCCCTCCTCGTTGCCAGAGCAGTGGGACCCCCGCAGCCCCCCAGGGCAGCGCGGTGGTGCCGGACCCAGCGCAGAAGCTGCATGGTAAAGCCGGCGTGAACCACCCCTGTGCCGTGGGCTCTGCTCTGTGCCAGGGCAGCCCCTCTGCCCGCCCAGGGACCCGGTGCCAGCCCCGTGGGAGGAGGTGACGGCCGGTGATCAAGGTCAGCCCCAAGCTCCTCTTCCTCCGCTCCCGCACCGAGGCCGCAGCCGCGTCCAGCCCCTTCCCCCCGCGCCGGCGGAGGGGCCCGGGTGGGCTTTGGTGCAAAGGACGGAGAGAGCGTGAGCAAGGACCCCTCAGCCTCCTTTCTGGACCCTGGAGCTTGTGTCCCACTGGCTCTGGTGGGATTTAAGGGTGCATTTATAGCATGTCGGAAAGTGCTTTCCGAATTAACCTCCAGCCTGCCCAAGGTGAGGACCGACACAGGATCAGGCGTTTCTTCTTTCTGGGATATTGATTTCCCCCCTCCCTTTTTTTTTCCTGTTCAGCGAAAGCCAGGAAATCTGAGCCAGCTCAGAGGCTTTGCTCAATACCCTTATTGCAGGAAACGCTCCTGAAAAACAGGCAGATGAGAAGTCGCTGGAGGGGACGAGCACCCGGCCACGACCGACCCCCCCGGCTGCAGAAAGGCAAGCGGGGAGGCTGAGGACATCAGCCCCAACGGGGAGGCTGAGCCTGGGCTACGGCCCCGTCTGGCCGGGGCAGAGCCGAGGGGGTGAAGGGGCTCCCCCAACGGTGCCACAGCCCGGCCTCGGCCTCGGCAAATGGTTGCAAAAAAACCTGGGGTTTATTTATGCTTTAAAATCAGCACACGAGACTGCCTGCCAGCTGGAAGGGGGTACGATTTCTTGATTAGAAATGCCACGTGGATACAAATGAACTTGAACAAAAGGAAAGAGAAATAGAATACAGCCTCTTTCTGCAGAGACAGGGACGCTAAAGAGGCACGGTCCATGTTTTAGAAACGCTGTTTAAAGAAGTAGAAGATATTCTGCTGCTGATTAGTAATGCCACGAAGGCGACTGAGAATGTGCTGGAGTCAATAAAACAGTGCTGGACTTTTTGAATAAAGCGGATCTCAGTTCAGCAAGGATGTGGCAATTGGTTTCTTTTCTGCCGGACTCAGTACAAGGGGAATCGTGGGGAAATTGTTAAATTTGCTCAGTCTCCAGTCAGAAAGCCTTTCGGGTTAGTTAGGCACATCAGCACGGATGGTTAACGGGGACAGAGCCAAGTATCGTTAGGGAAGATGAGTGCTGGCCCAGGGGAGGCTTCGGCAGTGGCGCAGGTTTGCAGGCACGTGGGACCCTCAGCTTCAGCGGGTAAATAGTAAATATAACCTGTGTCATGGGAAAGGAAAACATGACGGGCAGCAGCCAGCCTGTATTTTCCTTTCCTCTTGCCCAGCATTAGCCTAAGAAGCCCCATCCCATTGTCAGAAGAATAAGCTGTGAAATGGTTTTGAAAATAAAGGCTTTTTAATTACAGGCACATTTGTGAGCCTTCTGGAGGCCATCTGGCTGGAAGAGCGGGGTGTTAGCATCAGCGCTGGCGGGGAAGGGAAGCCCAGGGAGGCAGAGTGAGGAGCAGCTCCTGGAAAAGCACTCTATTAATGTTAAGAGCCAAATCCTCTCTATACATTAAGCCATATGGGCCAGATCCAGCACCTATCCATTTCAGCGGTGCCAGAGCCGCTTGGCAGCGGCAGAGACGCGATGCTGCGTGATGTGAGCTTTGGAAGGGGCTGAGCTGTGCTGCTCATCCAGCCCTTGGCCGAGCAGGACCCCGGCCACCCCCTGCAGAAGGGGAATCCTGCAAGCACCAAGAGCACGGAACACCTTCCCCCCCGACCTGCCCCTGCCTTCTGCCCACCGGTGCCGGAGGGGGGTCTGCAGCCTCATCCAGCAGCAACCTCCTCCCCTCGGCTGCAAATATGAGGTGTGCAGTGAACAGCAGCTCCCCTCGTGTCAGTTTATTAATCCCTGGTGTTTGAATGAATGTTATTGGCGTCAAATTAACTCCAGCGCATTTGATCCCATCTGGGCTTAGCATACCCCAAGAACAGAGGTTTCTAATAAACCTGAATGCCCAAGCTCCATTTGCCATTGCTGCCTGCCACGGGGCAAGTTCATGGGGGAATGTGTTTCTGTAATTATTGTCCCGTGTTTGGTATTAACCACTCCTATCAAAGATGCAGAACGCAGCCAGGGCCTCATTAAAGACTGTCATTGTGCTAATTAGGTAGGTTTCATGCTTAATAACAGGGAACTATTACATGGCAGTTTCATGAAAAAAGAGGAGAGAAAACCATTATAATTTCAGGAAAAGTCCCTGGAGAAGCGAAATGGTAATTCACAAATCCTACCCTGATCTATTAGCAGATCCTGCTCCGGAGACCAAATTAGGTAGGGTGTCTGGCTTGGCTGATATTCTTTATTATTTGAATGCCTCTTAAAGAATATTTATTAAATATTTTTTTCTCTTAAGGACTTTGAGATCCAGCTACATCTACTTGCAATTTTCAAGTGGCTGTTTGAAGCCTAGGTCACACAATTTGTCACTGCAAACACCCTGGAAAATCCCATTTCAATGCAAAACATCCTTTGAAGATACACTTAAGAGTCAGAGAGAACATAAATACATTAGAAACTATGTTGGGCATTCAGTCAGCTGTCTGTGCAAAGTGCCCTGGTAGGGATCTGTTCCTTCGAAAAAAGAAGAAATTAAGCAAACAAACACCACCACCTCTGTCCTGGGGCTGGCGTTCATCCTTTGTGATCCCCAAAGCCGAACGTTTGCCTTGCCAGCAATTGCAGGCACAGCAGAGGGAGGAGCAGCGGGTGCCGGGGGTGAAGGGACCCCGCACGGGCTCTGACCCCGGCTCTGATCCCACTCACGGGGATTCGGGTGGGAGCAGGCACGGACTTGGCAGTGCTGCCTGCAGCAGGAGCAATTATTTTGGGTGGGAAAGGAACACGTGGGTGGCAGCTGGGACCAAGAACTGCCCTTTCCACGTGAAACTAGAAACAATAGCGTTTCCTCTGAGCAGGGACAGAGAAGGCTGGGTTTAGCAGCTGATCTTTGGGCAGCTCCCTGGCGCAAGCGTCCGCGGGCAGGATGACCTGGCTCTGTTCTGTGGGCCGGGGCAGCTGCTGGGAGCACGCGGGGCCAGAACTGCTCCTTCTCAGGAGAAACTTCCCATCGGCTCCGCGCAAGACCCCGTCGGTGGGGGGGAGCGGCACAGCGACAGCTGCTGGGGTGGGGGATCCAGCATTTGCAAGGGACCACGTGTGCTGGCAAAGTGGGTTTGGGTTTTTAAAGCCCTGGGTTGCACAGCCTCTGCAGGGTGCTGGAGGTGTGGGCTGGACGGGGGTGGCACCGACGGGAGGCAATGGGGGGCAATCCCTGAGACCTGCTTTTCCCACGGAGTAGGTTCCCAATGTACATTTTAGGCTCGAGATCTCCCTGTGTCCTGCATAAACTCATCCTCTTTCCTGGATAATACATGGCCTTGGAGAGGTAACCACCTGCAGAGATGTACCCTTCATCTCTCGGCTGAAATGTCGCCGTGGCCATAGCTGTGCCCGTCCCCCTGCCCTGCCACGCTCAGCCTGAGCCCTTGCCGGCTGCCCACCACACTCATCACAGCTGAGGGCAATGCTCAGTGACAAATTTAAAAAGCCCCTGGTATGGATGCTTAGCATGTTAGAGCCTTTCTCCATCTGGCATGGTGCTTCTCTCTGCGTGGGGCTCAGCCTTCAGTGCCAGGCTGGGACGTGCTCCTGGGGATGGGGGGTACCATGGGGCAATGCCATCGTGCTCGGTGCTCCCCGCTGCGCTGTCAGCCTGGCCCTCCGCTGGGTCTCTGCCGTTGTGCCTGGGCAGCGGGGAGCCCCGGGGTGAGGCCACGCTCTCCGGGGACTGAGGCTGGTGCAGGAAAAGCTGTTGCTCACTCTTGTGCTGCTGCTTACAGAAAGCTCCTTCTCCTCTTTGCTGACCCTATGGAAAGGCTGGTGGGAGCTGGGAGGGTGTATTTGTAACAAACAGGATGAACTACTGATAAAAGAGGAGGAAAACAAAATGCTTTAGGAACAGCCTTTTGGTATTCAGAGAAATGAAGAAGGGGAAAACAACCAGACCTAAAGCCTGTGAGGAGGAAAAACAAAAGCTTGCTTGCAACTCAGGTTCCTGAAAAAGTGCTGAGCATAGCTTTCAGATGCTGACCCACTCCTCTCCTTGTATGGGCAGAAACGGGGCTTGCCTTGTGCCTATATTTAATTTGCAAGGGAAAAAAAAAAATTCTCCCTCCATGCCTCTGCTCCACTGGCCTCTCTGTCTTGGGAAGTTACAACAGGAATAGAATTGCATGTTTAAAAAAAAAAACAATACTACTCCTCACTCATAAGCCCTTCCTAAACTTGGAGTGAGCGGAACAGGTTTTTGCAACCTAACACTGCTGCACACACGAAGCATCTGGTGAGGGTAATGGAAATGGGGGGCTGCAATGCAATCAATAGGCTCTGCGCCACCTTCATGCTCTTGAGACTGTGGCTCAGGGAGCTGCCGGGAACTTGCCTCAATCACGTTTAACTCCCGGAGACGGAGAGGGGAGGACCCACGGCGGGGCAGGAGGCTGCGGCAGGACCCGCGTGGGCTCGTCCCCCTCCACGAGCCAGGGACTGCGCGGCTCCGAGGCCCTTCCCTCAGCAGCAGTTTCTCCCCCAAACATTTCTCCCTCCGCCTTTTCCCCGTGCTGGGGGAGGAAGATGGACGTTGAAGCGTTACCCGAAGGCTCTCGGGGACGTGCATGGGCTGCAGTGGGACGTGCCTCCGGGGCAGCGCTGGGACCCTGGCAGGGAACTCCGGCTGCAGCTATTATCCCTGCTATGATTTATAACCCCTCCTTGAATGGAAACTCTCCTGGCCGCTCCCCAAACTCCCCAGTCCCCGCTGGGAACAGGCTGACACAAACCGCATGCGCTCCCGGCTCCGACCCCTGCCAGCCGAGCCTTTCGTGCCTACTCGGCCGAGTTTTCATGACAGTGAAAACCCAACAGCTTCTGCCCTGGAGAAAAGCAGGACTGAGGGTCGCCCCGGGACGGAGTCGGCCCCAGAGCGTGCTGGAGACTGATGTCACTTTATTGGTTACTCTTGGAGAGCCGGACACTGAAGAACTTGGTTCTGTCAAGACGAGGTTTGTACACAACAGCAATAGGAAACAACAACAATAAAAGTCTGTTGCAACTTTGTAACTTGGTGCAACCTCAACAATAAACTTTTGCAACACTGCATCTGGTGCGACCTGTGGGGAGAAGGGCATGGGGAGAGAAGGAAAACCTGCTGAGAGCTTGAGGGTCACAAATTTCCGTGAAAAGAGCCTTGTGTCATACTGGTTTAACTGGCAGGGGAAGGAGAGATGCTGGGAGCACGGTGGAGATGCAGTTTATGGGGAAAACCCCACAGCTGAACTACAACAAAGCTGGGGTTCAACACCCCCACTTAGCAATTGTTTAAGTCTTATAAATTCAAACTTATTTCTTTCAATTTAAATAACAAGTGCTTCAGGTACAATGCTTGAATTGCCTGGTTTATAACCCAGTTTTAAGTGCACACAAGCAGGAATAGATTTTTTTTTTTTAAAAAAAAACTATATATATATTTGCACACTCATACACACACATGCACACAGTGAATTTTGTGCTGCAGCTATTTTAACTAGAGATGATGGAATGGGCCTGAAGTGGCTATCTTAAGCTGGGCTCCAGGAGCTGGTCATCCATGGCACCACTCACCCTAAAGCTGCTAAAGATTCTGAATATTTTTGCAAATATCAGTCCCCAAAAGTCTCCCCACATGGGGCTGTGTCAGCTGCTGCTCGGACTGCCCCTGAAGCTGTAGTTCTCTGGAAAATGCCACTTGCAGGCGACGGAAGCCCACAGCATGTTTTGCAGAGGACGCCTCTCTCATCTCAGTCCATGTTGAGAGCTCAAGGGTCTCCTGAAAAGAAGTGTACGGCCTCCAGGTCCTCCCCGGTGTGGAACAAATGCTTGACAGAGCAGAGAACACTGACGACCTCAGACCCAAACAGCTGTATTGATGTCAAACCCAGACTGGGTGTAGTCTATGGTATCGTGGACTTTCTTGGTGCCAATTTTGGGTTTCTCGCCGTTGCTTTCTGCCTTCGGGCACCTCTCCGCTTTGCTGTGATGGTTCTGGATGTTCCCATGAAGTGGGAAGTAAAACGTCCCCTTGAGTTTGTTCATCTTTTTGGGTCTCTTAGAAATTTTGGGCTGTTTGTCTTCAGGCGGAAGCCAGCAAGGTTTCTCCTTGAGAAGCCTGTCTCGGTCTGGCCGAACGCTCCTCAGGAACTTCTTGAAGATGTTGGCTGTGAGGGAGAACTTCCTGCAGAGCTCCTGGGATCTGCTCATGGACAGCGACGCCTCGTTCTTTTCCCCCTTCTTATCCAGCTCTGGCAGATCCAACCAGTTCCCAACCAAGTCTGCAAAGATGTTATCCCCCAGCACCAGCGGCTGCCGATTCCTGCTCTGGGACATTAGGGAGGATGTCCAGTCATGGCCATCGTCGCACCCTGGGCACTCCTGGCATGCTGGCCAGCCCCCAGCTGTGCCCTGGCTACTGGGCTTGAATGTCCTTGGGCGGACGTGCTCCGCTCTGATCGACGCGGAGGAAGGTCCTTTTGGGTGACAAACATCCTCATCACGGAGGCTCCTGAAGGAGGAGGGGGTGTCTTTAAGGTGGCCGCCCGCCGGGAGCGCAACGGGATGGGACAAACCCACCGGCTGCGGCACAGCACAAGTGAGGGCCGTGGGGCCGTGCTCCTCCACCGATGCCTCCCCCCGCAGCCCCTCGTCCTGCCGGGTCCTGGGCACGTCGCTGCTGCTTCGGCAGCACTGGTGCTGCTCAATGCCAGAAACGGTGCTCCGGCTCCCCGAGATGTCCAACTGCTCCAAAGCTGTCTGGACCTGGAGGAGTTTCAGCTCCTGCAGTGCACCCATCATGCAGTTCATCTGCTCGTGCAGCCCGTCTCCAACCTCCTTCATGGACAGCTGTGGAGGGAAGGAAGCAGAGATCGAGTCAGTGTCGCCAGGAGCGAGCAAGAAAATTTTGACCAAACGGCAGGAGAGCTGGGATGAGCAGCTTTCTGAAACATCACCTCGTCCTACTGACTACATTTTAGATGCATCCTACCTGTACTACATCCATTTCATGGAAGAGCAATTGGATTTTTCTTAGATTTTTCTAGGAGTTTCCCTCCAGGAATAAGAGGAGCTGACAGGAGGAGTGGATTTTTTGACCTGACAACAAAAATAAATAGTTTGAATTTCCATTAATTGCTTGGCACAAATCCAAGGTGTAGAACTATGAATGGTTCTGGCTGCCACCAGTCTTAGCATATTCTTCTGCTTTTGTGTCTTTTGTGCCCTGTAACTAACTGAAATCAGGAGTCAGAATAATGAACAGAAGTACCTTCCACAAAGAACCTTGCTTCTTTACCTAAAGTGCTAAAGTAAATTAAAAATAAACCCCATTAAGAATCGGATTGTTACTATATAACACATCTTCAGATCTTAATACCCTCATTACAGGACAATCAAAGACATTTCAATGCACTTGAAATTTTGTACAAACCAACCAACAGACTCAAAAATTACTTACGTTAAACTAGCAATCCCTTTGGTTCCCAAGCTAGAGCCTTTAGTAGCAGTTCTGCTTTATCCCTGAACCTGGCTATAAAGATTTAACTTTCTAGACTAGACTTAAAATAAGCAAGCTATTTTCCAGAGCTTCTAAACTTCCCCCTCCACTCTTTCGCTCTGTTGCTTTCTCTCTCTCATGTAGGATCTGGATCATATTCCCAAAGCGGCATCATAAAACAAATGGGCTATACTTTCCAACAGCTGCCACTTTTTTTTTTTTTAGCAGGGAGGGGGAGTGGGGAATGGGAAGGAGAGGGGAAGAACAGCAGGGGATGGCAGGGCTGGAGGTGAAGACTTGTCACATTGATGTAAGGTGGTTTGCAGAAGAGATTACCACTGTCTAGGAAAAGCTTCAGCCTACACTGTCATAAACAGTTTAAAAGGCTCGTCACAATTTTTGTACAGAAATAGATCTCAAGCTTGGGGTGAAAAAGGACGGATGCATCTTATGTTCAGCTTTATGTGATCAAGGTTTACTTTTTTACATCTCCTTCATTTTAACTAAGTTAGTTCAATTACTTGCTCTATTTCCATTTCTGTATGTGGATCTGACCAGTGAGAAAGAGCAGTCATCAAAAAATTGGATCGTCTGTAACAATCTAGCTCCATAAGCGGAAAGCTCCTCAACAGTTTCTGACCACAAATCTCCACTTCAAACCCCAGAACCTAAAACTAGCTGACAGGTTACGATCATTTTTCATAGCTTCACTCCCAAGAAACTTATTTATCACCCAGAAAGAACACACAAGCTGTGAAGATACAGAAAATCTGTGTTTAGCTTTCCGATTACACTATCAAGTGTCTCCAGCTATCTAATTTTTTACCATCAGCAAATAAACCTCTACTTCTGTAGACATGCAAATAATGCCCCACTTACAGACTAACCAAGCTCTTGGGTTACCCGTACAAAAGCTGGGGCCATATGCTCTACAAGCCTCAGACAAAACTATCACCTTACCTCTCCAGATTTGCTGTAATGCTTCTTGTCCTAACCTTTCTCGCCTTATTAATGGAAGTCTGTTTTATCTGGGGCTTTGCAAAAAGCTGGATTTGGAGCCAGCTTGGCCCCTCATTGGCCACTTCCCACCAAATCCCCTGGCCAGCGCAGCGCTGTAATCACGCCGTGGTGAGTGACGAGGTCCTGCGGTAATGACTGGGCTGATCAAACCCTCGGCATATGCTGGACGGCTCTGCTGTTCACCTCATTGATTCAATTAACTCCCCCGTGATGGGTGGTATCATTACAATGCATACCTCATCCAGCGAGGCTCTATTAAGCATTAAAATTTCATAGGCAGCATTTATCGTCAGTGTGGTCGTTTCTCATGGGCAGATCCCGTCTCCCCCTGACAAGAAAAGACCTGAGCCCCGAACGCTCAGGCTCCAGCACTTTTCCTTCTGAACAAATGAGCTTGTTCTGCCAAACCTGGCACCAGCACCAGCCTGGCGAGCCCGAGCCACTGGAGAAGGAGTGGAGATGTTTTCGTCAGTGGAAACGCTTTCCCATGAATGACTACGAGCCTTGGACACTTCTCCCCTGATGCCCAGCACTGCCGGCGCTGAGGGCTGGGCTGAGCCGTCCCCCTCGCAGCAGAGGGGGAGAAACGGGGGCTTTCGGGACATGACTCATCTGTCCGGTTTCAGTAACCTGCTTTGGGGTGGGACGAATCCTGCCCTCTGGACTTAGCCTTGGTGTCCCTCTGGCCATGTGATTCCCACCATCAGCAAGATAATTTCAAAGATCCTGAGGCTTTTAACTCTGCTTGCAAACACTGCTAAAACTTTGGGTTGTGCAAGTTAAAACAAACAGCAGACAACTCCCCTTCTACTTTAGCTTTTGCTTTTCATGGTATCTGTTCAGTCTTTTACAGAACTGAAGAGTGAGTGAAACCCAGCCCAAAGTGAAGTCACTGACTTCTGCAGCCTGCAGAAGGGGCTTGGATTTCATCCACTAGTAATTACCCTGAGGTAATTAAGAGTCCTCACCTTGGAGAGAAAACTCTGAGGAAAAAAAAAAAGTTTCTTCCTCCGTGTCTAACAGCCACTCTCTCTGCTTTGCCAAGAAGATCTCAGTTCTCCCAAGTTCAGACTGGCTTCTCTGAGACTCTTCGAAAAGGAACAATCTCCCACAGAAGAGGGACCACCACCCTGGTGAAGGTTCAAGACTGAACTATCCGGGCTGCTGGAGGACAAAAAGTTTCTGTGCATAATCCAGCAGATTGGGCTGGAAGCCAAACAGATGCTCTGACTGCAAAGTGATGGGAACTCAAGGCTGAATGGACAACCACTGCAGCCTCGCTGGCTCTGTGGTCACACGCTTCACGTAGAAGGAACTGGAATTTGTGATGAACTAAAGTGCAATTTCAAACAGAGCATGAATGTGACACAAAGCCCCAGAGAGCCTTAATTTGGCGTGGAGAGAGACCCTGACTGTACTTGCAGGGGTTATGCAAGTGACATTATGTAAGCTGGCCACCATGGGGCATCAGGAGATGTTCTGTCTTGTGCATGTTTGTGAGCTGTAAATCCCAAACCTGTTGTTGAATCACCCCCACGCTCAGTCATGCTGCAGAGCAGAGTGCAGAGGAAACGGCATTCATTACAAAACTTCGGGTCTAGCACAGAGCTTGCTCATCAGCATCCTCCCTTCTCGTACCTGCTGGTCTCTGCTCGAGGTGCACAAATACGCCAGCATTTCAAGGGACTCTGGGTGTCTAATTTGAGACACTTTGTGCTTCAATACAAGTGGTTGTTTGGCACCTCTGCTTCCAAGAAAAGCCAAATTAGAACTACGACAACTTGCAGATGTTTAAATTTATAAAACAGGTAAAAATCAAGTACTTCAAATTGCATCTCATTACTTTTTCTGAAACTTTCGCAGTCCCTAAAAATTGGCATGAAAAAGTTTTAGTCTAATTCTGAACAAGCCAACGCAGATGCCTTTTATAGCAAGACAAGTACGCACAGGGCTGAGCACCCAGTTGGTTGTGATGCGCGTGTTCCACTTCAGTGGCTGGGACTCGGTGCGTGATGTTAAACGTTTCTTCTCCAGCAGTAAGGTGTTACCTCCAGATCAATCTTCCTGTGAAGGCATGGACAAGGCAGCTCTGGCTAAATGATTCTCCAAAGCAAAGCTTGCTTAAACTACAATCACCCTGAACGTTGAAAACTGAAGGGCAAAATTCAAAAGCTTTTCAAGCACTTTCAAATGATCAGCAAGCAATATTCAGTGTGAGGGGGGAAAAAACACAACAAGCCGTGAACATCTTGCAAAACTGGCAGAGTTCAAATATGGAGGTTTTTTACATTGGAAATCTACCATTTTGAGTAGCAAAGGTATCAATCACTTTGTAAGCCATGCCTTTTTAATGATTTCCTCAAAATACTTATTCCCAGAACTACAACTGCTATTGGTTTACACAGTCTATAAATCGATGATCTTCCACCACTGATTAACACAGCAGGAGGACAACTTGCCCCAAGGAACATCCTCCAGCAGTTACTGGCATTTTATCAAATTCAAAACCAAACACCTGAGACCACGAAAAAGGGAGATTTTGCTTGTCACTTCCCACTTCACAGGTAAATAAGTAACTTTTTTAACCCACTTTGGGAACTAACGTTTTCCTATTAGCACCTACGTTCACCGATTTCTCAGAATTCAGTTCCCATCAATCCCCTCGAGCCACAGCTGTCTGTATTCCCAGCACATCTGCACATCTGGCCTGCCCAGGACTGCAGCAGCTTTGTGATGCTGATGGGAGAAAAGGAAAAAGCCTGCTAACACACCATGGCTTTCAGCTGAGCACAGAGAACTGAAAAGAAGAGCTCTGAGTGTGTTTGTTGTAATGAGGAGGAAGACAGATGTCCAGCTCTTAGGTAAAAGAAATGCAAAGAGAGGAAGTTATTGCTAAGAGGACAGGAAAGAACAAATGGCAAATAGCAGTTCTTAATAATAGTGCTGATAGGCAACAGAACCAGCAACAAACAATTGGTCTTTAAAGAGGATGACATAATAGAGACCAAAATTATTTTAGAACTGCTGAGCTGATCATATTGTTTCTCTGTTTTCCTTTGGGTCACTAACTAGATTAATCTTCAACAAGCCTGCAATTGTGGCTGGGCATAACTCTTCGGAGTGCGCTGCACAGCTCACAGAGAGCTGCTTTCCAGCTTGATGTTGCACCTTTCTTTTTCTTCCCTGCAATCTCCTTTTTGTCCTTTTATCACAAGAATTTCAAGTCTCTTTTCTACCTCTTGTCTTTCCAGAGTATTTTAGGCATAAACGAGGATGTTAACTGTGAGCTCACAATTTATCTGAAAGAGGAAGGATGCTGAAACTTTACCAAATATTTTTTTCCCCATAGTTCGAATAGATCTTAAACAGATGTTAACCATGAAAGACACAGTTCACATCACTCAATTAACCATCTTCCTTACTCCATTGCCTTCCTTTCCATTGCAATGATATTGTTCTGTGCTTCCCAATCACACTTGCTACGTTTAAAGGCAAATTAGAAAATCAATTCTCTACAACCAGGAAATAAATGGACGAAAGAGAACTCCACCCTTCAGACTTTTATTCACAACCTAGGGATAAGAGAGACTACAAGCCTCAAGGTACAGACTGACCATTGAAGATGATGGTTAAAAGTGTTGATTTTCAGCCCAGTGGTCTGGTTTACTGGGGGATCTGGTCTTTAACGTTCCTGAATATGTGCAGCTGGGAGTCTAAAAGAATCCACCATCATCTTTAGGAGTCTTCTCTGGAGACAAACAAGTGGACAAAGCCCACGACTGCTTTTTCTCTCCCCAGGTTATATGTGACAGGACATCTCCTGTCAAGTTACTCCTTTGCACCTTCTCTTAAGGCAACACCAAGGAACAAGATTCTGCAATAACCACCCAAGTTTCTAACGCTACCTCCTGCAGCGATGGGCAAAGCCATCCTTAAAGGGACCATTCTATCAGCAGAGATACAAATGAAGCTGTGTGTTCCCACCTGTTAGAGTGACATTAGACCTTGAGGTCTGTCATTTATGCCTTACTCTACTGCAAATCACAAGAGCTGCCCCTTCAGAAATAGCAGTAATGAAAACACAGCAGACTCCTTTTCAAGTATGACACAGTTACCAGAATAGGACCCAGTGTGAGACAAAGAGCGAAAATAATTGGCTGTATTTTTCACTCAGACCAAATGTTCTATTCCTGCAAGATATTCATAGCAAGAAACATTGTCTACCAGGACATAAATTAATGTAAGAAGGGAGTCGGACTCTATCAAACTCAATAATTTGATGCATTTATGATGAATGTGCAGGGAGAACATTCAAAAGTTCAAGTCAGAGTGGTATGGTTTGTTTTAAATACCTACTTTAATACTTTTCCTCCTAGAAAAAAGCAACAGAAAACCCAGAAATATCCTGGATTCCTCAAGAAAGACCGAAACATGCAAAGTAAAGTTACAGCTACAGCTAACTTGACTGTGACCCCTCGCCTGTTACAGCCGTACAAACCCCAAGTGTAAGATAAATCTACCCCATGAACTCGCCAGTCCCTAGCTAGATAGTAAGTGATTTATTCTTATTGTAGAAGAGCCTCAAAACCCCAATCCCGTGGTACGTATGCTGATGTTACTATGTATAAATGCAAACAATCCCTGTGTCAGAAAGTTTACGGAGGTAATGCCATCTGCAGCGTGAGATACGGAAATGAAATTCCTCTCTGCTAATCCCCGAGCAAGATAATTCTTGTTAAATCTGATTTTTCAGCTGAGATAACATTCTGTAACTTGGAAAGCAGACATCATATTTCTGTGCCTTAGAATGATGTCTGCAGACTCCGAATCCAGCCAATAAAGTCAAGAGGACTTTTAGGATTGGTATTAATTGCATTAATGGAAGATTCGTAAGCTCTGTGGCTCATTTCACAACTGCCATATGAAGGACAGGTGACAGAAGGAGTGGAGAAGCATGACTTATTCCATGCCAGGCTTACAAACCAGCACCGCATATTCTTGCAAACCACAATGTGTCCACAAATCTCCAGGGGCTTTCCACAGGAGGGGAACAAGGTCTTCTGTGTTTTCAACAAACAGAGACTGAGGTGCAGAGAGCTGGCACGGCTTGTCCAAAATGGCTCCACAGCACCGGGATGAGGACCCCAGCTTCGGCAATCAATCCGACTGCAGAGCCCCCCGATCCCACACCCAGTTGGGATGAATGGCTGTGTCAGCTGAGGCTCTCCTGGCTGTGAAGCATTTGCACGTGAAAGCTTCTGAATGAATTCCAATCAAAGGGACACCACACATGCCAGAAACTATCAGCTTACAATGGAAAACATGCGATTGGAATAGGAGATCTCTCATTGACCGAAATGGGTCAGATTCACCCTTCGGAGCCATGGCAGAGCTTTCCCAGGGGAGATGCGAAGACCGGTGCAAGCATGCCCGGACCCACGCTCATCTGTGACTTGCCTGGCAAAGCACGGTGTGATCTCAATGCCTAGGCTGTGTGTTGAAATGCTGGGCCATACCAGCAGCCCAAACCAAGCCCACAATTATTTAAATATGTTTTTAATACACAAAGCAGAAGAAGGAAAAATCAGAGCTGGAATCCTGAATCCCACAATGGTGCGTGATAGAGCTGCACTTGAAGATAACCCTTCCTTGGGAACGGGGAGCTGTGCCGACATCTGCTCTTTTTTGAGACAATCCCCTCCTCAAAACCAGCCAAAGGCTGCAGTAGTTTCCACTGAGACAAACTAAACTTCTGCTAATCGAATGGCCTCTAGCTTTCATGTGTTACACAGACCAGCCTCAGCCAGCCTGGTTCCTCAAACTCGGCATTTTTGCAGAACACCCCTGCACGACCCTGCTCCCTCCCACCTGACCGGAGCTGCTCCTTGGACATAACGCAAACCACTGTGTTTCCAAGTTTGCAGTGATGCCCTGGAACTGGATTCCCGTTTAGCTGCACACGGGGTGGCTCATTGTCTCGATCTGGCCAAGTCCTTCCCACCATTCCTCCCGCATGATTCTTGGTTCTGGTGCATTTAATGTCTGGAGGCATGACCTGCCCAGTAATGAAGAAAGTGGCAAAGAAGCAGGGTCAAGAGGTTCAGTTCCCACTCACCATTCAATGCAGATGGTCCCAGCTGTCTATTGCACTGCTTGCTGGTCTTTAAAGAAACATTAATCTATTTTAATTCCGGGCTATCTTGAAAGTATTGATTTTTAAAAGATGTTATTGCTCAGAATATCATTTATGGTTGTTTTAATTAAGACAGTCCTCCTGCCTTCACTAAATGCAATCTGCAGCTCACTTAAGTTGCTGATGAAAGGAATTGTTTCTGACGGCGTGCTGTAAGGCAGAGGGTCTCTCCAGCTGTCACTCCGTGGGCTGTCCTGGCACGCCTGTGCTCACAACAGCTCCAAGACTGCACTCTGATACCCTGAGAATTTGTTGCCGAAGTAAGTTTTTAAGCAACAAAAAAAAAGGGGGGGGGGGGGAGAGAGTAGTCCTACGGAAGGTGACAACTCCACTTCCCAGTTTTTTAAGCCAAGTATATACATAAATCTTTGCCAGGCTAAGGTCTTGGTTTATCAATATAATAAAAATTGGCATATTTTTACAATTCAAAAAAATACATTACTGCATTATAGCAAGGGTATGAACAAAACCAGAATTTTCTCATTTTAAGTATTTTTTGGTTTTCACGTTGTGAGGGATCTGCCTTCCTTTTGAATATATTCAAATTCTTCAGAAGTTATGTTGTGTGCTACAAAATAGGCATGTTTTAGACTCACAAGTAAAGGTGCAATGTTTAGGCTTCTATAAAAAATACTGCTCAGATACTGAAACTGATTTGTTTAGAAGACAAAACACAGATTTAGGAACCTTATTCTAAGCACGCTCTTTTGAAAGTTACTCTTTTTACCCATCCCACCTTCCAACTCGTTCAGATTTTAAAGATCTTCCAGATTATAACACACGTCCTCATTTACAGTTTGCATTTCATTCATCGCACCCAGCGTACAGTACACCAGTGACTCTCATTTTCCTTTGTTTTAGTTTGTCTTCCAGCTCCTTTGCTTGCTAGGGCAACACTGGTAACGCTAGCAGGTTAAATGTCATTGCTGCCACATTTATTGGGAGTAAAGCCCGGGCTTTGCATGCCACGTCCCATCTGCAGGAGCACCGGCGAGTCCCTGGCCTGCCCTGGGCACAGCTGTAACTTTGCGTGTCTCTGTATTGACTCCAATGGTGTTGCTTATACACAAAACGTTTCCCGTAACGCGGGCAGGATAGCAATACTGTGTATGAGCCCGCTCTGTAAAACTCTGGCTAGCACAAATACCAGCTGAAAACAACGTCCTATTAAGCCCTGAACCGGGAAGCTTTTGTGCATGAGAAACTTCACCCACCCGTTTCTGCCCTGCCTTGTCTTCCCCTTTTGTTCTCATTATCTATTTATCTGAACAAGCAGGACTCCCCAGCCAGCCAGCCCTCCCGAGCGCCGGAACCCTATTTTGGAAAGGGTCCGTTCTCCCTACCAACCCGCCCCCAGCAAGCCCCAGTGCACCAACAGTGCCTCTGGCTTGCGGACAAGCCCAAGCAAGTTCAGCGAGTGAGGTTCCCGTCTGAATGGGAGCGGGAGGAGGGAGAAAACAGCGCTGATTTATGACAAAGGGTTTCCTATTAAAGAAGTAGTATTTTCGGAGGTGGCAAGCGCACGCTCCGTTCGCATCACTTTGATGCCCGTAAACTTACTCTGATCGGCGATTTCTGCCAATGTTTCTTTGATTTCCGATCCTCGCTGGCATCTTTTCTTCAAAGCCGCCGGAGCGCCCCCCCCGCCCCGTCCCCGTCCCCGTCTTCCCTCTCGCAGACGAACGGACCGGCGGCATCCGACCGACCGACGGACCGGCGCTGGGAGCCTGAGCCTTGCCGCCCGACTCGGGGCGACGCAGACATGAGGGGAGCGGGGTGGGGGGACACACACACAGCCTGCGGGGGGACCCCGACCTCCCCCCGGCCAGGCGGACACCGGCCGTGCCCAGGACCTGCCCTTCCCCTCCCGCGGCGGGGGCCGCCGTCCC
>NW_010972504.1:1297914-1305631 GCF_000737465.1 Haliaeetus leucocephalus | reverse complement strand
CCCCCCCCCCTCCACGGGCTGCAGGGCCTGGGAGTCCCGGTGGAGGCGTCAGAGGGTGGGAGGCTTCTTGCGTGGAAGGCAGAAGCAAAGCCAGGAGTCGGGGACGCCGGTAGCGCGGGAGGGGAATCGGCCCCGTCTCCCTCCCGGCAGAGAAAAAGTTCGGTGGGTCAGACGGCTGCGGTGGAGGTTCGGCGGATCGCTCTGCAGAGACCCAGCACCCCAGCAGAAGCGTGCATTAACCTCCATGGCCTTAATCGCGACAAACGGCAAGGCCACCCAGTTGTGGTTTTCCCCGTTTTGTTCCGTCCGGGGGGGGCACGTCCCTCCCGGGACAAGCTGAGCGTTGGCACCTTGGGGGATGTTAGAGATTCCCCTGGAAGGTGGCAATAGCGCCAGCGCTGAACTTCGCACATGACCGTGCCGTTATCAAAACGCCCTTTGTCAGGAACAGCACATGCTTAGGGAGCTGCGAGAAACAGGTGCTGCAAATTCTTAGCGTGGGTTTCTTTTCAGAACAGCGGGGTTTGTTTCCTCGCAGCGTTTCGGCTGAGAGGAGTCCACACACACGGCAGCAGCTGGAAACTTCCTGGGGATGAGGGATATTGTCAGTGCTACAGATGCGCTCCTCTAAGGGCAGGATTTTTTCCCCTCCGATCAACAAGCTCTGATACTGCTTGTCGCCCCAGGAAATCAAACAGATGGACAGATGAGCCAGGAAAAAATACAAGCACTTTTGTATCATCAGACTTGATAACTGCATTGAATTTGAAAGGGTCTGCATTTTTCGGCATTTCTCATATATCTGTAGTATTCTCAGCTTATATGCAAAATGTGTTGTTTAGATGATAAGTACTGAGTCCCCTGTAATGGTTTAGCAAGGTTTGTCTGAATCGTTCTGCAACAGTAAAGAACTCGATAGGATGAGAAATACTACTCTGTGTTTTCAAATTTGGGATGAAAAACCTAATCATTTGCTTTTCCCCATAAATGTTAGTGTTGACAAAGACTGGCTAAGATCTTTGCCTTTCTAGGTCTTCATTTTTTAAAGGAAAACATTTTTTTATAGTTGGTAATAGGAGTTTGTTTGTTTGTAGAAATCAGCCTTGGTGTTTGAAAGCTGACCTTTGTGTCAAAATCTAATTTAAACATGAAATTTGCAATCTGCCTTTTCCTGTATGTTTGGAAAACACTCTAGAGTTAACATTTATTGATCCTTCCAGCATCTCTTTTATTATTGCTCGAATTTTCCTGTCTCTTTACTCACTTTGGGGTTTCCATTTCCTATATATTAAGGAAGCATGAAAATTGCATCTCTCTTCAGGGGTCTGTAGAACGTGGGGCAGTAAACACATTAACGTATTAAAGAAATGACCTTAGCAAAAAGTTAATCACTTCCAACGGGGTATGCTATGATGTGAGTGGGATACCTGCCAGTCTTGAGTCTTTCTTAAAGTCTAAGCCAGCTAGCCCAGCTATAATTTTTTCTTGAAATCTGGCTGGATTTGTTGGCCAGCTGGTTGTTCCCCACGGCCCAGGGTTGGGGTATGTATTTTCCCAGCCTACCCAAGCATATCAAGTATCATATGGCAGGTTTGAACAGCCAGTCAGTGGTAAAAAATCAAAAAGATGGCACCATGTGGAGACTACAAGCTGAAACGCCTGCCTCTGCCAGTTATTAAGAGTAGAGGGAATGACCCAACTTCCCTTTCCTCTTTCTGTACCCCAGACAAGGATCCGTGTTCAAGAAAAGCTGCAGTCTCAGAGTCCAGGTTTCTGTGTTGCTTGGATGGCTCAAGACCTTTATTTCTTTTCTGCTACTGGTACCATGTTTTTATAATTTATTCTATTATCTCAGTTCTGTAAAGTAATATGTAGACACTACTTCTTCCTTGTGGCATGGCACCAAAGCTAAAACATGATGGCATTTTCTCTTCACGTCTGTAATACATGGACCTAGGTTCAGCTGGTTTGAGCTGAAAGCTGACTGTGAGCTTAATTTATCCAAGCCAGCTTTGAACAAGAGTATTTTTAGGTATTCTTTTACATTTGGTAGCAAATAGACTAAAAGCAGGCATCAGGAGGGAATGACTTTTCTCCCAGGGTTACCATGTCTAGACAAAGTAGACTGCTGATGAGCAATATGGCTTTGGCATCTTGAAAAAATGCATGAAATCAGACCAGGGATTATCCCAGGCACAGGATGGTCTCCCCAACGTTTTCTTTACAATACCTTTTTTTTTTTTTAAAATCATATCATTCCTGAATTTATTTTAACTGATGCTTTTCACTGCACTTTGACTATTCCAATACAAAAGAGATACAAAAGATACACATGGTTATTTGAAGCATCAAATCTAAGTTAAACAATGTTGTATTTTCCAGCACGTCTAGCATTCGGGAGGCCAACTGCACAGGTACATGGCAATTGGCAGATGCTGTGTGCCAGAAAGCTCCTGTAACACTTGTAAGACACTGAACTGTGTGATCTGCAGGCAGATGAACAGCGAAGAGTTTTTAGCCTCTGTTTGGCTTCCGTTTAAGGTCATTTTTTTGATCTGTTTTTCAGCCTCCGGGGCTGCTTCTGTCCCGTGAGGCTGATAAAGGAGTTCATGAACACAGAATAAAGAAAAGACCAGAATATTCATGTACTCCAAACTCCTGGGAACTTGCAAGAGAAGAGAAAAATCTGAAATATTTTCTCAGCAGGATTTCCCTACTAAGCAACATTTTTCTCTTCCATGTAGACAACTGGTTCAAAGCAGCATCGACACTTCATGCCAGGCCCTGCACTCCTTCTACTCTGTCGTGGTGCAAACCATGAGCACATGGTGCAGTGCAGTGGAAAATCAGGTCTACGAGAAAACACAGAGCTGAGAATAAAACACCCTCAAGCAGAAAGCTACATGGCTTATTTCAGGATAAAATGAAAAACTGAGATCCTTGGGCAAAAAATAGAATATGCCTTCAGAGTGGTGTATTCCACTTACATGAACTGCCTCACTCCTTCCCATTTGAGAAACATCCATCCCTTCACAGCTGAAGGCTCATCTCATTTGTTGTCTTTCAGTTCATTGATCTGGTTTCTCAGGGCTTTCACGTGACTGTTCTTTGCTGAACTAACAAGCGTGGTTATCACTGAATTTTCTTTCATTTTTACTTTCTTGCATACTGAAGGCAAACCTTTCAGAATTTCTTCCCACTTAAGCTGCGGCATGACCTGAATTGCATCCATCTTTGTTTAAATCCACTGGGCCATAAACATCCAGCCAAAGTAGGTAAGAATATACTGTCAAAACTTTAATTCTGGTTTTATGTTTGTGCATAAAGAGATAAATTACCCCTGAAAATTTGACCATTTCTTCCATTAAGCCTAATTTATTGTCTGCAGTCTCTGTACTCCTGGTCTTTAAAGTTCCTGACATGCCCCTACCGCACCATGCCCCCATCTGAAAAGTAAAACTTCTAACTCTGCTCCAGCCAGATTCCAGCTCCTGACATTCCTCTGCTTGCACTGCAGTGCCAGGAGTAAGTACCAGGGTACAGAAATCCTTGTGCATTCACTGTGCTGTCTTGTGTTAAAGAACTATTGGATTACATCTCAGCTGGCTGCATTTTGGTGACCTAGATCCTGTTCATACTAGCTGAAAAATAATTTAGCAAACCTTGGTATAAAAGCGTGTCTAAGATTAAAATGGGCTGATACTTATTTATCTGGAGGAAAAAGAAGCAAACTACTGGCACTTCTTATTGGTATACTTGAAATAGCTATTCTGAACTGATATCCTGATGTCTGGTTTCTTTTTATCTGTAGCTGCATCTGCACATCCGTCTGCAGTGACCCCCCCCCCCCCCCGTATACTTTAGATTTCATCTGAAATTTGTGGAGTTCTTCTGGATCCATTTGATGGACATGCCTGACAAGGAACAAAATCCATTCAGCAGAAGGGCATTGAAATGAGGGCACTGTAAGACACCCCCCACCCCCATCATCATCATCATCATCATCATCATCATCATTTATAACAACCCCACGCACCAGACTTGCTGGAAAAAATCCCAGACTTTGCCAATTACTAAAGCAACAAAGAAAATTTTGCTGCCCCAGAGACTTGCTACTTGCTGGTAACTTGCCATCCAGCTTTTTTTTTCAAAGGGAAAATGAATGTGCAGGGTGCTTGGAGTCAATTTTTGGTGGTGAATATGAAGTTGCTGTCTAGGCTAATATCAATGGCCTTTTCACTGTAATATGCTTTACTGTACAGAGAACAAATACAGTTTCCATGGCAGTGTAAACACAAATACATACCACACTCCGAGGAGTGAGTCACACGTGCTGCATAGAACGGAGAAAGTTCACTGTCTTAATCTGAACACATCTGGGAGAGGAGGATGAGATTACCTCACTTGAAAAATATTTTATAAATAGTATGTAAACCAAGATTTGTTCTGAATAATTCCATGTCTTGGGAGATATGAAAGACAAATCCTCTGAAGCTAAATGAATAAGACAAGGCAGGTGCTTGTTTACAGTAGCAATATTCAAATCTATAATGAATGTAGTCTTAAAAGATCTACACAACCCGATAGTTCTGGAAGCCAATACAAATTCTCTGTGAGCAGTTTATCCCAGTCGTTCAAAGAGTTACAACAAGAATTTAGCTGTCGTGAATGAAGAGTAAGTTCCACAGAAAGAAGAGATGGGTAAATCTGTGGTGACTACTTAGTTCTGGTACTAAGTACTGGTCAAGACGTTTCTTGCATTGCATGTGTTAGCCTTAGGAGGTCTCAGCACAATGCAAACTACACATCGAACGTGTGATACAGACCTTTGCCTTGCTGCTGGGAGTTTGAAGACAAGTGCTGTATAGTCTGAAACAGCGAGAACCTGACCTTGAGTGTCAGCAACATGCACCTCACAGGTGTCTTGTAATATTGTTTATCCAAAGCTGGTACACTGATATATAGATTCAGAGGATAATGAATCTTGGATGGAATTAAAATCAAATATGTAATGTGCACTTTGTAACAGGGACAAAGAAGTGGTGAGTCCTGTCTTGGGGGAATAAAACACATACTCAGTAGATATAGGAGCAAGAGTTTTCCCTAGCAAGTTTTCTTCTAAGTCCCAAAACCTATGACCCCAAGCTAGAGAGTTTATATCCCTTCATAAGAACTAGTTATTTTAATATTACAGCTCAGAAGGAGGTCTTAACCACTTCTTTTACTAACCTAAATTCTTTCCCAGGACCTATTCTGCCTGCAGAGTATTCAGATTAATTTTCAAGATTTCCAAAGGCTGCTTTCAGCAGGAATACTTCCTTTGGATCTTACTGCAAGCGAAAGCAAAGCAATGTCATGACAAAACTGCAGATTCCTCTTGGCTGGGCTGACGTGAACGTCGACAATGTGAATTCAGTACTTGAGAGTCACTGAGGTAAAACAAGGCCTGAAGGTTGAGGATTGCTATTTTTACACTGACTCATGGCAGAGTACACAACATACAGAGAGTTTAAAACAAAGTTAGTAGCAGTAGCAGTTAAGATCTTCTATGGGAATAAGGGTTAACAGACAAACAAAACCTTCCATTAGATCAACTGATACAGCTGCAGGAGCTTGACCTAAATCTGACACAGCCCCATCAGTAAGGGCCAAAACCAAAGGAAGAGGGACAATAAATCTGCCAGTTGTGGTGTCGAAGGGTTTCTCAGCATACAGACATTGAGATGGTTTGGAATCTGTCCTTCCAGCATCTGATGGAAAATTAAATAAATACGTACAAACAGCAGCATCTTTCTGAATGAAGGCGATGTGTCTGAATGTCTCATTAACAACACACCACAGAGAATAATGTCTGTCTCCAAATCACCTTGGTTGTATTGCAACGCGCATGCAACCTCAGGGGAGAAAAGGAATATGTGAGAAAAATGGAGCGGGGGAGCAGTTCATTTCGATGGCTGTTTTGGGCTGGTTTATCACCTCTTCTCTGCCCTTCCCCCATGGGAACAGTCACTTCTGACTGCTCTTCACTGTCTGTTTAAATCACATCAATTTAAAAGGGTTATGAGAGGCTGTATTTAATCAAACGTTTGTTATGTCCAGGTGTCTTTGTCTGTCTCCTTTCCCAGATTTATCCAGAGATAATTATCTCATGTTAGAGACTCGTTTCCCCTTGAGGACCAATGAGAATATCCACTTAAAAATTAAAAAATAATTGGAACTAACAGAATGCTTGTAGATCGCTATCCTGTTACCTCCACTCCGGGGGACAGTTCTCGCCCCTGCCATCTGGTCTGTCCTGACTTGGTAGAGGTAAGCTCTCCAAGCTGAAACTCTTCTTTGTCCTGCGGGGCCCCGCTCTTGGTTGGTACTCAGATACTCATATGAAAATATCATAATACTAAAAAATAACAACTGAATAGAATTCAACAGACTTTTTCTCCCCCATCAGGAACATAAACATGAGGAATTTCAAAGGCATGACAAAGCCTGTGGTACACCAAAGCCATTAAAATTCATTTAGGCTGCCTGGCAATGTAAGAATAATGACACAGTGTATGTGCGTGTACAGTAGAAGCCACTGTTGAGATTTTTCAAATCCCATTGCAATGAATGGAAGCTGCACGTCCAGAGCCTCTGAACTGCTATGACAATAAAAGCTGATATGCATAAAACCACCCACAATTTAAAATAAGTGGTCTACAGAGGGTAGTAAGTAATGCACATATAACAGATTAACACATTTGGCCTTTGCTGAAGTGAATGCTATACTATTAATTTTTCGTAGTACCCTGGCTTTTAAATCTTGTTTCTGTGTGCAGCACAGCTGTATCCCAGACACCGAGCGCTTAATGAGAAACTCATTTCTATCGTCGGGATGGTAGAAGGAGGGCTGAAACTAGAGGGATTGGAACAAAACGTCCCCACTGTTCTGTTACAGTAGGATGTTCTGAGGGATTAGCGGCGGCTGCTTTCTCTCTGAACTAACAGAGATCTCGATGCTTCGGGCACCAACCGTCAGCAAGCTTGTTGATGCCAACATGATCCTCTTCTTGCCCTCCTCCTCCTCTTTTGCAGCCTTCTCCATCATTCCTTTGCCATCCCTTCCTTTCCTCTCAGGACAATCCCTTTCCCTCCGCTCATTCCTCCCCCCTGACCGTTCCCTCCTCCCGCTGATGGCCGGCCGCCTGCTTTCACCCTGCCCCGGGCTCATCCACCCTCCGCCATGCCTTGGGCCCAGCTTCGCTCCGCGGTGCGGGTTGTTGCTCTGGTAAAGCTCTCGCTGCTGGAGCTTGTGCCAAGGCCGCCAGCTCCCGCCCTTCCACTTCCACTCAGAGGGTTTGTCCCTCTGTGATGGGTGTAAATTTAAGCTTTTGTGCTCTTCGTGAGGCAAATGACCCAGGAGTGTCCGAATTTCGTGCTCTTCATAAGACAAATGACCCAGGCGCGTAAGAAAGGCTGTTTTAGCTGCAAAGGTTTGTCTTTCTCCATCTAAAGGACTGCTGTTTCATAAACACCGTCATTAATTGCTTCTCTGTAGATAAACGCGCCTACCGAGATACACAGCGGCGAGCCGCAGCCTCAGTTATTGGCACAAACAGGAAATAATTGCTAATGACGGTAGAAAAAAAATAAAAAAACCGGGGTAAACGGCGGAGAAGCCCTCCCGCGCCCGGCCGCCCCTCCCGCCGCCCACAGACGGGCGGCCCCGCGCGCCCCC